>NC_090927.1:500841490-501154662 GCF_040938575.1 Ambystoma mexicanum | reverse complement strand
CTCCCCTTCGTTCTCCGTGCACAGCCAGCATGCCAACCCACAAATTCCTCCCCTCTGCCATCTCTGCCGCTGTCCTGTTCTCACGGAAGCTCGGGCGCAAAGTGTATTAAGCTAAACACTGTATCTCTCTTCTTCCTTTTACATCATTGCCCTGTGTGTGACCGAGCCGAATCCTGGTCCTGGAAAAAACCATCCATCTCCACAAACCCACCTCAGCACTAGCAGACGCCTTCTAAAGAAATATAGACCACAAGCCCCTTAAACCCACACCTCTTTGACGTAACAGTTGCATGGACCTCACCCGTGTGCCACACTGATTCACCTCTATAGCACTAATCCCATTCGGCCATATATTCTTCTCGTATTAACAAACAGTAAACCACCCACAATAGATCTAAGGAGATACTCGATCAATGTGTTTCTGAAAAACTGTGTTAGATAAGACAGACCCATGTACTCTTACTTTATTATTGTTCAGGTCAAAAGTCAAAGGATATATATATTGCATGTTGAGATTCATGAATAATGCAAAGATATGTGCGGCCAAAAGCGAAAATGTTAGCTAGAATGAATTACAGTGACGTGGACATCGTCTGACCTCGCATCCCTCCGAGATGAGCCCAGCTGACCCGCGTGCTCCATGAAGCTACAATCTGAAGCCGACCAATTCTGATCGGCTTCAGATTGTGCTCCACGAAGTAACAATCTGAAGCCACCCAATCCTGTAGCATCATCCCTATATGTAACATACTGACCAGTCCCCTTTGTCCAATGAACTTACTAATTGTACCCCCTATAGCACACATCATAGATGAGGTGTTTTTGTAATATAATGTGTATTTCTCGTTGTTTGGGCAGAGCGCTCTCAGAGTAGCAGAGTCCTCTGCATGCCCCATTTTAACTTTATATAAAGTCTTATCTTTTACCTCACTTGCACTTGGTCCTGGTCTCATTCCCGACTGGGGTGTGTCCATTTGTATTCTTATTTGGTTATTTCACTGTAATTGTGGGGAATGCCAGCTTTCAATGCTTATACTGTTCACCTGAGTCCTTGTATCTTTTACCAACTCTACCCTTATAGGAATGTTAGGAGCTCACAACAACCTGTATTACTCTGGGATCTTGGCAATATTGCAATGAATAAAATGCTATTATAACCAGGCCACTTAGCCACATGCTTGGCATTGCAGACTGAAGTCAGGCTGTGGAAAGAAAACATTCTCTGATAGCTGCTGAAAAACTGATGTTTGGCAGGCAGTGTGCACAAGTTCCTTTTCACTGTTGCTGTCATGTTCTGGGCAGCAGGGAAGACCAGGATATGAGGAAGACATCAGCAGTAATCAAGCAGGGTAGAGTAAGTTACTTTGTGCAGGCAACAGAGAGATGTAGGCAGGTGAAGGAGGAAGAAAGGTCAGTGGCTGGAATTTTTTTCGTGCCTTGAAACACTTGTGTATATGCGCGTTATAAATGCCATATCATATCATAGCCAGCAGGATCCATGGCTACACTGGTGACTATTGCCTGGAAGCCCTGGATCCTGATTGACATCCATGAATCCATCATTCAATTGAGAATGGTGATATACTTTAATGGTTATTGTTCAAGTATAAGCACCACACTGTAGGTTATTAAAATCTGAAGTGTAGTTCTGGAAAGGGCATTAGTAGTATGGCTGAGGACTCAGAATCTAGTTCGATACTTCAATTCTGAATATTGCTAATAGGGGAACTGGCGAGCTCTGGCATTATAATAATGCCATCCGTTAAACATAGGTGTTACAATGCCCCCAACACGAAACAAAAACACTTTTAATGGGATAATGAGGAATATGACAGTATATTTTTCTGGCAAAATATATAAAGAATGGAATGTGACATGTTGGCACACAAGGGAATTTAAAGGGTTAGTTATAAGGTAAAGTGGGTTGTTTTCCCTGGCTCCTTTGCATAAGTCCACTAACTTCTTGATTTTATTATATCGTCACCCCATTTCATTGAAGCCTAATCATTGCCTTCTTTAACTTCCTAACTTTAGCGCCCCCCCCTCATATTCGATGGGTGCTTGATAATTGTGTGGTATCCAGGAATGACGTCCCAGCAGGCTTTTCAATAAAGTAAGTTAACATGAAGCTAGAAAACCTGCAGACAGGTTAAGGCCCAACTCTGATGTCTGTTACCTTTTCCAAAGTTGAGCCTTCAAACCTCTAAACTACCAATGCTCTAAATACAAAGCACCAAGCGTGAATACAATATGAAATACAACACAGTACATCAGCGCATGCTGGGCTCTAGAACATTTCTTTTTTTTTATAAAATCCATATGAACCGATAAGAAGTAAGGCAGTTGGTCAGCTGATGCATGTGGATCTAGATCACACATCATCTGCCCCACCCACCTGTCAATCACTGCAAATCTGTTGGTGCCTTCATGTTCATGTTTTGCCACTCTTTTTTCTTAAGCAGCATTCCAGACTCTTTTCTCTTGTAGTTAGTTTGCCTGGAGCAAGTGGATCTAGGTGACATGACCTCTGCCCCACCCACCTGTTTAGCTCCACCTCTTGCTTTCCTTTCTTGACTATAAGAGCACAAGTTGTCTCTCACCTGGGCATACGAAGAGAAGGGCAGATGAAGAAAAAAGCAATTCTTGTTTGGTTCGGTTAGGGCCAGAAAAGGGCAAAGGGACAGTTAATCAGCTGTTGTACACCAGGTAAACACCTCCATGTGTCTCCTCTTGACACAAACCATTCTCATCCTTTCCAGGTATCACACAGCCAAACACCCAAATCAGCCCCAGAGAGTAACCACTTTGTTAAAGAACTAGGGGATGTCCACACACCCCTAAAGTCTAGTCACACAAAAGTCAAACTGTCCGAACCTTGGTACACACCAAAGCATACTACCAAGGAAAACTCCATCACATTCCTTGAAAATCAGTGGCATAAATACTGCAGCCCAGAGGATCTCTCATCCCTCAAAACTCTGCACTCCTAATACAGATACATGATCTCCAAGTCTAAATCACCTTACTAGACCAACACCATTGAGGCGGTCTCCGACAGAAGCCAAGTAGTCAAGCACTGCGCAATCCCACACCTATCCTGAGGTGCCGGCTTCAGAAGAGAAATGCAAATAATTCCTTCTTCATTAACAAAAGTGATAAGATCAGGCGTCTCATTGGTACCTCAAAACCAGACGGAGCCCACTATCCATCTCTCCCAGGAAACACCCTCCTTGACCGACTTCACCCTCTGCTCTCCTACGGAAATCTCCAACACACTTGCTTCCCTTAAACCTATTGCTTACATGGAGAAATTTCTCTTGGCCTCCCTCTTTAACTTGAACTGACTGCCCCACATTCATTGCGCTCCTCGATATTGTGCAAGCCTCTAGCAAAGAAAGTGTATTCACAGGACTCTTAAACGTCTTTTCAAAACACCTTGTTTGACCAAGAGGACTTGTTCTACTACAGCCTCATCACACGCTTACTGTTAACCACCGGGAAGCTCCTTGAGAAAGTAATTACAGCCCAACTACTTGAAAAATTACCAGGTTAAGCACCTTTGTGATTACCAGTCTGGCTGCAACCCCAAATGCAACTGCAAACATCCAAGTGGCAGACAATGTGCTGCAAATCACTAACACCAGGAATTCATGCCTCCTAGTTCTCTTAGACCTCTCGGCTGTCTTTGACAAGATCATCGATCTAGCATTCCCCTCCTTAGTTGTCAACAGGTTGGACTTCTCCAGAAACACCCTATAATGGTTCCCCTCCTACCTATACAGGGAACAGCAAGCCATATACATGGGCTCATTCAGTTACAACTGACTCCAGGTTACATGCAAGGTCCCCCAAGGTGTCATCATTTCCCCATTTATCCAGGAATCTATACATGATACTCTTTGGGACTCGCCTAAAAAAACACATAGCGATCCATCAGCATGCTGATGGAACTCGACTGTACATTAAAGTCTGTGTCCCCCAGGACATCACTTATCTCTGTAGATGCACGGCTACCATACAAACCTGAAACTGAACCCCACCAAGATCGAATGTGTCCTCATTTGTCCCCACACCAAAGAACTACTCATGGAACAATGGTGGGACTACATGAGCCTGCAAGGATTCATCACACAGCTTTCAAACTCATTCAATTCCCTGGGCTTCATTGTTGACAGTAGCCATTCCTTCGAAAAGCACATGGCCAAAAAGGCATAAACCATGTAGCTTCAGATCTCCACATTCCGCAACATCAAACCCTTTATTGTACTCCTTGATTGCTGCACAGTAGTGTAAGCCTTGGTGATCTCACAACTGGAAGTGCAAAAAATCCTAGTAAAGTACAGCTATTTGCAGTCTTTTAAAGTGGTGCTTTCCTACACTGGAACAGTATACTGAAAGATGAAGACAACCAGCACCAGTTTCTACAACCAGGAAAACATTATTAATGTTGAATACAACAGCAGCATGTGTAGTCAGTCCCCTGTAAAGTTATACATAGAAATGTTGGTCTGTGTTCAAAATGAAGCCAGAATAAAGCATCACAGTGTCCCAGATTTCAATTTTATTGGCAGTGTTTAAATTGCAAAATTATTCTTATTTAAAATATGTTGAACACAAATAATTAAGTAATTGAAATGTTATTTGATGGGAATGGCTTACAGGCTGTCTGTACATTAGAAGTGAATACGCCTTTCATGAATTTCTCCAGTGAAATCCCTAACAAACACACGTCTTCTTTATCCCTGCATACATGTTCCAATGTGGGTGAGGTGTATGTGTCCCAGAAGCTTTGATGGGCCATCCGGAGTGCAAAGATATAAGGTCTGTTATCTGGAAAGCCCATTAGGCTGACAGAAGAACAGAAAGCACTGTGGAACAGCCCCTCTGAGTTAATGAAAGGCCCCTACCTTTGCAAAATTATTTAAGGAAAATAAATCCTTATAAATAGAGCTTAAAATACCGGTGGAGGATGAAATATAGCATTTTGGCTGACAAGAATCTCACTTGTTCTTCTTATGCCAGGCTTCAGAGAAATGTTACTGCATTTACAGTGTCATCCTTGGACGTTTGCTCCTCATAATACATGACAAGAGGCCAGACTAATCGAAATGCAAACAATGGAGGCCCAGTGTCAGCAGATCCAGTTTAATTACTAACGGAGAAGACTGCTAGCTTCATTTTTTCACTATACCAAGAAAAGAAACTCAAAGCTGAAACTTAAAGATGTCCTGAAATATGATGGGCTATGTGAACGAATCCTATTCATGCATTTTAAATGAATTTTTCATATGCATTGATAACCAAATCACAAAAAACAAACAGAAATACAGTTATGATAATCCAAATCTCTCCCATTATATGAAACCAGATTTGAATCACCCATGTCATGATTGTCCAGTTCAAGATGTTATCCAGGACTCCCATTGCCTCCAGCAGGAGTTTTGGAGACTGGGCAGTGCTCATGCACCACTGGAAAAACCTTACACTAGTTATCTAGACTCCTCAGACACTGAATATGGCCACTGGAGGTTCCCACAACCAAAAATATAGAACTAGTGTATATGCAGTGCAAAGACTCATCTGATTCCCCACAACTAACATCTCTACATGTGCTCTAGTTGCTGAGAGGCTGGGCTATAAAGGCCACACCCGAGCACCACGTCCTTTGCTTTGAGCTAAACATGCATCTAAGCTGCAGTGTGCTTACCATGCTCCTGTCCCTTGCATTGGTCCTCAGTCACTGCAACCCGCACCTGCAAGACAAAAGCAAAACCATCCGAACTTTCTACTTACCAGCACCATACTTGCTGGTTGGCCTGGTCCATAATGCCAGCTGTTTACTTTAACTGTCTTTGTCTACCGACACCTGCAATAAAGAAAAGATATTATCTTAAGCCTAGACAAGAAAGAAACATGCATTAGCACTCACGCTCTCGCCCAGAGGACTAATTCAGCACAATTTTAGCCCATGAAGACAAAACAGGGCTTAAGCAGAGTGCTGATAGAGAAAGGAGAGCACAGATACTGAAAGGAGAAAACAGGGTTTAAAAGAGCGCTGATAGAGAAAGCAGAGCGCAGATATAGAAAGGAGAGCGCAGACACAGAAGGGAGGAAACAGAGAAAACCACGAGGAACACAGAATGAGAGAAACAGCCATAAACAAACCTGGACATGTAAAGCAGCTATCTACTCCACACCTAACAGCCACAGCAGGCCTGGGCGAGCAACAATCATTGAAGTAACTGATAACTGGTGCACTTGGAAACAGAAGAATAGAACTCCAAAAATATGCCCAATGGTGAGTTCAGCCTCAGTCTCCCCTTAGGGCACAAATTGGGGCTAAAGGGAGAGGGTAACTCCCAGAGGTGCTCTGAGGCCCACGGGCATGTGGCCCATTATAAATATAAAAACAAAAAGAAAAATGTAATAGCATGGGAGCCATTGTGCCTTTTTGTCCTGGGAGAAATACTGCAGTCACCACTGATACCAGCTACCCAAGGATCTCAGCTACCACTGACACCACATACCTTCAGTGCTTCTCCAAACTCCTCTGACCCTAAACACAGCAGAGTATCACCTTACCTCCTGCATGGGCTTGGGTAAGGAGAGGTGTGGAACGCGCAACGAGAGATTATGACACTTCCGCAGGGTGTAAAGTAAGCGTTATAGCCCATGGAATTTCAATAATGTTCAATAATTCTTAATAATATGAATATGAATCACTTCATGAAGAATTATTGTACATATTCATACAGCATATTCAGATGTCGATCATGGCTGAAATACGTGTCTTGGATTGCTGCTTGCACTCTTATTCAGAGGTCAATTTCCCAGTATTTCGGTGCTGGACTGCCCTTGTGGGTGAGACCAGAATGAAATCAAATGTATATTTCTCCCTTGTGAAGGTACAGTGAGCTAGAGTGTCCTTCTTGACCCTTCTGAGTGGAAGAAAGTCCATAGAACAGGTAACTTGCACTACACTCTTACTAATGTGCTATAATGAAATAGGAAATACAATTTTTTTTTGCATTCATAAGTGTGAGAGCAAATAACCCCCACTTTTCGTTTTTTTTCACCTGTCATAATTGTCATTAGCATATGATAATTGGGATTGTATTCTATAGGAATGCCTGACTATGAGTAAGCCAATGTCAAGAGTTGACCAAACAAAAAGTGTGACATAATCATGATAAACCAAGGGACTATCACTCATGATAAAAAGGGAAACACACAGAGAATAGACAAATCTGAATCCCTGGAATCAAAAGCTACAAAGAAGCAATATCACCTGTTCCAAATGGATGCATGCTAAACCCGTCCAATGGAGAGTTGAGCCCTACTGGTGAGGAGATTGTTACCTGCAGCAGACTTGCTTTCCAAGAGGGAGGAGAAGTTGACTGGGAGCTCTTTGAAAACTTCCAAGGGCTAAGCACATTAAAGAATATTTCAAAATGAGTATAACGATTCCCCAAAAACAATTAGAAAAGTCCCCCTACAATCATTGCCATGCTGAGGCCCTAGAGTGAGAGGGATTGGGGAGGTGAAGTTCACTAGGGAGCGCTCATTCAAATAGAATATGTTGGTATGTTGTGTGAAATATAACAGTTCTTTTTCACTGCATATAAAGCCAAGTCAAATTTGCCGGCTTGTAATGCAGGGTCTGATAAATTATTATTTAATAGAATGGGAACAGGATATTGTAGTTTGCTAGTATGAGTTATAACCTGCTTTCACTGCACTAAAACTGAGGGAGATTACAGTTAAATAAATACAAATATGCTTTCTCTGTGCTTGTGTGCTGTGTAAAACAGGGACCATTTCTCAGTGCAGACAGTGTACTGTTGTGTGAGTAACAGTTAAATTGAGTCCTACAGTTTTCACGGGTCAAAGATTTTGGACTAAATCGATGGCCACGCTTCATAGTCTAAATCCATAATTGCATGATAATGTGCAACCCTTAAAACTCATACATATACAATGATACCAATATAAATACACCCTCTTCTCTCTCAACATTGTACAATAGGAAAGGGGCCTGCACCTGCAGCATCCTAATTTGCAAAGTTGAGTGGTTATATTGATTTGGTTTTACTCCAGATCATCTTTTGAATGTAACATGAGCAGCCTTCTTAATCTGAACTAATCGAGGAGGAAGAACTGAGTCCAGAAATGCAATTCTAACTGAGAGTCTGGAGCAAGTGAAAATAGTTTGCCATAACTCATTCAATTCAAAGGATGATGTATATTAAATACATTCTTAAAGAACACTTGACTTCTTTTTTCACATTCAAAGAACAATGTACATTAAATATATTCTTAAAGAACACTTGACCACTCAACCTTATATTAGAAAAGCATAAAATAATTTTCCTATTTTGGGTGGGTGAAACAATATCCAGTGCATTCCAAATTGATAATACTACTTTCCTCCCCAGACCAACAGAATACGATGAAACTCATTTTAGCATGCATGTACATTGTATGCACATAGGCTAGAAACCCACAACCTAACATTCATACAGGGGGGCAAACTGATATAAATATCTGTACATAAATCATTTTTCTATGCAACTTTTCTCTGGCACCAGTTGTGGCAGGGTGTCCCATTTAAAGAGAATACTCCAACACTGAATGGCAGTCCAAGGGAGTCTTTTGTACAAGGATAGAAGGACGAGCTGATAAATATTATCAGGACGTGTTAATGGCCAACCGAGATCTTGGATAAGTTTGGCGCTAGGGCCCCCCCCTTGCTGGCTCTTCTTCCTTGGTTTCTAGCACCCTAATCCAGGTGTCCTTAACCTAGTTAGCGCTAAGGCAAGGTAACCTTAACCGGCTGTTGTTCTTCCTGATGCTACAGGCATTTCCCCAGGATTGATGGCTACTTAACTTTCTAGAAGCCTTCAAACTATCCCTCTCCTTACCCCTCTTAGTGTTCTTGGGGAGTTAGGGATGGTCCCTTCTTCCACTCGGTGTCACTTGCTTGGTACCCATGCACTGTCATACCTGTCCCTCTCCTACACTGGGTCTCAAGGTGTTCTCCTCCAACCAGCCTTCACACCATGTGATCTTACACTCTGCCTTCCTACCTCCACCCTTTGATGTTACTTTTCTTTTCCTCCTTTTACTGCCTGCATTTCTACTCCTCCACCCAATACTACCGCTTTCTCCAACCACCACTTTACTACTCCCTCTGATGTTACTGTTCTTCACTTCTTCCTACTACTCCACTTCCTCCTCACCACTACCTCTCTGCTACTACTACTGTCTTCTACAATCTTACTACTACTTCTACTTTAATACTGCCTGCCACTACTAACACTACTTCTCTTCTCCACTACTACTTTCACTTCAAAGAGCCCTCTGCTGCTACTATGACTTATTACTGCCACTACTCTGTCTCTCTCACTTTACTATCACTACCACACTCTACCACCACTACTTCCACTACCTGTTACTTCTGCTAGTACTCCACTAATTCCTATACCACTTCCACTACCACTACCTCAACTTACAACTACCACCTCCTCTCTCTGTACTCCTACTCTACCACACTTAACTCACTCCTCATTCCCATGTACAACCACTCTGCAGACTACCTCTCTCAACAACTGCCAAACTCCTTCCACACTCTCCTGCTCTCTTGAATTTCCTCACCCAACTACAACCCACAACTAATCCATCCCAACTGACCTCTAAATAGCCCACCCCTCCCAGGATTGGCCAACTTACCCTACCATTGATTTACCTGATGTGTGACTGGGGAAGGGCTTAGGAAGGCTTCAAAAGGACTTCTAAGCCCCTCCCACTCTCCACAGCTCTGCAAAATCCTCTAACATGGGTCAAGTCATGGCCCAAAGGGAACTCCTAATTGTAAGCCTTCTTTTATCATAAAATGTCCCTGGTGGGCTAGCGGGTATCTTTGCACCAGGCCATCCTGGAGGCTTTGTTTAATAAATACATTGCTGGTGTTTTAGTGGCTTCTTGGTTATCAGGGCTTGCTTGTAGGTCCCCCTTTTGTTATAAAACAAAATCCCTGTTAGTTTATTGGTTATTGCTGGCCATGGGCTCCAGCAGAAAGTGGGTGTGCTGCAGCTGTGCTCTGCTCTGGACTGCCATCGCATGGCTCTTCCCATGGCTCCTCCAACTTTCCAACTGCTGGTGTGATCGGGGCTGCTGCATTTTGTGGAATCCCAGGTGCCTCATGTTCCTTGGTATGGCCCCTGCTGAACTCTCTGACCAGGGCTCCTGCTTAGGCCCCTGTTACCACCCCCTGGTCTCTTCATCACAGCCATGTCATCTTCACGGTTGGGCCAGCATTGTCCCATGATGTGTCATCAGTACTGTGCTGCAGCTCTGTGCCGTCATCTGCAACATATTCCCAGGTAAGCAGGGGTTGGTAGAGGGTTCCTCGCTCACTCTGCCACCTGATGGGGGTTTCAGGGTATAGCTCCCTCCCTCCTCTGACAGAGCCGGGACACATGCCCTGTCACACAATTCTTGGTTTGGATACTGGAGCAAATAAAATGTTCTGGACTTGCTATTTATTGGCTGGAGTTGATTTTGACTAAACTGAAGATAGCTTTAATATATTTGCCTATAATCAGCAATATGGTCATAGAATGAAGTACTACTTAGAGGTGGCCTTGTATTAGTTAGGATTAGAATTGTTAGAAATATATGTACTAGCCATTATTGTGATTGAATGTGGGTGCGCCACCTCCTAATGAGACTGTCACAGACAGTCCAACTTTGAGTGGGTAAATAAACCCATGTTAATATATATCTGATGCATTGTGGTGACTTCCCCTGAAAAAAGTAAGGGTACCACCTTTGACTATCTTTAGTTTAAATAAATGTGCATTGCAAGCATAAAACACAACGGCCCTCATTACGACCCTGGCGGAAAGGGGTTTACGCCGGCGTAAAGCATGGCGCACCTTTCCGCCTGACTACGGCCCTCATTACGACCCTGGCGGAAAGGGGTTTACGCCGGCGTAAAGCATGGCGTACCTTTCCGCCTGACTACGAGTTCCCGTAGCGCCATGGTGATTTTTACGCCTGCTTTTTGCAGGCGGAAAAATCCATGGCGCTACGGGACTTGTTGTTAATTACGCCACCGTAATTTACGCTGGCGTAATTAACGCCTTCCCCACTCCCATTATACCCTATGGGGCAAAAATGGGAATGGGGAAGGGTAAATGGGGATTGGGGACTTACCGCCCCGCCAAGGTCGGAATGGGGCGGTAAGTCAGCCAACCACCATGGCGGAGTTGGCAGCTTAGCGCCATGGACCATGGTGCAAATTGCACCATGGTTCTCCGCCAGGGTCGTAATGAGGGCCAACCTGTTTCTTGTCCTAGAATTGTGAGATGGCACTGTGTACTAGGGGATGTTAGATTAGCGATTAACACTTAGTGGAAAGAGCAATATATCAGCAACTATCAGAACAATTGGGGGCTCAATCCAAGATGCTAGGATGAGGACATACTGATTTTTACAAACACCTGCACTTAGTGAAAAGAAAATGTGTGCAAAATCGCAGCTCTGTGTGATCATAGTGTGTGGAATTAGATTATCCCTGTTGTATAGTCTCATTGGAGCATATAGGTTGCGATTGCACACTTTGTGAGAAAAGTAATTCAAGTGGATTGTTTATTTGATCAGAGGGTAGTGATATATATATATATATATATATATATATATATATATATATATATATATATATATATATACATTCATATTTGTGTTCATATATACAATCCAAAGATGTAGTCACAGGACATTTGTGCTGATTTGAACATGGCTCTTGACCATGCATGAATCTGGTATTTCATGCATGGGAAATGGTTAATACGAGATACTGAATCAAGGAAAAATTAAATGGAAATGGTGGAAAATTTAGGACTAGATGTTTGGACCCAGTAGGAACACTAGCTGATGAATTACTACATATGTTTAACCTCTGTGGCTAGCTAGGAAAAACAAATGATTGTGAATCTTTCTGCCTATTATTTCTTTCACCTTAAGCTGGTGGATCATAGATTGGCTGAGAATGTACATTCTTGGCTCCAATGTACAGAAAATGCTCGAAAGGCTTGAGCAGAATTAATATTCATGCAACAAGCTAATGACCAAGAAATTAAGCTGTTTAATGACTCTCTGGGCGAGAGTTACTACAGAAAAAACACAATCTAATGGAGTCAATACAAGATGAATTAAAGGTGTGAGGAGTTGCCAAACAACACCTAAAATGAACTCTTCTAAATGCTAATGACTTTCATAGTCAGTGCCTACAGCTGAACAAAAAAATGATTGTCCTCTGCGTGCCGCTCGAGAAAAGGAACACATTTCAAGACAGATACTCAAAGAATTATTTTTTAGCCTGTGTGGTTGTATTTATTTTGAAAAATAAATCAAAGTTTCTAATATCTGAATGGGTTGTTTTCAAGTCAGAGCAAAGACTGACAACAATGCAAATAAATACAGAAAAACCCTCTGCGGCTTTAAAAGACTTCTTTGTCTTTTAACAATGCATGTGTTAGTTCCTGAAATAACAACCAGTATTATGTGAATTTCTTACATTTGATACATGAATTGGAATGATCCAAAACATTTTTTTTAACACAACATGAAATGAAATGTGCTAACTTATAACACATATAACTGCCAACACGTGTTTCAACCACCTAGGGTCGTCATCAGGGCTGAGATATTGCAAGCTTCTATATTGTCCAAGAACACTAAAACAACCTGCAAGTTTAGAGATATGAAGTTTGATGGGCGTTGGGTCTGCTGCTATATTTAATGTGAGTGTTCACTTGAGAAACGAATCATCTGGACTTCTAATGTGTAGGCTCCAAATTATCTATTCAACCTAGTCTGTCTATGCTTGTAATCTGAGCGCGCTCGATTTCAGTTTAAACATGTAAGATATGTTGCTTGGTTTGCAGCCTCGGAGTCTCAGCACGCTAATGTGCATTCATTCGGCCGGATCTGTCTGTGCCTGAAATGCAGAGCACACAAGATAAACTGCTTGGAATCCAGGCTGACGAGAACCACATGGCAAAGGGGTCAGAAGCAAGAGTTACTACAGAAAAAACACAATCTAATGGAGTCAATACAAGATGAATCAAAGGTGTGAGGAGTTGCCAAACAACACCTAAAAAGAACACTTTTAAATGCTAATGACTTTCATAGTCATTGTCTATAGCTGATTAAGGCACCTGTACCAATGGCTTATTAGATAACATTGTGAATATAATAATGAAATTAAAAGAGAGCAAAGAAACAGCTGCAGAAGATGTTGTGTAGGTGTTAGATTCACAGGATGAATTTGATCAGCTATATAATGATGTAATGATGAAAAAACCATAATGAAACAAAGGAATAACGTAGCACCATAGCACAGCAACAAGACACTGCAAATCAGGAAATACATAAACACACCTTACAATTGACACAGGCACAAGCACAGTTGATCAGAGTAAGAATTAATGCACAGAAAAGTAATGAACGATCTTGATGATGCAATCTCAGCGATTGAGCACCAGAAGAAATATTTAGCTAGTTGGCAGTACATAAACCAAAAGGTAGCAGAAGAAATACACACTTATCAGAATAAAAAAGATTAATTGAAGAAGGAGTTGCAAAACACAAAGGACCTAGAACATTTGACAATAGCCATGCTAGTCTGAATTAATTTAGGGAACAATTAGTAGAGTGTAAAGAGCAGGTGATCATTGAAATGGACAATAATACTTGACTGAGATAAGAAATCAAAGATATTCTGTTGAGTTCAGAAGCACAATCTAAAATCTGCAGACAGGAATGTTTCATGGAAGAAGGAAGAATACTTCCAATTCCTGAGACTACCTCTCCATTTCCAAGACCGTTCCTATGTCATACTGATGGCCTTGATACCCTAACAGGACATAGGTGGCCCCAGACATACCATTTCCTCTTCTTAAACACACCCACTCACACAGGAAGGCTTGATATCCCTGTCGGACATAAAGGAGTATAGAGATATTCAGGGGAGAGGAGAGGAGAGAAGCATACTTAGTATGTCATGAATGGACAGGAGAAGAAATGACAGCATTCCTAAACAAAGAATTAGTGAATGAAGGTATGAAAATAAGTTAAGGAACAAGAATTACAGCATATGATCCAACAGAGATCTAGCTTGTTTGGATGACATTGAGAGAAAGAAAATGCAACCCAAAAAAGGCATTTTACATTTCCCTATTTATGCAAAGGGTTATGGGGATACCCAAGAATCCCCAGGTAGATGGAAAATACGTATTCTTATAGTCAATATAAAAACTTACCCTACTAGCCAACCCCACAGAAAGGACTTGAAGTCCAAAATCCAGAGGAGCAATGGGAAAGAGGGACCAGTGAAGATCCCCTATACCATACACATAGGAAACCCCCTTATGAAAGGGAGGGAATATGCAAGAAGGGGGTTTTAGTAGTGCATCTGGCTCTTATTAGGGAAGTTGCACACAAGTAAAGAGACAGAGATAAAGAAAACCACAATCACAGTTTGTGAACGACCCAATCAAACAGGTTAAGGCCATAAAAAAGCATCATGGCCCCTTACCATGAAAATGTAAACTGTTTTGTTTGATAACATTTCGAACTGTACAAATAGATGATACCAACTTTTGAATTGAAGAATAACAACATCAGCATTTAAATGCAAACAATTTTGTTTGGTAACATTTAGAATTGTACAAATAGAAGATGGCACATTTTAGATTGAAGAATGACGAAAACAGCACAGAATTTATAAAATTGACATTCTCTCATGAGATTTCAAAAAACGTGTCGCCTTTGCAAATTCAATTTCATTGACTTTTTGAGGTATATGAAAACATTTTAGTGGCTTACAGGAATAACACTGATTATATTCCTTCTGAGCAGTTTTGGTAGCATTGTGTTTCTGGACGTTCAATGATACCCTAAGGTGTCTCTGGGACATTATTATGTATAAACAAACTACTTCTGGCAATAAATAAATGTGACAGGGACTAGAAGGAGTTTGTACTAACTCAGGAATTTTGCAAAGGATTGTTAAGTATACAGTCCACACAACCAGAATTATGGAATATGATGCAATGAACAATGCAAATGTTGATGCTTTTATATTATGTGAGGTACAGACATTAATTAACTGATATATGATTAATTATTTGTGTTGTATCTATATTGGTCTGATCTGTAATTAATTGTGTGAATCAATGTATTTTAAGTGAGGCAATAGACTAGATGGGAAACCTAGTCACACAACCGCTCACCGTTTGTACCCAATCTGGGTAATTACATTCGAAAAAACAATTCCAAATAGTTTAAGTTTGGTTCTTCTTAATTTGAGAATTGTTCATAGAAAAATGAGTTCCAAGACCTTGTTTATGTAATATATATTCTTTTATCGAAAAAATCAAAAGAATGATCACTAATCAAGTCTTAGTGAGAACGCAGCTGACATGTTGCATTATGCAAGTAGACTTAAAATGCCAATGCATTTCGGAGTATAAAACTCCTTCATCAGGGCAAGTCTATATTTTTAGGAAACAATAACATCAACAAAAAATGCATACAATGTATATAAAGCAGGAGATACATAATGATATGTAATGGTAGCATAATGATCATAAAGCGCATAGAAGAATAATGGTTACATACCCCAATGGAAGAAATCGAGTCAAGGTGTAATATGTAGAAACAGAAAAAATAAAGTAAATAGAGATCAGTGCAAATTCGCGTTTCCAAACATTCAATTAATGTCATGAGCTCATAAGTGGAAGAAAATTACCTCGCTTAAAGAATGAAGTCAGGCGCGTTAAAACAGGAAAGAAACAGTATCAGACGTATGTTTTCGCAAAGAACACGATCGGATGCTGGAGGGGATCCAGTGTGCGATCTGTAAAAGCGAAATCTACTTTAGTGGGTGCGGTTATAAAGAGTAAGTACACGGAGAGTAAGAAACCACAACCGACGCGGTTACCTGAGTTCAAAGAATAGTGTCAGCGGTGGACGCAGCGAGCCGTAGTGCATCGCTGACTGAAATCGTTGCTAGGGAAACGGTAAGTGAAATAGGCACGTGACCGCAACCCGCTGGGCGAACCCGCGCGATGCGAAATGTGATTCAAGTGGCAGCATACTGCCGTTGGGGGCAACAATGGTGCAAGAAAAACCATTACAGGGGCTGTAAAGGCTGAGTCATGAATAATAAGAAGGAAAAAATAAAAATTGTGCATAACATAGACATAGAAAAAATACTTTCATCATATGTAAACATCCACATTATAAATCAAACATAACCTATATAAGGCAAACACCAATGACCCCGCTTTTTTTTTTTTTTTAGGAGCACGACCAAAAGAACCCGCAGGGGGAGGAGGAAACCCCAGAACCAAGCCTCAAACGAGACTTCAGCTGAAGAAAACCTAGTGATTAACACATCTGAAAGGGCATTAAACAAAACAGAAGTAAACACGCTACAAAAAGGACTTAGCTTCGTGCCCACATACAGCACGACTCTGTTTGATACCAAGATTGAACTTTACAAATTCGTGAGGAAATTGAAACTTAAGGTATTCTTTGAAGAACTTGAAACTCACGAAAGCATTTCAGATGCCCCAGATTTCCAGGAGTTCAGAGCAAAGAGTGGATTCATACCACCAATATCGGTACCATCCATTGATATTTTCCAGAAAATGGTCACCAGAGATCTTGAACGCATTAGCTATAAGATTCCACCCTATAAGAATATGAAACCCCACGAGATGCAAACCATCAGAAACCTCTACTGTGATAAAAATATAACCATCCGTCCAGCAGATAAAGGGGGAGCCCTAGTGATCATGAATACCTCTGACTATGATGCAGAATGTAACCGGCAATTACAAGACCAAACAGTTTATGCACCCCTTGACCATGATCCTACAGCCTCAATCAAACAGAACTTGGAAACTATACTTGACAGGGCAATGGAATTGGAGTGGATAAATGAACATACTCGCAAATTTCTGAACAACAAGCATCCCAGGATACCCAATTTTTACACTTAACCTAAGATTCACAAGGATCAGGCTAAACCACCAGGGAGACCGATTGTTGCCGGCATGGACAGCATCAATCAGCCATTGGGAATATACATCGACTTTTTTCTTCAGCCACTCATACAAAAAACTTCCACTTACATCAGGGACACAACACACTTCCTGCAAAAACTTAATAGCTCGATTTTCCAATGCGAACACTTGATGTTTACCATTGATGTTAAGAGCCTATATACATCCATACCGCATGATCTAGGTATTGAATCTGTTGAATGGCTCTTACTGGAATCACCCGAGGTCCGTGCTCAGAAAGAATTCATCATCGTTCTTCTTCAATTCATTGCAGAAAATTCATATTTTCAATATCAGAACAAGTTTTTTCTTCAAACATCGGGTACATCGATGGGGGCCACCATGGCACCATCATATGCAAATTGCTTCATGTATAAATTTGAAACAGAACACATTTTGAAGAATCAAGAATGGAACAGCAATATTCACTTATGGTCACGGTACATCGATGACATTTTTGGAATCTGGACAGGAACCGAATCCACATTTAACAATTTTTTTGAATATCTCAATAGCATTGATCCGCGTATCCAGTTCACGAGTGAGATATCCAATGATAGGATCACATTCCTTGATGTCTTAATAAAGAAGGGAAACAGCGGTTACAGCACAACTCTGTTCCGCAAAACCACTGACCGTAACAATTTGCTACACCGTCTCAGCTTTCACCAGCCCAGTCTCCTGAGAAATCTTCCATACAGTCAACTCTTGAGAGTCAAAAAGATTGTGAGTGACCCTGAAGCGTGCCTAGCCCAACAAATCGAAATGAAAGACAAATTCCTGGCACGGGGTTATAAGCAAGCAGAAGTACATTTGGCATCTGAGAAAGTGAATGCCCTCAGTCGTGAGACCTTGTTGACCAATATCACCAAATCCAAAAGAGAACTTAAATCTCCGGTCTTTGTTTCAAAATATTCGATTCAAAGCAATAAAATCAAGAATTCCATTAAAAACACTGGGGCATTTTCAAGGATGATGTGAGAGTTCAGAAACTATTTGATCAAACACCAGTATTCGCCTATCAAAGAAGTAGGAATCTTCGTGATGAACTTGTTCATACTAGACCTCCTTTAAAAGAACCTAGCACTCAACGGACGGGCACATATCCCTGCCTACACTGTGCCAACTGCAACATGGTGATCAAAGGAAATGTTGTGCACCATCCCCGCACAGGCAACAAGATTCCTCTTAAGTCTTTCGGTACTTGTGACAGTGTGAATATAATATATGGTATTAAGTGCCCATGTGGTAAATATTATGTCGGCCAATCCACGAGAGCTGCTAAAGTACGATGGAATGAGCACCGCTCGTGCATCCGGAATTCAAATCCCAATTCAGCAGTGGCCAGACATTGGAGTGAGATGCGACATGGTTTGGCACAAATCAGGTTCCTGATTTTGGAAGTACTAACCAAGATCAATCCACATGAAGATTTGAGTCTTCGCCTCAACCAGAGAGAAACTTTTTGGATCGATAAACTTGGGAGTTTGCATCCTAATGGTCTCAATGATGAGATTAATTATCATTGCTATCTTTAATGCTTTAACTTGCAGTCAATCTGTTACCATTGAAATGCATTTGTTTTGATGTTAATAGGACATAGGTTCTAACATAACAAGTCTGTTTCTCCTGGTCACATGACTAGGACCCAAGGTGGTACTTTTCCATGCCACCGGTTTCAGACTTTTTGTCTGATTCATATGCCAATAAGCATAGATACACATGGTTATGATTTTTGTTCTATTTGTTTGTTCATTTTACAAATAAGATACATTATGATTCACCGCAACCAGTCTGCTTTTCCTGGTCATTCGACTAGGACCTAAGGTGGTACCATCTGGCACCACCACCTGCAGATCGGTTGTATACATTGTTTATGCTGTTTTGAATGTTCATTATGTTATTGTATTAGTTTTGATACGTTTTGATATTTTTACATTTTAAGGTGATATAGTTCTGTATAACACTTTTTGAATACGATGGAGTTCGATTACACTTGCCTTATATAGGTTATGTTTGATTTATAATGTGGATGTTTACATATGATGAAAGTATTTTTTCTATGTCTATGTTATGCACAATTTTTATTTTTTCCTTCTTATTATTCATGACTCAGCCTTTACAGCCCCTGTAATGGTTTTTCTTGCACCATTGTTGCCCCCAACGGCAGTATGCTGCCACTTGAATCACATTTCGCATCGCGCGGGTTCGCCCAGCGGGTTGCGGTCACGTGCCTATTTCACTTACCGTTTCCCTAGCAACGATTTCAGTCAGCGATGCACTACGGCTCGCTGCGTCCACCGCTGACACTATTCTTTGAACTCAGGTAACCGCGTCGGTTGTGGTTTCTTACTCTCCGTGTACTTACTCTTTATAACCGCACCCACTAAAGTAGATTTCGCTTTTACAGATCGCACACTGGATCCCCTCCAGCATCCGATCGTGTTCTTTGCGAAAACATACGTCTGATACTGTTTCTTTCCTGTTTTAACGCGCCTGACTTCATTCTTTAAGCGAGGTAATTTTCTTCCACTTATGAGCTCATGACATTAATTGAATGTTTGGAAACGCGAATTTGCACTGATCTCTATTTACTTTATTTTTTCTGTTTCTACATATTACACCTTGACTCGATTTCTTCCATTGGGGTATGTAACCATTATTCTTCTATGCGCTTTATGATCATTATGCTACCATTACATATCATTATGTATCTCCTGCTTTATATACATTGTATGCATTTTTTGTTGATGTTATTGTTTCCTAAAAATATAGACTTGCCCTGATGAAGGAGTTTTATACTCCGAAATGCATTGGCATTTTAAGTCTACTTGCATAATGCAACATGTCAGCTGCGTTCTCACTAAGACTTGATTAGTGATCATTCTTTTGATTTTTTCGATAAAAGAATATATATTACATAAACAAGGTCTTGGAACTCATTTTTCTATGAACAATTCTCAAATTAAGAAGAACCAAACTTAAACTATTTGGAATTGTTTTTTCGAATGTAATTACCCAGATTGGGTACAAACGGAGAGCGGTTGTGTGACTAGGTTTCCCATCTAGTCTATTGCCTCACTTGTTTTCTTGGGTCAGGGTGACTCCAGACCCTTCTCAGCCTGCTCCCGCAAGTGTTTAGATATTTCTTTGCTAAAAATTTAAAATACAAATACGGACTGAAGACGACAAATAATAATATTTACCCTGTGGTGCCCACTTATTTCTCTTTTTCTAATCAATGTATTTTAGCCATAACACCAGTTAAAACAAAGAAAATCTTTGCTGGGCTGGAAGTTCGTAATCACTATAAATGGTCCTCTTACAAAGCAGCAATTTGAACATATTTTTCAACTCCCAAAAAACCCCCAGGAAACCTGCTAGGCAGCTTATAGTTTAATGCGTGCTGAGGGTCAATCGTCTAAGGAGTTTGCTAAAGAACTCAAGTGTGCATTTGCCCACATTTCACGACCTGTATAAACCGAAAGTCGAGATATCAAAACGACATGCTTCAATGCTCTTCCAAAATATGTAGCGGCCCAATTGGTTTCTGATTTCAATGACGCAAGACTACTCGAGTGGATCATCACTCGGGCTATGAGAATCTATGAAGTACTGAATCCAACAAACTCCAAAAACAAAGAGAAGAACCCCAAGCAAAGGCCTGCTCCATCCACCATTAAGGTAGATGAGGTGAAGAGGACTCATCACATTAGATTCATGGATGGGGCCAAAGACCTATTCCTCTGCTGGTAACGGTATAAACAGAGAAAGAAGACTCTCTGTTCAAAGCCAGTCGACTAATCATCCCCCTAGCAGGCAAAACACAGATCCCAGAAAACCAGGGACTTACATTAGTCATCAGTGTATAGGCTCTAGACCTACCCATGGCTACAAATATGTTCCACGTTTAGAGATAAATAGTCAGAACTCAAATCCAAATCTTCTCAGGGAAAGAAGCCAATCTCCACCTCCTGGAATTAATTACCAAGAAAATAAATGTACTTTCTACTCCTCCCCCTTCCCAGATAACAAGATCCTAGTAGCAGAGTGAGTGGAGACCAAACATTGCATACACCAGTTATCAGAATTACCAAAATGTTTCTCCTATGACAGATGGTTACCCTTCCTGGGAAGGCCAGAGGTATGACCTAAGATCCTTCATCAGTACAGAGCGAGGCAATAAATGTTTATAACTTGAGCTACAGATTAAAAACTTGGAAGAGAGCATTGGTTAACTCATGAGATCCCAGTAAAATCCTGATTCTAATGCACACACAAATTTGGCCAGAATGAGTTAACAGGTTGGGATGGACAAGGGCAATAGGACATTGCACCAATTCAAAATACACAAGGAGATGACGAAAGGGGGATCTGAGAGTAAATATTTGCCACATATTAGAGGAAGCTTATTTTACCAGGAATTTGCTGAAAAAATGGCAAAGGTCAAGTGTAAACTCTCTCTACTCCTTGATATTAAATCTGGGAAAAATAAAACTGCTACATTTAGCGAGGAGAAATAATTTGACAATTACATTTGAAAAAGAGGAGAACTCTGTGGAGAAAGAACCCATGGTTTCTTCTTTCCCATATGTATTTCCACCTCCAAAAGAGCATTAAAGCAGATGTAAGAGAAACATGACAAAGAACCAGGAAGAAAAGGTAGAGATTTGCCAAGAAACCCTTCAAACCATTGATGGTCTCCAAGTGTGTTTTCAACCCTACAGAATCCTTCACCAACCCACAAGAACTTGATCCTGAGGAGAATGCCCAATAAGCGCTGCCCAGGGTAAAATTCACAACAAAATGCAATCAGAATTATCCAGTAACTAACACTTTCTCTGTAAATTGGAGATGAAACATGGCAGGTTTATGATGCAAATCCAAGTTCAGGAACAGTGTGAATTACTGGCTCTCATAGATACAGGGTTTCAGATGACTTTGATAGCTCGAGGAGTACTTAAAACTCTGAACCAAGGAAGAGGGAACAATCTCTGTGTTTGCCTCAGATGCCTCTTTGGGAAACTACATAATTTTGATGAAAAATTGATCCCAGTAGATGGTGCTACTAAAGTTGAATTAAAATCGGGTGACATTGACATTAAAAAGATGTGCCCATTATGTTAGTTTGACTGACACCTGTCACTTGATTGAAAAATATCCTGACCGAGTGGAGATTCATTTTCAGAACACTCAAGACCCAGACATCACTATCATATATGTGTGAAAGAGAAGGATGATAGTTGAGAAACTTCCACAGAACCTTTGAGAATAAATTTTCTTCCAAATGGGTGGTTCTCCACTTTGGAGGGATATACACTGAAATACACTAAAATGCTATCCTCCAGTGAGGATCAAGATCACAAAGTGGATAACGAAGCAGATTACAATTGTAGTTCAGCTACTGTACAAAGAGAAAGGTAACTCGTGTTCTTCCCTATTCAACTCAATGAAGGTAAGGAATCAGTTCTCTACAAAGTTTGTTTAGCTCAAGAATAATGTTCACCAGTGAAAAACTGCTAAGGCAATTACTAAAGGATCAGATCATTCCCACATTTCATCTGATATAAAAATGTGAATCTGGTCTTCATTCAATGGATTCAAAGCCCATGATTATTAACAGGTATATGTTGGAGATTAAAATCTGAAACAAAAAGATAAACTATGATTGCAGGGTCCTAAGAGATGTCATTTCTGATGTGTATGTTAGAAATGGTGTATTACATCTATTTGCAATTAATTTGAACTTTATTAATAACAAAGCTTGGTCCAGAATCAAGGGAAACCTGATGGACTTCAATGATCACGAAAAAGCATTTAAGCCAGCCCAAATGCTGCCTTAAGCTTCAGAGGCTCAAATCAAAGAAAAAGTCAATATTTCAGGAAACTATACACTTTGACAATAAAGATCACAAAAGGACAATCCTTGTTTATAGAAGAAGACATTATTAATTTAAATAGTATTCTTCAGCAACCGGACCTGTCTCAACACCCAGCTACATTGGTAGATCTCGAAGATGGCACAATCTTATTATTAGTTGACAATAATGATTCCCAAAGCGTCATGTTATCCCACGATACCCCCATTTGAATGGCTGTCTATCCAAGATACTTTTCTATGGATTCAACCTACTCCATCATTGGTCCTATACCTGAAGATTGTTTTAACAATATTGATGGCAGCAGGGCTGAAGCTCCTTACAGCAACAAGGAGGAGAGGAGTAATGATGAACTCCCTGTGCCCTTATCTGGTGGGTCACTAGTAACTGCCTCTGCACTTAAGAATTAATCACCCAAGTAGAATCCCTATGAAAAGTGATAATCCCCTCAGTTAGAAGAAACTTCAGACATAGCCACCCCAGAAATATTTCCAGGCTTCTGTGTGATGGGTGAAGACTAGATCAGCTTAGTGGACACCTGTGAGACAGAAGAGCAAAAACAAAGGTTAAGGCAGGCATTTTTAGATTTTCAGAAAATGTTCTCTGTTGATTCCTTTCATTTTGCCAGGCATCCATTCATTATACAACCATACCTACAGACCCTGATATGCCGCTAGTGTTTGTAACACATTACTGGTTACCTCTAGGATCCATAGACTCACGCACTGAGATTATCAAAAATCTGGAATCATGCGGGGTTATTCAACCAATTCACAGTACATTTAATACCCAGTACTAGGAACATTGAAACCCAATGGACAATGGAGACTCTGTGCAGACTTAAGGGGATTGAATAGGAGAGTACATATGTCATGGTGGCCTCTCCTTTATATTGGTCATGGCATTGCACAGACCCAGTTACACACTGCCCTCAAGTTGTCTAATGTATATTAGGAGGCCTTGTTACTCCGTGAACACCAATATAAACTTTTATTTATATTTGGGGGCCACAATATACCGGGACCCAAACACCATTTAGATATATTGACCGTGACAATGATTTAAATATGCTCCCACATATAGGGAAGAAATGCCAGAAATAGTCAAGGGTGTCCAAAGCACTTGTACATAGAATAGCAAAAGGCAAAGGTAGCGGGTGTCTGGGGAGTGTGGGTGTACTGCCGATACACTACCATGTTACAAGAGAAGTGAACAAAAGGGTCCCAAAACACACTGCGCCGAAATTGCAAGAGTTAGAATACAGAAATATATTTATTTGGAAAAGGCTGACTGTCCTTTTCCAAATAAATACATTACTGTATTCTAACTCTTGCAATTTTGGCTCAGTATTTTGGGACCCTTTTGTTCACTTCTCCTACATATAGTCATACCTGATTGTGAAGAAAGAGGGAATCTAGCCCATATAGATTACCTGTTAATCAAAAGTATAACTGTGGAAGGACACCTGACATAGATCCACCACATGTTGACCAAACGCAGACATGGAGGTGCAAAACTATCTCTTAAGAAAGCACCATGTTGCAGAACTAAATTAAACATTCTAGGTCACAAGATCACAGGAAAGGATCTTAATCCCCAGAAACAAATATTTTAGGCTCTTTTGAAATTTAAGAACTCCATAAATCTATGTGACCTACAAAAACTCTTAGGATTGGCTAATTACAATTGTATATTCTAAGTGATTTATGCAGCGATCACTCAACCTTTGGTCCATCTTTTTAATGCAGGGGACAAGTAGTAGTAGGGACTCTCAAACATAGCCTGTGAAACAGCTGAAAGGAAGTCCCTTCACAGGTTCAGTGCTTGGCTTATCCTCTTTAAAATTAAATACATTTTCCTGGAAACATGATTTGCACATACCTGCCTAATGGCTGTCTTATATCAGGAGCCTGACCAGGTCAATAAAGTGATCCTGTATGTAAGTACAATTTTAACGCCTGTTAAAATAAAATTAAAAAAATGTGAGAAATAACTCCTGGCATTGGTATGGGCATGGATAAAATACTGTTGTTTGATCCATGTGGAATATCTGATACTCCACAGCTCCCAGCAGACTCTTTAATATTTACAGAGTGACTGAATGCAAACTGGGAATGTTACTCACTCAAGATGACTTCCTGGATTCTTTAAATGCAGAGTTAAACTGTAGAAATCTGATATGGTCAAAATAAAAAGAGTTTGATGGAACGAGGATTAACCAATTGCATGACTTTGCCCATGATAATTGTTTGGATGAAGAAGAACTAAAGACAACCAACAATATGGAGGTATTGCTAGCTTGTCCTTATAAGGTCTATAACAGAAACAACTGTCAAGGAATATCCATAGTATATGTGGATGGATGTTCCTATCATATTAAATGAAATGATGAAAAGGAATTAGCAGCTGGCATCAGAAATGCTTGAGTGAGTGGCATTCCTGAACCCTCAGCCAGTTATAAAATTGGTCTCCAAAGTCGTCAGGTGGTGGAGTTCATGGTCGTATGTAACCGAGTCAGATTATGTTCAAATTGGATTTATGGGGAACCCATTTCCATGCTCCCCGCAGGTACCACTAGTTGCGCTGACGGGGGGAGATAAGCAGCTAAGGATGGTAATTAGGAACCACTGGGAGTCGGTGGGGTTAGTGACAATGGGAGATATTTGGCGAGAGGGGACTATCATAGGTTTTGAAGAGCTGGGGGAGAAAATGGGGTTGCACGTGGGCCAGTATATTACGTACCACAGAATGGTGCAGAGAATCAGAAGGACATGGCCCGAAACAGTACTGGAAGAAGAACCATACGCTAGTGTAGACACAATTTATGACATAACGGAGGGGGGGCATGAGATCTCCAGACTGTATGAGATGATGATGTCCAGAGTCGGGAAAGAAGTAATGCAACTAAGATTAGACTGGGAAGCGGAAGTAGGAACCTCGATAGAGGATGGGATGTGGAAACGGGCTCTGGGGTACCACAAGAAGGTGTCAAGAAATGCGAGGCTAAAACAGATACAACTATATATCACGCACAGGGCATACATGACACCCCATAGAATATGCAGATTTGAAAAGGCTGGGAGACAAGCATGTCCCAAATGTGATGAAGAAAATGCTGGTATGGGACACATGTTATGGTCATGTCCGGTAATTGAATGCTTTTGGGGCAAAGTAGCACAGAAACTAGCGGAAAAAGGGGTCCCAATGGTTATTGACACGGCTTGGGCATGCTTGTTGGGGGGGTTCCCTAGACCGCAGAACTTAAGCACGTTAGCAAATTGAAAGATCTAGCACAAAGCTTGCAAAAAGAAGGACCGCCATGGGATGGAAGACATGCCATAGGCCACGGGTGGAGGTGTGGTGGAAGGAGTTACAGAAATGGGCGGAGGCAGAAACCATGGTTAGGCAAGAGGCGAGTGCTGTGGGGGGAGAAGAAGAGGTAGGAACCCTGTTGGCATGGAAATCATTAATAACAGAATTGTTCGGAACTCTACAGGAATGTTTGGAATGTTCTGACAGATTCCACTGGAAGTGAGACCCAACCGCATGAAGCGGAAAACAGAGCATGTGGAACAAATAGGCTCGCAAGGGAGGGTGGGATAAGGGGAGCAGTGGTTAAAATCTGTAAAACAAAATTGAGCTGTTGATATGCTGCACTGCAAGTTTGGTTTGTATGTTTTTTGTTTGAATTAACCAATAAAAAAATGTTAACAAAAAAAAATTGTTCACATTGGATTTGTTGAGCAATTAATGAACTGTAAAGCCAGAGGTATGCTTTGTGCCAAAAAAAAGGGGCAATCAAAAGATGAGGGCCCCCGATAAGCAGGAAATTATGTGGCTGTTCAACTGGCCAAAAACTGGATCAATCTAAAGGGAAAACATTGCTATGGAACAATCACAAGCTGAAACTGAGGTATCTACTCTTCAATAGAGTAAAGATGCTCTTGATAAAGACCTAACTACTGCCCAAAAAGAAGATCCGATTGTTGATATTGATATCTCAAAGATCCAGAAAACATTCCCTTAACTGAACAAGACTGTCAAGGAAAGGAAGATCTTGAAGTATTAATACATTTTCAGAAAATGTTCAAATTCAAGATGGACTTTTTCGATTAGGAAACCCCAATCTTATTACGATTAGTGGGTGGTACCTACCTCATTTCAAAGAATAATTTTAAATCATGTCAATGATGCCGCAACAGAAGGTCATCTAGAATTTCAAAAGATAATGGAGATCCTACGTGAGGTCACTTTCTGGCTGCACATTGATCAAGACCTAAATATTTATTTAAAAAGATGTCTGGTGGGTGCTTATTTCCAACCGACTTCTCCCACTCACCAGTCTCCTTTACATAAGAGAGGGATGACAATATGATGGTCTGATCTTCAGATTGACCATGTTGGTCCAGTGATTCATTCTGCCTGGTGTAACAAATATATGTTGACCGTTAAGTGACTCTCATGAAGCAGATTGAATGCTTCCCACCCCGAATTGCAAACACTGCAGCTATTTTTCTAATCAACCACATCTTTTCTCATTTTGGCTTTCCTCAAAGGATTGAGTTAGACTGGGATAGTCATCTCACCAGTGATGTAATAACTAAAAAGTCAGAATTCTTGGGGTAAAAAGTAAGTTGCATATCACATTCCACTCACCACCAAGCAAGGGGTGTAGCAATTTAATAAAACAATTGTGGGAATTGTAAAGACATTTGCATTGGATTCTGGACCCATTTGGGACTTGCGATAACCTCTAGTAGTGATGTCTCTTGTTAAGGATTTCAAAGGCACAGGACACTCCAGATCAGGACTCTTTCTACTGGCCGGGGATGCCAAACACAATTAAAACACTTTTATTGCATTCATTACGAATTCAGTTTGAGAAGACACCCAGCTCATCTCACACCCACCTTTACCAAAACCCTGGGTCGCAATGGGCCATTAACCAGGTCGGTGTGTAATAATACAATACCTATTTATTTTTAAATTCCAATGAAAATCACACAAGTGTAATATAAGGCAGCAATCAAATTGACAGAATACAGTTAGTTTGACCTTGGTACATAACATATACAGTGCACAATTGAATAAAGGCAAGATTACTTTTCGGGTGGTATTTTCCAATAGCACCACAATTAATGCTTCCCTGTGCAACACCACCTCAAAACCCTGTTAAACAAATGTTGTGTGGGTAGAAAGGAGTAACAAGGAGTCAGGTACACTAGGCAACAAACAGAATGAAAATCCGACCTTCCACCTCTGAATGGGAGGCACAATCGGATTGAAAACCCTTGAAATTGAGCAAAATAGCACTCAGAATTACTACATATTTGTTTTACATGTGTGGTTGAATGAATAAGGCAAAAATGAGTATGGCAGGATCAAATAAGTCAGAAAACTAGCAAACTACAAGGCAATGTACTAACAATGGGCATACAGTTCAGAAAATCCACTTTGGAAGGAAAACACAGTGCAGCCAAATCACACGTGGAGAAATTGCATTTGTTTCATTTCACAGGTTTAAATAGCAAAACAGTTTGGAATTTGGCCGAAACAGGCAAAAACGGAATTCGGTTTTGATGCTAACATACAAAGACACCTCACATATAGGATATGAAAGTGAAAGGGTAACTCTCAATGGATGCCGATATGGGATTCTTAAAGGGGAAGAAAAAATTGTTTTTTAAAATGACAGCAGTTGCACAGGCAAAATCGGTTTGAAAAGGAAAATGACAAGTTTTACTAAAACTATATTTTAGTGCTAGAAAAGAGGAACGCCGCCCGTGAAAAGGGTTCAGCTGCAGTTTTAACCCTCTCACACTGTGTCTCTCTTTATGTAGGAATGAATTAATTTATTCCAAATATTACTAAGGACTAAAGGGATTGGAAAGAATGGTGCTAACACATGTAGATTAAATGACAAGATACACAGAGGATTTTGACAATTTTAGGAATTTTGCTAGGGTAGTTATAGGATTTCTATGGGATTGGACCTAATACAAGGTAACAAAGCAAGGGATGATGTTTGTGGTTACTGGGGAAGGGAAATACTCACAACAAGCACTTGAATGCGGTAGCTTGGACAGCGAACAGCGTTTCTGGACAGAGAAGGAAGATCTGGTCACTACGCAGCAGGCTCTCCTAGAAGGGACAGCTGGGCCTAGTCTGGTCACTGGATAGCGAGGTGCATCAGCTGGGCTCTCCCCAAAGGAGATTTTGTAGGGTTTTAATTCTGGATCAGAGGTTTAGCCTGGGTAAGATCATCTATATCTGGCCTGGCTTCTGAAATCTGGAATCTTGCAGGGTGAATGTGGAAGATCTGGATCTCTGGATGTTGAGATATGAATGCTGGATTTTCTTGAATGTCTGTCTTTCTTGAATCTGTGTGTCAATTTTTTTTATGTCTACCCCTTTATAGTCTGGATGACATCAGAGTATTTTTACTATGTGGGCAGAACTAAGCTAGACATATCTTTAAATTGGATAGGTCAGCCTATGGAAGTCGCTTCGTCCCTGTAAACAGATTGGACTGAAGGAGCTGACTCATTTTTAGGGTGAGTGTTTTATGATGTACCTTTGTTTCACCAAAGTTATTTTTGCCAAAATAAGTTACAGAGCAAAACACTTATTTTTATACATTTACTTAATTTATTTATTTGAATTTATAAAGTGCACTACAGCCCGTAGGCATCGAGGCGCTCTGCAGGACATGTATGAAGGTTTGATTCAGGGTTAAATGAATGCGGCCCAAGAGGTTACTTAATTCAGAGTGCTCAGTTACATTTACAGGAAAACAACAGTGTGTACAGAAGCTTTCAAGAGAACATGAGGAACATTCAAACAAAGAGCCTGGTTTTGATAGCTTTCCTGAAAGCTGAGTGAGAGTCAATCTGTCGTAGTTCAGCGGGGAGAGAGTTCCAGAAAGTAGCAGCCATATTAGGGAAGCGAGTGCCACCCGCCCGCATGCTGCGTGTGATGGGTGCTGTTATTCTGTTGGAGTACGCAGCTCTCGAGGGTCTAGAGGTGGTGTGGGGACAATTCTGTGAGCTACGTAGGGGGGCCAGCCCATGAAGACATTTGTGCATCAGGGCGAGTGTTTTGAAGACAATCCTTTCCTTGACGGGTAGCCAGTGGACTCTCCTCCTGACATCCGAGATGTGATCTCTCCTAGATATGCCCGTTGCGGCCCTCACGGCGTTATTTTGTGCGAGTTGGAGTTTGGCCAGATTTTTGCGGGAGGTCCCTACAAAGAGGGCATTGCAATAGTCAAGCCCTGAGCCAATTATTGCCCTTGCAATGGTAAGTCAATTCTCTTGGGATAGGAAGGGTCTGGCTACATTGAGAAGTTTGGGGTGGTATGCTGAGGCAGAGGCTACAGCATTAACCTGTCTATTTATGGTTAGGTCAGGTTGCATGTACACACCCAGTGTCTTCATTACTTGGGAGACAGCAATAGGGATGTTATCAACTGTAAAGGAACAATATTGTTTGTCAAGTTTATCCAAGGTGGACGGGGATCCAATTAACAGAAGTTCGGTCTTCTCACTGTTGAGACATAACCAGTTCTCTGCCATCCAAGATTGGATTGTTCAGTAGATGGAGTTGTGGGTGTTGAGGTCGGCCAGATAGTCACCCGAGTGGGGAATGAGCACTTAGGTGTCATCTGCATGTACATGTCACCCTTACACAAATTAGATAAACAGATTCCATATTTTACAAAGAATATACCATTCAAATCCCAAAACGGTGTAATGTTGATTAGTCATTCTGGCAATCTTTTGCCATTTCCATGGAAATAATGTCACCTAAAATTCTACACTTGTATATATGTATACATATTATCACAGGGCATGTGTTCATTCATTTTCAAAGCTGTACCATGTATGCTTTTCCCAGAAATGAAATTTTCCGGGTGTTTGCTTCCCCCACATGCTAGGAAAACCTACAACGTCTTATTTTAATGGTGCAAACATGACATTTAAACGGTCAAAATTTCACATTAATATTTCTTTTGATTACTGAAATAAATGACATGATCTGAACAGTCTCTAGAATCCAAATTGTTGGCTTTGTTTTCAAATATGGGCATTCCTTCCAACCCCCACTCAAATGACAGGCTCTTGTCAGCTAAACCCAGTGTTGCCATGGATTCGCCTTTGAAGTCCTCAGTTTGGGTTGAGGGGAGGTGTTAGAGGATTTCACACCTCTGTGCCAGGGCAGTCCATTGTCTCATGCTGGAGCAATGCTGCTCCGTCTGATGAGGGTGCTAGATTCTCCACCTTGGCCCATTCATAGTTTCCAGGGGGCTGGTCCACTTGGGGAAGGTGATCCTGTTCCCAGTGGAGGCAGTGCCCTTTGAAGCCAGGGCCTGCCAAACCTGTTCTGCTGGCCTCAAAGTACTTTTATTTATTTATATATTTGTTTATCTTTCTTTCCCAGAAAGCAAGTATTTTTGGAATAATATCATGCATCCAACCCTTTTCCCCCCTCCAGATATAATTCTGAACAATTTTCTTTTTCGGGCACTTTCGGTATTAGTGTGGGAATCACTTGCATCGAGGAAAACCAGCTACAGCATTGCCATTGAAGAGCCTCTCTGGCTCTCTGAGAACCAAGCCCTCCCAATCAGCAACCGTGAATGGCCCATCATACCTAGAAATGAAACCAATGAAGACCGCCGGCAGGTAGAGCCAGCCAACACTCAAGACTTACTTTTAAGGCTAGTTAAGTCTGTCTGGGCCTGTCTATGTGTGCATAGCGGTACCGGCACATGGAGAACTTAAAGTTGCCTTTCTAAAGCCTTTCATTCACCCAACCTAAATGACACCACCATGGCTTCAAAACCATGCATAGGCCCACCTAGACTAATGCGGCTACGTGCATGCCTTTACTCCTCAACCCACTTACCATGAACTGGCACACTCAGAAAGCAGCAATTACACACTCACACATCCGCCTTTCCCTGCATTGACTGCCTCTCATTGCCTTCTTCACCACCCAACCTGATGTTCTCTGCAGCTCCCATCCCACTCCCATCCCCACTCTACCTCCCAAAACATATACGTGTACGCTCAGTAATGTGCGTTCCTTATGCGCCCACGCCAGCGATGTACATGAACTATTACTGCAATAGAACCTAGACCTACTCACCACCACCAAAACATGGTTGCATGATGCTGCCGGCCCTGCACTATCCCTAGCTATCCCACATGGGTATACCATTCTTAGGTCTGACAGACCTGACAAAGCAGGCGGTGGAGTTGCATCATTGCTATATCTTCCTTACCCATCACAACTTCTCCCCTTCCCCATCTGAAAGAATACAAACTCATGCTCACCAAAATTGAACCTAAACCGTAAACTACCATCAACATCCTTCTCCTCTACCCCCAGACCAATCACCTCAACTCTCCGGACTCTGACATCCCTCTACTTCTCTCTCCGTTTATCAAACCTAATGCCAAACTCATCCTACTTGGTGAGTATAATTTGGGATTTAATTACACCACTGACTCTAAGGCCACTACCCTCACTGCCACACTACAGGAAATTAATCTAACTCAAACTGTCACCACCCCCATGCATGCCAAAGGCTGAATCCTTGAATGGATCCTGAACCTGAACACTCCCATCACAGTCACTACCATTGACCCCCTGCCCTGGAAAGATTATTCCCTGATCCAATTGCTCCTACCACACGTATCGACAATTGCTTTTAAGGATGCCACCCACCTCCCCATAGCCTCAAGATGCACCTGCAACTCACCATCTGTGCCTGACAGCAATAATCCTGAAGCTATTCTCTCTGATTACAACACCATGCTGTTATATACACTTGACCAGCAGACCCCTCAAAACCACACTCCAAAAAAAGCCCTATAACGACAAACGGTTTACCAAAGAGCTACTCACTCTGTAAGGGCAAGAGGGCCAATGAACACCTTTGGAGGGAGAACCTGTCTGTTTACACATAAAGAGACGTTCCTCGCCACAGCTAACATCTACAAAGCGTCCTTTCTTTCCACCAAATTCAGCATCAACAACACCAGAAATAGGGAAGCAAGCTCCAACACCAGAGAGCTCTTTGAAATCGTTAAAGAACTGGAATCCCCAGCACCCCCCACCACTAGCTTCCCTAAAGATAAAGCCTGGTGCACAGACTCATCACAATCATCACTGGCTTACAAATCCCACAAGCTTAGAGATAAAACTATCCTCAAGAAATCATTGCTCTCAGCCAAAGACATGACTCCTCCTTACCAGATTGAAACTTTCACCACTACCCCACGACCATTCAATTTCACCTCTGCCACTTCCTCCGACATCCAACATATCATTCAGCGCCTTAAACCTTCTAATTGCAAAGGAGACATCTACTGCTCCCACATCATCAAATTGTGCACTGTTCCCTTAGCACCCATTATCGCCAAATTCATCAACTCCTCTTTTGCCTCAAGCTTTTTGGTTAGAGCTTTCAAAGAAGCCTGGGTCACACCCCTACTAAAAAATCCCATCCCTCGACCCTACCCTCCCCACAAACTACTGCCCCATTACAACTGTACTGCACCTCCTTACAATTCTTGATTGTACTGCATACACTGAATTACAAGCCCTCCTGGAAGACCACAACCTTCTTGGCTCACGCCAATCGTGATTTCAGACCCAGACACAGTACATAGGCTGCCCTCCTTCACCTCAAGGTCCAGCTGAACAGCATTCATGATGCCACCATCCTCCTCCTACTTGACCTCTATGCAGCATTCGATCTTGTTGACCATGACATTCTATGTCAGCGCCTCACCACTAAGTTCAACTTCTCCAGGGAAACCAACAGCTGAGTCAAATTCTTTCTCGGTGAGCGCTCCTCTAGGGTCTTTGCCAGTTCAGAAGCAGCCAACCCTATCCCTGTACCATACGGCATCACTCAGGGCTCATGCACATCCCCACTCTATACAATATGTACACTAAGCACTTTCTGACCACCTTGACAATCTTTAAATTCCCTACACAAACTTTGCTGACGATACCCAAATCCTACTAAAGCTCACTGGGAACCATGCCCTTGACTCCACTAATATCAATCATGTTTCAAGCATGATTCAGGTCTGGATGGCTGAACACCATCTTTGCCTAAATGATGAGAAAACGGAGCTTCTCATTGTGGGCTCCCCTTATCGGCTCAAGTGCTTAGTCCTGGCTTCTGCATCCTTCTCCATCAATGGCACCATTAATGCTGTGAAAACCCTGGGTGTTTACCTGGATGCAGAACTTTCTATGCACAACATGTTAAAGCCCTTACCTCTTCAGCTGCCCACTCCACCAAGCTCACCAAGCTCAACAGAAAAATCCTCACCTCTGACAACTGTCTCACACTAGCTAGAGCTATCTTTGTCAGCAAACTGGATTATTGAAATGCTATCTTCTGGAGCACCTCCTTCAAAAATGTTTTGAAACTTCAATTGATCCAGAAAAATGCCCATCGGGCAGCCTGGGGCCTGAAGAGAACTGGCCACATCTCGCAATCAAGACGGGAAGCCCACTGGCTTCCCATCATAGCCTGCATTGAATTTAAAATCCTTTCTATCACTCACTGGTGAATCCACAATTCTGATCCTACCTTCCTCAGGCAACATTTATCCAAAAAATCAAAACCACGCTGATTATGCATCTCTACCACACTAAATCACGATTCACAAGAAAGCGAGCTGGTGGAGCCAGTTTTCCGGTCATAGCACTCACTCTGTGGAATGCCCTACCACCCTGCATCCAAGAAGAACCCTCATAACTCACTTTTAAAAAACTATTGAAACCCCTACTTTTCAACAAATGCGTCTAAGGCTCCTCGTTTCATATGAACTTTTTATATGTACCTATGCACCTTGTCTCCTGAACTATTCATGTTTTTTTCTCACAATTATGTACCAGCGCTGTGATACCTCTGGGACTGGGGGCTGTCAACAAATGTAATTCCCAATTGAGGGGATAAATTGTGAACTAGGTTTCACTTGACGGAATACTCACCTGAATATAAGAATGGCCATCTTCTATATCCGCGTGTTGAACAATAAAGATGACAGTGAACCCTTATTTGCTGACTTTGGAAGTCTACTTACAAATCCCATGGAGAATCGTTCTGTAAAGGAATGGGTTTTGGATATGCATCAATTTTTTGATGAGATTGGTTTCGATATTGCCTTTCAAGATCTGATTGTGGTTATGAAAAGAAAAATAAATAATTTGGCTGGCATAATGGATCGCAATGCCAATATCTCCTGTTTAGCCAAAGTCAAGAAATGTAATTCTTATGTTACACAAGGTTTTCCTTTGGACTCTCCATGCACCTACCCCACAAAGTTACACGATAATAGGGTGAGAGGGTTTATAATGTTATTAAGATTAGATCTCCTCCCCAGTTTATCTCATATTGGGGCTTGGTCAGGGATCCTGCATTCCAGAAGACTCTTCAGACTCTTGTTTATCATCTATCCGAGATTGAGGGACATTAATAGGAAAGACTTCCTGGGTTTAAGACATGACATTGAAAATTTTACCTCTAACCAAACATGGGGGTCATTATGAGTTTGGAGGCAGCCATGGCACCATTAGCGCCATGGCTGCCTCCAAACCCGGGTCCGGGTCCTCTGACTGAATGGGGACTTACCGGGTCATTCCGACTTTGGAGGGCTCAATGGGAATGGGGAAGGCGCTAATAACGGGCCCACAAATTGCGGGCCCGTTATTAGCTCCAAGGTCCCTTAACGGGACCCGCAGAGAACGGCTGGTCAGGCCAGCAGTTCCTGCTGGGACCCGCTAAGGGACCTCGGAATAGGGCGGTAAGGGTTTACCGGCACCGTCGTCCTTAATGGTGTCGGTAAACCCTTACCGCCCAACTCTTAATGACCCCCATGGTCTTTTATATTTTCTGAAAGTTCAACGGCACTAAATTTTGCAATTTATCATATGTGGATAAAAATTCAAGAGGTATTACAAATGATTTTAACTATTGTGGTTACCACTTGATCACCAAATAGTGTTTTTTTATATGTATTTTATGGCTTAGTGTAGTATCTTATTTTTCTATATTATGTAAATGTAATACGTCCTTTTTTATTATTTTTGTGTTATAATGTGATTATAATGCATCTTTTTGAAATGTGTTGTTAGCTTTATTTAACCATGAGAACAGAGAACATTAATAATGAAAAAAAGAAATAAATATATGTATATATGTATATGTAAATATATATATATATACACATATATTTATTTCTTTTTTTTATATATATATATATATATATAGATAGATAGATAGATAGATAGATATGTATATATATTCAATGAAAAAAACTTTGTTAAAAGGACGTTATGGTTAAGTTGCACTGATAAAAACCTATGAAATTCAATGAAAACACTTTGTTAAGGAGACGTTATGGTTAAGTTGCACTAAAAAAAACGTTTGAAATTCACTGAAAAAACTTTCGCCAGTTATGTTAAGCTAAGCAACCATAGCTCACGCCATCACCGTGCATTGCTAAGACTAACACCCAGGACATCAAAGATGACATCACTGATGACGTCACATGTCTGCCTCCCTCTTTTTTCCTTTAGCGATATAGCTTAGCCAGTAATATTTAGGAACAAAAAAATCAAAAAGTACTATATTTGTAGACTTATACTTCAAATATGTTCTTACAGTAATTCATTTGGGGTTCACTCACAGCATATGAAACATATACATAGGGAGAATACACACTTGAAAGATAGCAATGCTTTCTGTGTATGAAGACAATGAGTAAGGTTACCAAAAATGTCTTATTGTTCTGCTGTTTTTTTATTACTGTACTTTCTCTGGATATGCTCATATTTGTATTCACATTACTTTTTTAGGGTGCAATCACATCATGTGATAGTTATACATAGGGAAGTAGTAGGTTTGAAGCAGAACAATCATTTCTGTGCATAAAGATAATGGTTCTACTGCTGCTTTTTTGCGTACTTCACTTCCCCTGTATATACTCATATTTGTATGTGTTGTTGTGTCTTTGTGTTTTGTATGTAATAATGAAATTATATAGGAAGTGGGTTTCATTAGCTACTTATTACATGTTGCACAGTACACAATACTCTAATAAGAAAGCATTTATCATTTCACTATTCAACTTGGGAAGATTATGAATATTGCACCTCCATCATGTATGCTGGACACAATGCTTATGTTTATACATGAGTAGCTTATTAAACTGTAAAGATCTTCATAATAGAATGCTATTTATATCAATGCATTGCTTAATGCATTACATAGCTCATGACATCTATTCCAGTAATCCTTGACACTTTTTGTCAACATTATAATAAGAATCCCTTGAACACACTTTTCATGAAAAGTACATGCACATGTGATGTCATCAGTGATGTCATCAATGACATTTGTGATGTCATCTTTGATGTCCTGTGTGTTAGTCTTAGCAATGCACAGTGGTGGCGCGTGTTATGGTTGCTTAGCTTACCATAACTGGCGAATTACAGGAGTTTTTCGGTTTTACTTGGAACCATAACGTCCCTTTAACAACGTTTTTTTACTGAATTTCATAGGTTTTTAGTAGCGCAACTTAACCATAATGTCCCTTTAACAAAGTTTATTTAGTGAATTTCAAAGGTTTTTGTTAGTGCAACTTAACCATAACGTCCCGTTAACTCACAGGCCGATTCATGGAATAATTAGCGCGGCGCAAGTGGCCAAAAACGTGCGAATCGCAGTGCAAGTGCGAAAATCGCACGAAAAGCAGCGCACATCGATTCATGGAAGGCCGTGTGCGAGAAAACCATCGGATGTGCGATAAAAAAGTGCGCGGGGGACGTTGGCGCACAGGCCATCTAACTGCGTGCGCCAGGTCACAGCGAAAGTTGCACAGGCCACAGCGAAATTCGCACATAGCGCGGCGCACTAACAAAAGTAGGCGTAACACGGGGCGTAACACTCGGAATGGGGAACAACTTGCCAAAATGTGGGCGTCACGGGGGAAGTACAGGGTACAAGTGCGCAGAACGCCCACACGCTCGCCTTCAACACGTATTCATGGAATAGAATAGGGCAAAAAAGCGCACGCTCAAACCAGCGCACAGGCACAAACACGACCGCCACAAGAAAGCAGGCGGTAGCGTCTCTGCGCCTGTAAGAAATGTGCGCCAAAAGGTGCGCCAACAAATAGCACCTGTATACAGCCATGATGAATGTCCTATACTGTGGCCCTCCAGGACAAATGACGTGCAAAGGGGTACCCACAAACACAGACACCCGCTGACAAAAAATACGTGTGCGTGTATACCGGGGTGCGCGGGAAGTCTCACACGCGATTTGTCAGGGTACGTGGATTTCAGGGGTGCGCGGGAAGTTCCACACGCGATTTGTCAGGGTACGTGGATTTCAGGGGTGCGCGGGAAGTTCCACACGCGATTTGTCAGGGTACGTGGATTGCAGGGGTGCGCGGGAAGTTCCACACGCGATTTGTCAGGGTACGTGGATTTCAGGGGTGCGCGGGAAGTTCCACACGAGATTTGGCCGGGTACATGGATTTCAGGGGTGCGCGGGAAGTACCACATGCAATTTGCCAGGGTACGTGGATTGCAGGGGTGCGCAGGAAGTTCCACACGCGATTTGTCAGGGTACGTGGATTTCAGGGGTGCGTGGGAAGTTCCACACGCAATTTGGCCATGTACGTGGATTTCAGGGGTGTGCGGGAAGTTCCACACGCGATTTGGCCGGGTACGTGGATTTCAGGGGTGCGCGGGAAGTTCCACACGCAATTTGTCAGGGTACGTGGATTTCAGGGGTGCGCGGGAAGTTCCACACGCGATTTGGCCATGTACATGGATTTCAGGGGTGCGCGGGAAGTTCCACACGCGATTTGGCCAGGTATGTGGATTTCAGGGGTGCGCGGGAAGTTCCACACGCGATTTGTCAGGGTACGTGGATTTCAGGGGTGCGCGGGAAGTTCCACACGCGATTTGGCCATGTACGTGGATTTCAGGGGTGCGCGGGAAGTTCCACACGCGATTTGGCCAGGTACGTGGATTTCAGGGGTGCGCGGGAAGTTCCACACACGATTTGTCAGGGTATGTGGATTTCAGGGGTGCGCGGGAAGTTCCACACGCGATTTGGCCGGGTACATGGATTTCAGGGGTGCGCGGGAAGTACCACATGCGATTTGTCAGGGTACGTGGATTGCAGGGGTGCGCAGGAAGTTCCACACGCGATTTGTCAGGGTACGTGGATTTCAGGGGTGCGCGGGAAGTTCCACACGCGATTTGGCCGGGTACGTGGATTTCAGGGGTGCGCGGGAAGTACCACATGCGATTTGTCAGGGTACGTGGATTGCAGGGGTGCGCGGGAAGTTCCACACGCGATTTGTCAGGGCACGTGGATTTCAGGGGTGCGCGGGAAGTTCCACACGCGATTTGGCCGGGTAAAGTGGATTTCAGGGGTGCGCGGGAAGTACCACATGCGATTTGTCAGGGTACGTGGATTGCAGGGGTGCGCGGGAAGTTCCACACGCGATTTGTCAGGGTACGTGGATTTCAGGGGTGCGCGGGAAGTTCCACACGCGATTTGGCTGTGTACGTGGATTTCAGGGGTGCGCGGGAAGTTCCACACGCGATTTGTCAGGGTACGTGGATTTCAGGGGTGCGCAGGAAGTTCCACACGCGATTTGGCCGTGTACGTGGATTTGAGGGGTGCGCGGGAAGTTCCACATGCGATATGGCCGGGTACGTGGATTTCAGGGGTGCGCGGGAAGTTCGACAGCGATTTGTCAGGGTACGTGGATTTCAGGGGTGCGCGGGAAGTTCCACACGCGATTTGGCCGTGTACGTGGATTTCAGGGGTGCGCAGGAAGTTCCACGCGCGATTTGGCCGGGTACGTGGATTTCAGGGGTGCGCGGGAAGTTCCACACGCGATTTGTCAGGGTACGTGGATTTCAGGGGTGCGCGGGAAGTTCCACACGCGATTTGGCTGTGTGCTCCCAGGTATTCCCTGTACACCCTCCACGGCCCCTGAAGGCAGCACACGCCACAGGGGACTACCCTGCACACCTGCTCATGTCACCCAGCACCCCCACCCCCCAGCATCCAGGGGCACCCTCCACCAGGCCCCCACTCATGTCTCCCACCACCCCCACCCCCCAGCAGTGCAGGGGCACCCTCCACCAGGCCCCCACCCATGTCCCCTATCACCCCCACCCCCCAGCAGTGCAGGGGCACCCTCCACCAGGCCCCCACTCATGTCTCCCACCACCCCCACCCCCCAGCATCCAGGGGCACCCTCCACCAGGCCCCCACTCATGTCTCCCACAACCCCCACCCCCCAGCCACCAGGGGCAGCCTACACCAGGCCCCCACCCATGTCCCCTATCACCCCCACCCCCCAGCAGTGCAGGGGCACCCTCCACCAGGCCCCCACTCATGTCCCCTATCACCCCCACCCCCCAGCAGTGCAGGGGCACCCTCCACCAGGCCCCCACCCATGTCTTCCACCACCCCCACCCCCCAGCATCCAGGGGCACCCTCCACCAGGCCCCCACTCATGTCTCCCACCACCCCCACCCCCCAGCCACCAGGGGCAGCCTCCACCAGGCCCCCACCCATGTCACCCACCACCCCCACCCCCCAGCAGTGCAGGGGCACCCTCCACCAGGCCCCCACTCATGTCTCCCACCACCCCCACCCCCCAGCAGTGCAGGGGCAGCCTCCACCAGGCCCCCACTCATGTCCCCTATCACCCCCACCCCCCAGCAATGCAGGGGCACCCTCCACCAGGCCCCCACCCATGTCTCCCACCACCCCCACCCCCAGCCATCAGGGGCAGCCTACACCAGGCCCCCACTCATGTCTCCCACCACCCCCACCCCCCAGCAGTGCAGGGGCACCCTCCACCAGGCCCCCACCCATGTCCCCTACCACCCCCACCCCCTAACAGTACAGGGGCACCCTCCACCAGGCCCCCACTCATGTCTCCCACCACCCCCACCCCCCAGCCACCAGGGGCAGCCTACACCAGGCCCCCACTCATGTCTCCCACCACCCCCACCCCCCAGCATCCAGGGGCACCCTCCACCAGGCCCCCACTCATGTCTCCCACCACCCCCACCCCCCAGCCACCGGGGGCAGCCTCCACCAGGCCCCCACCCATGTCTCCCACCACCCCCACCCCCCAGCAGTGCAGGGGCACCCTCCACCAGGCCCCCACTCATGTCTCCCACCACCCCCACCCCCCAGCAGTGCAGGGGCAGCCTCCACCAGGCCCCCACTCATGTCCCCTATCACCCCCACCCCCCAGCAGTGCAGGGGCACCCTCCACCAGGCCCCCACCCATGTCTCCCACCACCCCCACCCCCCAGCCTCCAGGGGCAGCCTACACCAGGCCCCCACTCATGTCTCCCACCACCCCCACCCCCCAGCAGTGCAGGGGCACCCTCCACCAGGCCCCCGCCCATGTCCCCTATCACCCCCACCCCCCAGCAGTGCAGGGGCACCCTCCACCAGGCCCCCACTCATGTCTCCCACCACCCCCACCCCCCAGCCACCAGGGGCAGCCTACACCAGGCCCCCACTCATGTCTCCCACCACCCCCAGCCCCCAGCCACCAGGGGCACCCTTCACCAGGCCCCCACCCATGTCTCCCACCACCCCCACCCCCCAGCCACCAGGGGCAGCCTCCACAAGGCCACCCACCCATGTCTCCCACCACCCCCACCCCCCAGCAGTGCAGGGGCACCCTCCACCAGGCCCCCACTCATGTCTCCCACCACCCCCACCCCCCAGCCACCAGGGGCAGCCTCCACAAGGCCACCCACCCATGTCTCCCACCACCCCCACCCCCCAGCAGTGCAGGGGCACCCTCCACCAGGCCCCCACTCATGTCTCCCACCACCCCCACCCCCCAGCCACCAGGGGCAGCCTCCACCAGGCCCCCACCCATGTCTCCCACCACCCCCACCCCCCAGCAGTGCAGGGGCACCCTCCACCAGGCCCCCACTCATGTCTCCCACCACCCCCACCCCCCAGCCACCAGGGGCAGCCTCCACCAGGCCCCCACCCATGTCTCCCACCACCCCCATCCCCCAGCAGTGCAGGGGCACCCTCCAGCAGGCCCCCACTCATGTCTCCGACCACCCCCACCCCCCAGCCACCAGGGGCAGCCTACACCAGGCCCCCACTCATGTCTCCCACCACCTCCACCCCCCAGCCACCAGGGGCAGCCTCCACCAGGCCCCCACTCATGTCTCCCACCACCCCCACCCCCCAGCCACCAGGGGCACCCTCCACCAGGCCCCCACCCATGTCTCCCACCACCCCCACCCCCCAGCCACCAGGGGCAGCCTCCACCAGGCCCCCACTCATGTCTCCTATCACCCCCACCCCCCAGCAGTGCAGGGGCACCCTCCACCAGGCCCCCACTCATGTCTCCCACCCCCAGCAGTGCAGGGGCACCCTCCACCAGGCCCCCACCCATGTCTCCCACCACCCCCACCCCCCAGCAGTGCAGGGGCTCCCTCCACCAGGCCCCCACCCATGTCCCCTATCACCCCCACCCCCAGCAGTGCAGGGGCACCCTCCACCAGGCCCCCACTCATGTCTCCCACCCCCAGGAGTGCAGGGGCACCCTCCACCAGACCCCCACCCATGTCCCCTATCACCCCCACCCCCCAGCAGTGCAGGGGCACCCTCCACCAGGCCCCCACTCATGTCTCCCACCACCCCCACCCCCCAGCATCCAGGGGCACCCTCCACCAGGCCCCCACTCATGTCTCCCACAACCCCCACCCCCCAGCCACCAGGGGCAGCCTACACCAGGCCCCCACCCATGTCCCCTATCACCCCCACCCCCCAGCAGTGCAGGGGCACCCTCCACCAGGCCCCCACTCATGTCCCCTATCACCCCCACCCCCCAGCAGTGCAGGGGCACCCTCCACCAGGCCCCCACCCATGTCTTCCACCACCCCCACCCCCAAGCATCCAGGGGCACCCTCCACCAGGCCCCCACTCATGTCTCCCACCACCCCCACCCCCAGCCACCAGGGGCAGCCTCCACCAGGCCCCCACCCATGTCACCCACCACCCCCACCCCCCAGCAGTGCAGGGGCACCCTCCACCAGGCCCCCACTCATGTCTCCCACCACCCCCACCCCCCAGCAGTGCAGGGGCAGCCTCCACCAGGCCCCCACTCATGTCCCCTATCACCCCCACCCCCCAGCAATGCAGGGGCACCCTCCACCAGGCCCCCACCCATGTCTCCCACCACCCCCACCCCCCAGCCATCAGGGGCAGCCTACACCAGGCCCCCACTCATGTCTCCCACCACCCCCACCCCCCAGCAGTGCAGGGGCACCCTCCACCAGGCCCCCACCCATGTCCCCTACCACCCCCACCCCCTAACAGTACAGGGGCACCCTCCACCAGGCCCCCACTCATGTCTCCCACCACCCCCACCCCCCAGCCACCAGGGGCAGCCTACACCAGGCCCCCACTCATGTCTCCCACCACCCCCACCCCCCAGCATCCAGGGGCACCCTCCACCAGGCCCCCACTCATGTCTCCCACCACCCCCACCCCCCAGCCACCGGGGGCAGCCTCCACCAGGCCCCCACCCATGTCTCCCACCACCCCCACCCCCCAGCAGTGCAGGGGCACCCTCCACCAGGCCCCCACTCATGTCTCCCACCACCCCCACCCCCCAGCAGTGCAGGGGCAGCCTCCACCAGGCCCCCACTCATGTCCCCTATCACCCCCACCCCCCAGCAGTGCAGGGGCACCCTCCACCAGGCCCCCACCCATGTCTCCCACCACCCCCACCCCCCAGCCTCCAGGGGCAGCCTACACCAGGCCCCCACTCATGTCTCCCACCACCCCCACCCCCCAGCAGTGCAGGGGCACCCTCCACCAGGCCCCCGCCCATGTCCCCTATCACCCCCACCCCCCAGCAGTGCAGGGGCACCCTCCACCAGGCCCCCACTCATGTCTCCCACCACCCCCACCCCCCAGCCACCAGGGGCAGCCTACACCAGGCCCCCACTCATGTCTCCCACCACCCCCAGCCCCCAGCCACCAGGGGCACCCTTCACCAGGCCCCCACCCATGTCTCCCACCACCCCCACCCCCCAGCCACCAGGGGCAGCCTCCACCAGGCCCCCACCCATGTCTCCCACCATCCCCACCCCCAGCAGTGCAGGGGCACCCTCCACCAGGCCCCCACTCATGTCTCCCACCACCCCCACCCCCCAGCCACCAGGGGCAGCCTCCACAAGGCCACCCACCCATGTCTCCCACCACCCCCACCCCCCAGCAGTGCAGGGGCACCCTCCACCAGGCCCCCACTCATGTCTCCCACCACCCCCACCCCCCAGCCACCAGGGGCAGCCTCCACCAGGCCCCCACCCATGTCTCCCACCACCCCCACCCCCCAGCAGTGCAGGGGCACCCTCCACCAGGCCCCCACTCATGTCTCCCACCACCCCCACCCCCCAGCCACCAGGGGCAGCCTCCACCAGGCCCCCACCCATGTCTCCCACCACCCCCATCCCCCAGCAGTGCAGGGGCACCCTCCAGCAGGCCCCCACTCATGTCTCCGACCACCCCCACCCCCCAGCCACCAGGGGCAGCCTACACCAGGCCCCCACTCATGTCTCCCACCACCTCCACCCCCCAGCCACCAGGGGCAGCCTCCACCAGGCCCCCACTCATGTCTCCCACCACCCCCACCCCCCAGCCACCAGGGGCACCCTCCACCAGGCCCCCACCCATGTCTCCCACCACCCCCACGCCCCAGCCACCAGGGGCAGCCTCCACCAGGCCCCCACTCATGTCTCCTATCACCCCCACCCCCCAGCAGTGCAGGGGCACCCTCCACCAGGCCCCCACTCATGTCTCCCACCCCCAGCAGTGCAGGGGCACCCTCCACCAGGCCCCCACCCATGTCTCCCACCACCCCCACCCCCCAGCAGTGCAGGGGCACCCTCCACCAGGCCCCCACCCATGTCCCCTATCACCCCCACCCCCAGCAGTGCAGGGGCACCCTCCACCAGGCCCCCACTCATGTCTCCCACCCCAGGAGTGCAGGGGCACCCTCCACCAGACCCCCACCCATGTCCCCTATCACCCCCACCCCCCAGCAGTGCAGGGGCACCCTCCACCAGGCCCCCACTCATGTCTCCCACCACCCCCACCCCCCAGCAGTGCAGGGGCACCCTCCACCAGGCCCCCACCCATGTCCCCTATCACTCCCACCCCCCAGCAGTGCAGGGGCACCCTTCACCAGGCCCCCACTCATGTCTCCCACCACCCCCACCCCCCAGCCACCAGGGGCATCCTCCACCAGGCCCCCACCCATGTCTCCCACCACCCCCACCCCCCAGCAGTGCAGGGGCACCCTCCACCAGGCCCCCACTCATGTCTCCCACCACCCCCACCCCCCAGCCACCAGGGCCAGCCTACACCAGGCCCCCACTCATGTCTCCCACCACCCCCAACCCCCAGCAGTGCAGGGTCAGCCTCCACCAGGCCCCCACCCATGTCTCCCACCACCCCCACCCCCCAGCATCCAGGGGCACCCTCCACCAGGCCCCCACTCATGTCTCCCACCACCCCCACCCCCCAGCAGTGCAGGGGCAGCCTCTACCAGGCCCCCACTCATGTCCCCTATCACCCCCAACCCCCAGCAGTGCAGGGGCACCCTCTACCAGGCCCCCACCCATGTCTCCCACCACCCCCACCCCCCAGCAGTGCAGGGGCACCCTCCACCAGGCCCCCACTCATGTCTCCCACCACCCCCACCCCCCAGCAGTGCAGGGGCAGCCTCAACCAGGCCCCCACTCATGTCCCCTATCACCCCCACCCCCCAGCAGTGCAGGGGCACCCTCCACCAGGCCCCCACTCATGTCTCCCACCACCCCCACCCCCCAGCCACCAGGGGCACCCTCCACCAGGCCCCCACCCATGTCCCCTTGCACCCAGGTCCTCACAATCACCAACCATGTGCGTAATGGTCAGCCTCCACAGCCAAAAGGCCCTACCAAGTAACCCATTCACCCACATGGAAATGGAAATTACATGTTACACCCCCAACGTACATAAAGCAAATGAACCCATGTCTGTCACACACAATGGTTGCAAATGAATTGGAAAACACCCAACATGACATGCATGAAACCAATGAGATGATACCACACAGTGAAGTATGAAAACAAAATTGTATTAAAAAAATATGAATGCAAATGAAATGAAACAAACTACAATGCCAATGAAAAAAAGAAAAGGTGCATGTCCGTCCAAAAAAATTAAAAACACCAAATCCAAAAAAAATGTACTTCAAAGTCACATTAAAAATGAAATCAATCCGACAGAAAAAAAAAAATCCAAACACCATTGCTCCATGGAGAAGAAATAAAAAATTAAAAAATAAAACAATCCAATGAAGAACTATGTACAAAATATCCAAGGGTCCATGAGCCCAACTGAACAAAGGAAACCTACAAAAAACCCTAACAAAAAAGCAACTATATACAAAAAGTGGAGCTGTGTCCGTCGACTCCAAATCATAAGAATAAACAAATGAAACCTAAAACTAAAGAACTATATACAAAGGCGGCCGGCAAGTCCAGCGGCTCACTCCGTAGTGTTCCGGGCCAGGGCATCATCAAACTCCTCGTCTATGTCCCGGAGGCGGTCCTGTTCCTCCAACGCCCTGCGGATTGCCTCGAGGCACTCGGCCCGCCTCGTGGCCCTCCGCATGGAGTTCTCCGCCCTGACCATCGTGAGCCGCTCCTCTTCCGCCCGCCGCCGCTCCGCACCTATCTGCTGGCCCAACCGCAGCCACACGGAAAACACTTCCTGTCCTGGGTCCTCCTGCCCTCCGGCCGATGCCTGCCCCTCCGATGTTGATGGCCCCGAGCCATGATGCCTCCCACGTTGACTCTGCTGCTGCCTCCGACGCAACTGTCTCTGCCAGCACGACGGCATCCAGGCTGATGGAATCCACCGACGCCGTCGTGCACGTGCCCTGCCTGATGATGCCGGCACATCCTCCATCTGCTGGGGTACAGTTGCTGTGGTGTCCACCCCTGCTTGACCTCCGACTCCCGACTGTGGCAGGGATGGGATCCCCACCGAGCTGGCTGCATAGGTCAGGGCAGGTCCACAGGGGGCCCTGGTGGCATCTGGGCCGGAAGACGGCAAGGAGAACGACCGGCGTATAGCCTCCACAGAGGAGGAGAGGGCCGCCAGATTGGCCGACACATGCAGGGAACCCCCGAACATGGAAGATCCCAATTGGGCCACGTCGGCACGGTGCTCTTCGTGATGATGTGCGTGCTCCTCCCGGGAAGTACGCATGTCATCACGAATTGCACCCGCGCGCATCGCAAACCCAATCAGGACCTTCTCCATACGACACGGGTCCCCTCGTCCGCAGGCGGAGGGGAGTCAGGTGACATGGACATCCCCTCTACCTGCGGACGGGCCTGGGACGGGGCATCCCTGCTGTTGCATGGTGGTGCACTCACAGGGTCAGGGACAGCGACATGCACAGGCCCCTCCACGGTGACCTGTGCTGCCTCCTGCCCCTGGCCCTGGACTGCACCACTTGCACCAGCAGGGATGCCCCCACCAGGCCCCATGTGTGCCCCTGTGGCGGCCTCCTCCTCCTCTGTGGAAACCACCAACCTGGATGGCTCCTCACTGTCTTCCACCGTAGCAGGCCCCTGTGGGGGCTCACCCACCCCTTCCGCTGCAGCCGTGGGGGCATCCCCGCCGCCTTGCTCCACAGCGCCGTCTCTGCCCTCTTCTTCACTAGCCGCTGCGTAGAGGGAGACAAAGAACACAAGCATCAGGGTACTGTACAATGGTCCCCTAGACAGGAAGCAATAGCAGATGAGTACCACTGTCAAAGTACACTTCCATCATGTCCCTCCACAACACATGGGTCAGTCCAGGCAAAACACACACAGTAACAGGCATGGTGCATGCCATGGACATTTCCATACATGTCCAATGGACTCTTGAAACATACAATGATATGGAACTCACATGCATCATGGGTCATGCCTATCACATGCACACACTTCACCTCAGTCACATCCATCTGGCCCCATACACCCCAAACACAGCGGATACAAGGGTAACTAGGCTGCATCAGTGAATCTGTGCATTGTCACACACATGTGTCATGCATCCATGGCATGCACAAGTCACAGACATGCAGGTCAGGCACACAGACATGGCTATCATATATGTACCTGGCATCAGCACCCATCCCTCACCCCCACCCATGTCCAGGAACAGAGACTGGCATGCTCTCATGTTTAAAATCTGCATAGGGCTCCCCATGTGGCATTTAAACACATGCAACAACCATGTGGTTCACACATCACAGGTCGCACATGCATTACCATGATGTCCCTGCACACATACATGCATACATGGCCTAAGTCACACATACAGGCAAGTATCAGAGAACCAGCACACCGCAACATGCCCTGTCTCACACAGCAATGCTTGGACACTTACCGCTCAACTCCAGACGGGTCTCCCTCTCAAGGATCTGGGCGTGGAGCGCTGGGCGTACGCGTTCCAGGACCCTCATCTGGATGGAACTCATGCGGCCCCGGCCCCCCTCCACGAGGCGCCGGGCCTTCACGAGGGTCCTGGACCTCAAGTCCTCCCAGCGCTTCTTGATCTTCTGGACGTCGCGGGTTGCCACCCCCTCCGCGTTGATGGCAACCACACAGTCGGCCCAGATCCTCTCCCGTCCTTCCTTGCTGGCGCGGGACGATCCAAAGAGGACATCATACTGCCCCAGGACATGCTCCACGGGGACACCAACTTCGGTGGCAGTGAAGCTGGTGCCCCTCTGCCCCTCTGGCCTGGGGTTGCCACTGGTGCCAGATGTGGAAGTGCCCGACATGGCAACCCCAGAGGCAGGTGTGGGTGGGCAACTGGGTCCTGGGGCTGGGCTGTGGAGCGCTGTAATCCCAGTCGGGAGTCTTCAGTTCCAGCAGGGGTGGACACAGCAACTGGACCCCTGCAGATGGCTGATGTGCAGGCACCAAATGGCAGGGCACGGTGGCAGCAGGCAGGCAGCAGCAGATGGCACGTGGGAGGCTGCTCGGGGCACTGGGGGGCAGTAATTCGGCCTTCTGGGCAGGAGCCTGGTCTTCCGTGTGTTTTCGCGTGGCCAGCTTGATACGGAGTGATTTGGCACGTGAAAATCCTGCACGTCAGCGTGAAATTCGAGGAAAGGCCCTTAGCGCGTAAGCGCGTCAGCACGCATACGCGATTCTATTGGACCAAAGGCCCTCAGCGCGTAAGCGCGTCTGTGACGTGACCCGCACGGGTGTTTCCCACACAGCACGTGATGACGGAGCACACGTGGAAAGACTGCACGTCAGGGTGTCATCGCGTGTAATTGGACAAAAGTGCGCGTACACGCGATTGGCCTATGTACGTGTATTTCAGGGGTGCGCGGGCACTTACACACGCAAGTACGTCAGCGCACCTGTATCCCGGGGTGCGCGGGAATTTCCACACGCTATTGGACTGGGTACTGGATTTCAGGGGTGCGCGGGTCACACGCTCGCCTACAACACGCGCAACGCATAAATTTGCGCGCTAACAAAATAACAAGCTCAGACCCAGGATGAACATACCGTTCCTAGCAGCAGTGGCCGTGGGCTACCAAAGGAGGAGGAGGAGGATAGTCAGGGCCAGAATATTCACACCCAGAACCAGCCTTTTCGGGATGCCTGATGACCAGGTGTATGGGAGGTACAGGTTTCCACCACACATAATACTGGACCTGTTGAGTGAGTGGGAGGATGACCTCACATCACCCACCCTGTGCTCCCAAGCACTCAGCCCCCTGGAGAAGGTCCTCAATGTACTGCACTTCTTAGCCACTGGATCATTTCAGCGGACAAGTGCCATAGTGGGTCGGGTATCACAGGCCACCCAGTCACGCTGCCTACACCAGGTCTTGAACATCATCACTGCACGCCCATCAGTCCGCAGGCACATATACCTGCCCAGAACACCTGCAGAAAGGAATGCTGCCGCCCTGGATTTTTACGGTGTGGCACGATTCCCCAAAGTGCTAGGTGCCATCGACTGTACCCATGTGGCTCTACGTCCCCCCAGGGCATCAGAGCACATCTATAGGAACCGCAAGCACTGGCATTCCATCAACGTGCAGGTAGTATGTAATGCCAAGGGAATCATCACCTCAGTATATGCCAACTATCCCGGGTCCACCCACGACAGCTTCATTTACCGAATGTCCACCCTAAGCCGGGACCTAGAAGCTGGGCGGCATGGCGATACATGGCTGCTTGGTGAGTATGAATGCCACTGCACATGCATGCATGTCAGATACTGAGCAAGGTCACAACCCCACCAATGATACCAATCACCACCTCCACAGGGGACAGTGCCTACCCCTTCAACCCCCACATGATGACGCCAATTCGGAACCCCACCACGCCACCCGAGGTAAGATATAACACAGCCCACATTACAACCCGGGGCATAGTGGAGCGCACATTCGGAGTGCTAAAGTCAAGCTTTCGCTCCCTTGACCGTTCTGGCGGGCAGCTGTTATACGCTCCCCCAGTAGTGTGCAGGATCATAGTGGCAGCATGTGTCCTGCACAACGTTGCAACACGCCGGGGCCTGGCCGTGGACATGGTGGTGGCCCCACATCCCCAACCACATGCACAGCCGCTGCGCATGGGAGGGGAAAGGGCACGGGGGGAGGCAGCCCGTACACAGCTAGTGGCTAATTACTTCACATAGAAATCACACCCCTGTGGAGTGCACACTGCCCTGGCACATTCCATCTGACAATCAATGATGACTCAACCTGACACTGATCCTGAATGTCTGGAGAATCAACCGTGAAAACCATATCAGCTTGAGATTGTTCACCTGGAAGTGTTACAATGTGTGCATCCCTACCCACACAGACACCACCAATGCAGTTTTGTGAAGAAACACATTCAAGCAGCTAAAATGAAACCCACTTGCAAAATGCAACAAGAGGACAGTGCCATGTCAGCCAACCCATCCCCAGCACTGCCACACGACACACCGTGCCATGTCCTGCTATTTGCAGGTAAACAAAGTAATCCCCACAACATGACACAAGTGTCACAATGTACAGTGTCCCTAATTGAAACTTGCAACACCTGAAATGCTCACAGTAATGCAGGACCAACAACAAACTTGAGCAGGTACTACCATTAACATGACATCACAAATGTAATAAATTAGTAGTCTCACCACCTGGAAATGCCTGCACTCCCACCACTTCCAACTGTACAGTGTTGGCGCCATGTAGAGTTGTAGGTGCACTGCTGCCAACATGGACCCCATCTCCAAACTAGAGGGCCTTGTGTAGACATGAGGAAGGGACCTGCAAATTGGGAGGTAGACACAGATGATGAGTTACACATCAATGCAACATGCAGTGTACAACACAACAGCAATATGCACTAGGAATGTATACACAGTATTGACTAGACTACCCACACATGTAGTGGGAGTCCAATGTCACCATGTACGTCAATGTCACTTGGGGACACCCTTTGCAAGCCCATGGAAACGGGAAGCAGGAGGGGTGTGTGGGACTCAAACCCAAGCATCTGAACCAAATACATGACAAGCCTGCATGTGCCCAGCCGCAATGCAGCGTATGCCCACAGGAACCACAGAAGGCAACAAATTGTCCCAAAAAATTGGGAAAAATAAAAATAAAAATAAAAATAAAAATAAAAAAAATCAAAAATGGCCATTGATGGGCCCGGGGGGGTTGGGGAGGCCACCCAGGAGGTCCGAGGACAGGGTGCACACCAAAACCCACCTGTGTGGATCCTGGGGAAAAAAAACACCTCCATGGGCTCATGGCCCACACGGCTACCCTATTGTGGGAGTATCACTGCTGTCGCTATTATCACCCTGTGCAGCTGCATCCGGAGGTGGTTGCACTATGGGAGGCAGCCCACGCAAGGCCCTAGTCTGCTCCTCCATGGCTGCAAGCATGCGGGTGTGGTAGGTCTCGTTCTGGAGGATGAGTGTGCGGAGGTCCCCATGCAACAACTCACGGGATGCCCGGACCTCCGCCCTCGTTGCCTGCATCTCAGCTGAGAGCGTACGGGTGAGACGCTCCAGCTGCTGTTCTGTCCTTTGGTGTGTTGAAGCCTCAAGCTCAACAAGAGTCGTCCTGAGGTGAAGGAGCTCCTGCCTCAGGGCTTCCCTGCGGCATTGGGACTCTATGGAGATGGCCTCCTGCAGAGTCGCCAGTGCCGCCCGCCTGTCCCTGTTGGACGCCAACATGTCCTCCCTGTGTGACTGGCAGATGGAGTCGGTTGCCTGCTGTAGTCGCTCCATCAGCCTTTCAGGGGGGACAATGGAAGTGGCCACCCTATCCATGGCCTGAGCCATCATCTCGGATGATGCTGCCTGTTGGGTTGCCATACCGTAAATGGATTGCTCCCATGCATTATTGCCAGGTGGCGTATGGCCACCACGTCGGCGGGCACCACACCTGTCTGGGGCAAGGCGAACTGCGCCTTGCTGTGCCGGCACTGCCTGAGGCTGCAGGACTGCATTCCCCCTCTGATCTGCTGGCCCAGGAACAGGATCAGATGTCGCGGAGTGTGACCCTGCATCCGTAACCACCAAAGGCGTAGCTGCCAACACTGACATCCCCATTGAGGGTTCTGACCCTGGTGCAGGTGGGTGGGACAGAACAGAATCCCTCCCTGGAACACTCACCTGCGACGGCACGTAGGTCTCATCATCCGAATCAACACCTGAGTATAGCTCGGGGGAGGTGCAGCCAGAGACACCCCTTGAGAGCACGACCTGCAGCACTTGTGGGTTCTCACCCACCACCACACCACGTCCCTCACTGGTGGTTGGTCGGCCCTCGGACCCCTCCTGGGTCTGCACCATCTCCTCAACCCCAGCAGTATCAGGTGCGTCTTCCCCTGCAAAGACATAAAAACAAAGAAATGGAAACAGGCATTAGCACCATGGCACACAATGAGGGCTGAGAAGCAAGAGAACCAGTACTTGATTGACACATGTCCCACATGACTAAAACCCTCCCATGCATGCACCCTCACTGCATATGAAGGGCAGGCAAATGGCACACACTGATGACACCAAGATGGAAGATGAACACATTTTCTGCATGCTGCCTGGCAGTGGCATCACACATTGGCTTGTGATTGCCAGGTGAAACACACATGCCATCACACAGATGACATGTACCATTGCTATTGAGTGAAGATGGAGAGGAGGGCAGCACCTATTCATTCAGTCCAGTTCCCGCATGTAATAGCTTTTCTAATTCAAACAGGTCAGATTTTTCACCTGGAGCTGCCAGTCCAAAATGGTCCAATTGCACAGGGACATGTGTGAACAAATGATATCCAGGTAACAAAGTCACTCCACTTTACCATAGCCATGTCAGACATGTGACTAGAGGACTGAGAAATGCCTAGTAAAAGTGGTGGAATGCAAACAATCTGCCTGAATGAACAGAGAAAAATAAGCAACAATGTTGTGGCAAGGTGACACTTCAAGGGCAACTGGCGTGCTGTTGGGCTAGGTGTCTACTGTTGGCAGAAGGGATACTGCTATGGCCAAATGCAGCTGCGCAGGATGTATTGCATGAAGCACATGGCTGACCCATACGACCCAGGCGCACACACTCTCACCTGGCACACAAACAGAAGCCCTCACACACACACCATGCACATGGATGACACACACATGCATGTGCACTCACCGGACAATGCCTCGTAATCAGGCAGATCTCCCACGCCTTGGATCTGTTCCTCCGTAACGTAGGTCCCAGCGACTGACTCATGTGGAGTGAGTTCCATGTCCACTACTGGAGACCCACCTCCAGTCACTAGAGTTGCGGCATGACTTGAGGCCAGCTTATTCTTTGCTCTGCGCTTTAGGTCATTCCAGCGCTTATAGCAATCATTGGCTGTGCGCCTCACGATTCCAAGGGCACTTACGATGTCCGCAACGGTCTGCCAGTGTGCCTGGAGTTGTGCAGGTGTGGTCTTGGATCCTGCAACAATGACCATCTCATTATCATGTCCGGACACATACTCGACAAGTGCATTCAGTTCGTCATCCGTGAAGCTGGGCTTCCTCGACGGGCCGGACTGTGTAGCCGTGTCTGGGGCATCAGCCTGTGCCGGACGAGCACTCTTCCTCTTCCGCTTGGAAGGTGGTGGTGATCCTGAGTGTCCTACGCCGCTCTGGACACTAGGGGCAGGAGCCCTGGTGGACTCTGTATCAGGAATGTGGGATTGCACACTCAGCATGGGAGTTGGTGCAGGCATTGGCTCAAGTGTAATGGTGTGAGGGGGAATGTCAGCAGGATGGACTAGGACGACACTGTCCTGGCTGGGTGTGTGAGAGCTGGGGTGGATGGAGCCGCAGCTGCCCCTGCAGCCTCTCCGCCCTGCCTACTTGGGGCAGCAGATGACCTTGCTGCCCCAGATCCACGTGGCATGATGACATCAACGTGCACCAGCGCACGTGTCATAGGCCTGCTGACCTGGAAGTCAGCCATGGAGTCAGCCAGGTCTGGTGCCACAATGGGCTGGTCCAACAAGGGCTGAGCATGGATGGTGTCAGCCACATCAGCCTCAACGGGAGGGGGGGGATTATGGGTGCCCTTGACTGGTCCTCCACACATGGGGGGACAGGGTCACCCTGCAAGTAACGACCACGTCCCCTACCGGATCCACCACGGCCACCACTTGTGGCTCTTCCACCTTTGCCACCCTTACGGAATCCTCGCCTCCCAGCCATGGCACTGATGTTAATGTGCATATGGGAGTGGCTGTAAACTATTGTCCTGGGCAATTTGGGGTCAAAGGGGTTGGGTACCAGATGGTAATTGTACCCTAGTGCTCTAGCAAGGCTGAAGGTAACCCCTGAGGAAAGATGACGGGTCACGCTACGCACAGGAGGCCCAAAAAAGGGAGATGACGTGCATGCAACCCCTCCTAGACCACATGTGCAGAAAGAAAAACCTGCACTACGCTGTGGCACCCAGTAACACAAGAATGAACGTATGCGTGTCACACGCAGCCTAGAATGACCTCTGAAGGGGTAGGCTACACATGGGGCAAGCACAGATGTTAGATACGTGCGTGACTCACCGTCTGCCAGGTAAAAGAGCGTGAAAAAGGAGCGCGTTTGGTTGGCAACACCCCCGCCAAAAGAAGATTTGTACGCTGTCTGAGGAGACAGGACAACAGTAGAAGGGAACACTGTTTGAGGGAACAGGCCCAGGTAAACCAGTAAAAGAGAAAAAAGAGAAAAAGCTGTCAGAGGTAACAGGGAGTACGAACTTGAAACGCTGTGAAGTAAATCGCGTGTGAAACGACAAGAAGTACAGAATTCACCCACTCGCTCTCCACGAAAAGCACGTACAAGGAAATGGTGTTCTACACGTACCTTTTATGCAGGCTCACACGTCCAGCGTCACTTACACGGCGTGTACGCGCTAGGGCCATTTCCACCAATTACACGCTTTGTCACTTCTGCGTGTAGGGCCATTTCCACCAATTACACGCTTTGTCACTTCTGCGTGTAGGTCCATTTTCACCAATTACACGCTTTGTCACTGCCGCGTGTACACGCTAGGCCCATTCCCACCAATTACACGCTTTGACACTCGGACGTGTCTTTCATTTTTTTCACACGCAACATTTTCCAACGTGTGCCCAATTCAACGTGCACGTGACTTCATAGACGCGCATACGCTGGCGACGCATTTACGCGCTAAGGGCCTTTCCTCGAATTACACGCAGACATGTTGGATTTTCACGTGCCAAATCACTCCGTATCAAGCTAGCCACGCGTTCACACACGGAAGACCACGCTCCTGCCCAGAAGGCCAAATTACTGCCCCCCAGAGCCCTGAGCACACTCCCACCTGCCATCTGCTGCTGCCTGACTGCCTGCTGTCCACGTGACCTGCCATTTGCTGCCTGCACATCAGCCAGGGGTGCTGTTGCTGTGACCACCCCTGCTGGAACCGAAGACTCCCGACTGATTTTCCATCACCCCACAGCCCAGCCCCAGGACCCAGTTGCCCACCCACTCCTGCCTCTGGGGTTGCCATGTCGGGCACTGCAACATCTGGCACCAGTGGCAACCCCCGGCCAAGGAGGCAGAGGGGCACCAGCTTCACTGCCACCGAAGTTGGTGTCCTGGTGGAGCATGTCCTGGGGCAGTATGATGCCCTTTTCGGAAGGCTGCGCGCCGACAAGGAAGGACGGACTCGGATCTGGATGGACTTCGTGACTGCCATCAACGCGGAGGAGGTGGCAGTCCGCGACTACGAACGTGTCAGGAAGCGCTGGGAGGACTTCAGGTCCAGGACCCTCAACAAGGCCCGGCGCCTCCTGAAGGCAGCGGATGCTAAGGGGCGCCGGGGCCACTTGTCGGAAGATCAGATGAGGGTCCTGGAACGCATATCCCCAGCGCTCCACATCCAGGTCCTTGAGAAGCAGACCCGTCTGGAGTCGAGCGGTAAGTGTACATGCATACTGATTGTAAGCTGTGCGTGTGGTGGTGTGCCAGGAGTGTGCAGGTTGAACATGTCTTTTTATGTGGCCAAGTAGGGGGGGTGTACAGGGCCGTGAGGGTGACAAATGCGAGGGGTCTCATGTGTGACACATGGATGGTGCTTGTGTGTGTGGGCTTGCATGGCACAGGATGTGGAGGAATGATTGTCAGGTGTGACATGGATGTCGATCAAAACACTGCGACAGTTGGCGGAGGTGTACACATGCATGCAAGTTTGGTGTTGTGTGTGCATGTGTAGTGTACTCCCTATGTTGCATGTGATGTGTGGATGACCTTTGGCTGCTCATGCTGTTGTATGTGAATGGATGGTGCTGGCTGTTGCATTATGGCTGTGGTATGGCTCATGTGTGCAAGTTGAAATGACATGTGTGTTGGGGATTGTGATGCCATGTCTGAGGTTTACCAATGCCACTCAAGTATAACTGTCATGTGTGTATGAGTCCATTTTACAGTGCCCTGATGCCTGTGTTTTCTTTCTCCCTGTCTGCAGCGTCAACTGATGAAGAGGGCGGAGAAGGTGCTGTGGAGCACAGCGGCAGGGGTCGCACCACCAGCCGGAGACGCAAGGCCCGGATCCCCTCCCAGGTTGTGATCTCGTCGGGGAGTGAGGAGTCCGGTGCCACGTCCCAGGCCGCAGCTGCCAAGGGGAGGTCCAAGAGGCGGAGGTTGGAGTTGGACTCCTCGGCAGCAGAAGGGGCAGCTGGGACCCCACAGGGCCCAACGGGGGAAGATGGCACGGAGTCATCCAGGTTGGTGGGGGGTTTGGTGGAGGAGGAGGCCGTGCAAGCGACAGTGGCGGGGTCTGGAGGTGGGGATTCCACTGGTGCTAGTGGTGCAGGATCAGGGACAGGAGGCAGCACAGGCCGCCGCGGAGGTGCCTGTGTGCAATCCTGTCCCTGCTCCTGTCACTGCATCATCTTGCACCAGCGGGGATGCCTACCTCCAGACCCGTTCTCAGGGAGAGGATTGCCTTACCACACCTGGCCTTCCACTCCCTGCGGATGTGGCTATCCTGCACCAGGTTGTGCCTGTCCAGTGTGGGGTGGCGTTGCGTCAACGGGCCATGCGAGCTGACCTGCAGTCTTTTCATGATGAGTCTGCACGTCTTCTCGCATGGCTCGTTGACCGCGTTGACCCACTGGGACCGCTCACCAGGGCTGGATTCCTCCGTTTCCTGGACCTTGTTCCGACCCCCTTCTCCACAGAACCCCCTATGCCCCAGTCGTCCTCCATGCCATCTTCCCACCCATGTGTCACCTGGGTGCCCTGTGGAGCTGCCTCCGACCGTGCGGCCAGGCTGGTGGACAACAGATCCCTGCCACAGTCGGGAGTCGGACGTCCAGCAGGGGTGGCCACATCAACGACTGCACCCCAGCTGGAGGAGGATGTGCAGGCACCATCGAACAGGGCACATGGACAGAAGCAGCTGCAGCAGCAGGAGGCTGTAGGTGGGAGCCACGATAGCTCGGGGCCTTCAACATCGGAGGGGCAGGCATCGGCCGGAGGGGAGGAGGACCCTGGACGGGAAGTGTCTTCCGTGTGGCAGCGGTTGGGCCACGCCATAGATGCGGAGCAGCGGCAGGCAGAAGAGGCGCGGCTACGATGGTCAGGGCGGAGAACTCTATGCGGAGGGCCCTGAGGCGGGCCGAGTGCTTCGAGGCAATCCGCAGGGAGTTGGAGGTGAACATGTCGGCGTCCCTGCGGACCCTCGGGGCCATGGAACAGGACCGCCTCCAGGACATAGACGAGGAGTTCGATGATGCCCTGGCCCGGAACACCACTAAGTGAGCCGCTGGACTGGCCCGCCGCCATTGTATATAGTTATTTAGTGATAGGTTTCCTTTGCAGTTTATTTTTCTTTGGAGTTGACGGACACTGCTCCACCTTTTGTATTTAGTTCCATTTTAGATAGGTTTTTTGGTAGGTTTCATTTCTTCTCTTGGGATGATGGACCCTGAATACTTTGTACATAGTTGGACTTTGTATTTGGATATTTTTTTAACTATGAATATTTTTTGCCATGGAGCAATGGTTTTCTATTTCTTTTTTACCTTCATTTACTTTTCATGGACTTGAACTTTGGAAGATATTTTTTCGTATTGTCATTTATTGATTTCATTTTGAAAAGAGACAGCCTGCTTAATTTTTTAATTATTTTACTTGAGTATTTTGGTTGATTTTGATAGCCATTGCTGTTGTTTTTAATACATTATTTTGATTTTTTCATTCTTCAATGTGTGGTTTCATCTCATTGTTTTCATGCATGTCATGATATGGGTTTTCAGGTTCCCTTGCAACCATTGTGTGTGTGTGAGACACATGTGTTGATTTACATTGTTTCCATTGGAGTAGTATCATGGGCACATGTAATACTTGGTTGTGTCTTTGGGCTGTGGTGGCTGGCCATGAGGCACATGCTTGAGGATTGTCAGGGCCGTGGGCAGGGGGACATGTGTGGGGGCCTGGTGGAGGGTGCCCCTGGTGGCTGAGGAGTGGGGGTGGTGGGAGACATGGGTGGGGGCCTGGTGGAGGGTGCCCCTGGTGGCTGGGGGTGGGGGTGGTGGGAGACATGAGTGGGGGCCTGGTGGAGGGTGCCCCTGCACTGCTGGGGGTGGGGGTGGTGGTAGACATGAGTGGGGGCCTAGTGGAGGATGCCCCTGCACTGCTGGGGGGTGGGGGTGGTGGGAGACATGGGTGGGGGCCTGGTGGAGGGTGCCCCTGGTGGCTGGGGGGTGGGGGTGGTGGGAAACATGGGTGGGGGCCTGGTGGGGGGTGCCCCTGGATGCTGGGGGGTGGGGGTGGTGGGAGACATGAGTGGGGGCCTGGTGGAGAGTGCCCCTGCACTGCTGGGGGGTGGGGGTGGTGGGAGACATGAGTGGGGGCCTGGTGGAGGGTGCCCCTGCACTGCTGGGGGATGGGGGTGGTGGGAGACATGAGTGGGGGCCTGGTGGAGGGTGCCCCTGGATGCTGGGGGGTGGGGGTGGTGGGAGACATGAGTGGGGGCCTGGTGGAGGGTGCCCCTGCACTGCTGGGGGGTGGGGGTGGTGGGAGACATAAGTGGGGGCCTGGTGGAGGGTGCCCCTGCACTGCTGGGGGGTGGGGGTGGTGGGAGACATGGGTGGGGGCCTGGTGGAGGGTGCCCCTGGTGGCTGGGGGGTGGGGGTGGTGGGAGACATGGGTGGGGGCCTGGTGGAGGCTGCCTCTGGTGGCGGGGGGTGGGGGTGATAGGGGACATGAGTGGGGGCCTGGTGGAGGGTGCCCCTGCACTGCTGGGGGGTGGGGGTGGTGGGAGACATGAGTGGGGGCTTGGTGGAGGCTGCCCCTGCACTGCTGGGGGGTGGGGGTGGTGGGAGACATGAGTGGGGGCCTGGTGGGGGGTGCCCCTGGTGACTGGGGGGTGGTGGTAGACATGAGTGGGGGCCTGGTGGAGGCTGCCCCTGCACTGCTGGGGGGTGGCGGTGGTGGGAGACATGAGTGGGGGCCTGGTGGAGGGTGCCCCTGGTGGATGGGGGGTGGGGGTGGTGTGAGACATGAGTGGGGGCCTGGTGGAGGGTGCCCCTGGTGGCTGGGGGGTGGCGGTGGTGGTAGACATGAGTGGGGGCCTGGTGGAGGCTGCCCCTGCACTGCTGGGGGGTGGGGGTGGTGGGAGACATGAGTGGGGGCCTGGTGGAGGGTGCCCCTGGTGGCTGGGGGGTGGGGGTGGTGGGAGACATGAGTGGGGGCCTGGTGGAGGGTGCCCCTGGTGGCTGGGGGGTAGGGGTGGTGGGAGACATGAGTGGGGGCATGGTGGAGGCTGCCCCTGCACTGCTGGGGGGTGGGGGTGGTGGGAGACATGAGTGGGGGGCCTGGTGGAGGGTGCCCCTCGTGGCTGGGGGTGGAGGTGGTGGGAGACATGAGTGGGGGCCTGGTGGAGGGTGCCCCTGGATGCTGGAGGGTGGGGCTGGTGGGAGACATGAGTGGGGGCCTGGTGGAGGGTGCACCTGCACTGCTGGGTGGTGAGGGTGGTGGGAGACATGGGTGGGGGCCTGCTGGAGGCTGCCCCTGCACTGCTGGGGGGTGGGGGTGGTGGGAGACATGGGTGGGGGCCTGGTGGAGGGTGCCTCTGGTGGCTGGGGGGAGGGGGTGGTGGGAGACATGGGTGGGGGCCTGGTGGAGGCTGCCCCTGGTGGCGGGGGGTGGGGGTGATAGGGGACATGAGTGGGGGCCTGGTGGAGGCTGCCCCTGGTGGCTGGGGGGTGGGGGTGGTGGGAGACATGAGTGGGGGCCTGGTGGAGGCTGCCCCTGCACTACTGGGGGTGGGGGTGGTGGGAGACATGAGTGGGGGCCTGGTGGAGGGTGCCCCTGGTGGCTGGGGGGTGGGGGTGGTGGGAGACATGAGTGGGGGCCTGGTGGAGGCTGCCCCTGCACTGCTGGGGGGTGGGGGTGGTGGGAGACATGAGTGGGGGCCTGGTGGAGGGTGCCCCTGGTGGCTGGGGGGTGGGGGTGGTGCGAGACATGAGTGGGGGCCTGGTGGAGGGTGCCCCTGGTGGCTGGGGGGTGGGGGTGGTGGGAGACATGAGTGGGGGCCTGGTGGAGGCTGCCCCTGCACTGCTGGGGGGTGGGGGTGGTGGAAGACATGAGTGGGGGCCTGGTGGAGGGTGCACCTGGTGGTTGGGGGTTGGGGGTGGTGGGAGACATGAGTGGGGGCCTGGTGGAAGCTGCCCCTGCACTGCTGGGGGGTGGGGGTGGTGGGAGACATGAGTGGGGGCCTGGTGGAGGGTGCCCCTGGTGGCTGGGGGGTGGGGGTGGTGGGAGACATGAGTGGGGGCCTGGTGGAGGCTGCCCATGGTGGCTGGGGGGTGGGGGTGTTGGTAGACATGAGTGGGGGCCTGGTGGAGGGTGCCCCTGCACTGCTGGGGGGTGGGGGTGGTGGGAGACATGGGTGGGGGCCTGGTGGAGGTTCCCCTGGTGCCTGGGGGGTGGGGGTGGTGGGAGACATGAGTGGGGGCCTGGTGGAGGCTGCCCCTGGTGGCTGGGGCGTGGGGGTGGGGGTAGACATGAGTGGGGGCCTGGTGGAGGGTGCCCCTGCACTGCTGGGGGGTGGGGGTGGTGGGAGACATGGGTGGGGGCCTGGTGGAGGGTGCCCCTGGTGGCTGGGGGGTAGGGGTGGTGGTAGACATGAGTGGGGGCCTGGTGGAGGGTGCCCCTGGTGGCTGGGGGGTGGGGGTGGTGGGAGACATGGGTGGGGGCCTGGTGGAGGCTGCCCCTGGTGGCGGGGGGGTGAGGGTGATAGGGGACATGAGTGGGGGCCTGGTGGAGGGTGCCCCTGCACTGCTGGGGGGTGGGGGTGGTGGGAGACATGGGTGGGGGCCTGGTGGAGGGTGCCCCTGGTGGCTGGGGGGTGGGGGTGGTGGGAGACATGGGTGGGGGCCTGGTGGAGGGTGCCCATGGTGGCTGAGGGGTGGGGGTGGTGGGAGACATGAGTGGGGGCCTGGTGGAGGGTGCCCCTGGTGGCTGGGGGGTGGGGGTGGTGGGAGACATGAGTGGGGGCCTGGTGGAGGGTGCCCCTGGATGCTGGGGGGTGGGGGTGGTGGGAGACATGAGTGGGGGCCTGGTGGAGGGTGCCCCTGCACTGCTGGTGGGTGGGGGTGGTGGGAGACATGGGTGGGGGCCTGGTGGAGGCTGCCCCTGCACTGCTGGGGGGTGGGGGTGGTGGGAGACATGGGTGGGGCCTGGTGGAGGCTGCCCCTGGTGGCTGGGGGGTGGGGGTGGTGGGAGACATGAGTGGGGGCCTGGTGGAGGGTGCCCCTGGTGGCTGGGGGGTGGGGGTGGTGGTAGACATGAGTGGGGGCCTGGTGGAGGCTGCCCCTGCACTGCTGGGGGGTGGGGGTGGTGAGAGACATGAGTGGGGGCCTGGTGGAGGGTGCCCCTGGTGGCTGGGGGTGGTGGGAGACATGAGTGGGGGCCTGGTGGAGGGTGCCCCTGGTGGCTGGGGGGTGGGGGTGGTGGGAGACATGAGTGGGGGCCTGGTGGAGGCTGCCCCTGCACTGCTGGGGGGTGGGGGTGGTGGGAGACATGAGTGGGGGCCTGATGGAGGGTGCCCCTGGTGGCTGGGGGGTGGGGGTGGTGGGAGACATGAGTGGGGGCCTGGTGGAGGGTGCCCCTGGTGGCTGGGGGGTGGGGGTTGTGGGAGACATGAGTGGGGGCATGGTGGAGGGTGCCCCTGGATGCTGGGGGTGGGGTGGTGGGAGACATGAGTGGGGGCCTGGTGGAGGGTGCCCCTGGATGCTGGGGGGTGGGGGTGGTGGGAGACATGAGTGGGGGCCTGGTGGAGGGTGCCCCTGCACTGCTGGGGGGTGGGGGTGGTAGGAGACATGGGTGGGGGCCTGGTGGAGGCTGCCCCTGCACTGCTGGGGGGTGGGGGTGCAAGGGGACATGAGCAGGTGTGCAGGGTAGTCCCCTGTTTTGTGGGCTGCCTGCAGGGGCCGTGGAGGGTGTACAGTGAACACCTGTGAGGACCCACCCAGCCTAATCGCGTGTGTAACTTCCCACGCACCCCTGTAATACATGTACCAAGCCAAATCGCGTGTGATAATTCCCGCGCACCCCTGTAATACACGTACCTGGCCAAATCGCATGTGAGAATTCCCGCGCACCCCTGTAATACACGTACCCAGCCGAATCGCGTGTAAAACTTCCCGTGTACCCCTCTAATACACGTACCCAGCCAAATCGCGTGTGTTAATTCCCGCGTACCCCTGTGATACACGTGCCCTGGCTAATCGCGTGTAAAACTTCACGCGTACCCCTGTAATACACGTACCCTGGCCAATCGCGTGTTAAACTTCCCGCTTACCCCTTTAATACACGTACCCTGGCTAATCGCGTGTATAACTTCACGCGTACCCCTGATATGCACGTTACCCGCTTTGCGTTCCTTGTTTGGCAGCCCTGTAAACTGGTCCAGGGTTAGCGCAGACCTTTGCGATGATTTTGCGATTTTGATGGCTTTTCCTTGCGCGAGGGCGTTCTTGGGGGCGTTACTGGCGCTGCTGCAGGGTCGCTGCGATACTCTGCGCCACGGCTGGTTTGGGAGCCTAAAATCCATGAATACGCTGTGCGCGGAAATCGGTTTTAGCGCACGTGCCTGGCGCAGACAATCGCACGCGGACACTCTGCGCCAGCCGCTTGCGACACTTTTCTGCGAAATTCTATGAATTACCCTGAAAGTTTTTTCATTGAATTTCATAGGTTTTTATTGGTGCAACTTAACCATAACGTCCCTTTAACAAAGTTTTTTCATTGAATTTCATAGGTTTTTATTAGTCCAACTTAACCATAACGTCCCTTTAACAAAGTTTTTTCAGTGAATTTCATAGGTTTTTACCAGTTCATGCTATTTTCCTACAACTTACTAATATCATACTTACCCAATATAGCAATGTTTGTGTCCGATTTACAAAGTGTCACCTTAAAACTCTGCCATTTCCCACCTTCTGGAATAATTTTTAACACTTCCATACACTTTTTGCTATTATTTCAACTAGTTTTGCATCCCAAGACGTCTACGAACATCTGACTTCATAGTGGACCTTCCAGATAGTGCCGCATGACCATACGCTGGCGCGCGGCATTATGACGTGTCCAAGAACCCATCCGCACTTCACGATAAGATATCTGCTTCGCGGACACTTCAGAACTGCATTTTCTACTGATCTAGGAACTCTCAACTTCAAAATTTCCCTTGCACAGCTCCAACACCTATTCCTACTCATTATCCATTAACAATCTAGTACACAGTACATTCTTTTAGCAAAACTGCTATTTATCTTAAAATGGCATCAGCTAATGCCACCCTCCTCCCCAAGAGCCACCAACACTGCTGTAATCAAGGAGCATGAGAAACACTGACCCCTACCTTAGAAATAACACACGCGCAACATTTACCCTTGTCCACCTACCCCTCCATATTAGTGTTTGGTTCCTCTTCCCTCATTTCCCTCCCCACCTTTCGTTCTCAGCTCTCCTGCCAAAAAAATACATCCAAAAACAACAAAAGACATATTCCTTTAGGAACCACCTTTCACAGTTAAAAAATAGAACTAAAAAAACATGTATAGACTCCATCTACTTTATATTTCTCAGTAAAGTACATAGGGCCTCATTACACGGAATGCGGTAAGGGTTTACTGGTACCGGTAAGGGCACCGGTACTGGTAAACTCTTACCGCCTTACTACGAGGTCCCTTTGCGGGACCCGACCTTAACAGCTGGTTAAAATAGAAAAACAAGTTTTTATTCGTGCATCATGCACATGTTAAAAGCCATGAGCAATTAAAGTTCCCAAAGCACAGAATGACGACAATTTGGCAACACAACGTTTCATGACTGACTTGTCACTTGTTCACACCTATATGATTTTTGGGGGGAGCATGGGGCTCCACTTCCCTGTTTACTATTTTAAAAACTTCTGGCAGGGGAGTTGCTAGGTCTGAAAAAGACCCGGGGCTAAACTGTTGTCAGTACTGTTGGGACTGGGGGCTAGCTAGTCTTTTGGCTGTAGCTCCTGAGATTCTATCCGGGGCTACAACCAAAAGATCAGGGGCTATAGCCCCCTTAGCCCCCCCCTAGCAACGCCCCTGACTTCTGGAAACATTTACACTAAGTCAACAAAAGGCACATCTGGGATGCTTTGTGCCCAACTTGTTTCTTATTTGGAGCAAATCCGTCCAGTTATTTTCACACGCCAGTGCTTAATGGACGCACATTTCTCTGTATGTCAAAAATAATGGCAATTGGCTGAAAAAAACATCTTTTTGTTTTCTTAATAACATTTGAACGATTCCAGAATTTTGACTAAAATGTCTAGTTTTGTTTGGAATTGTTGGAGAATGTACTGGTAGTTGGAATGAATGAGATACAAATGCTGAGTGAATGATCTTTTTTGTTTCCTTAGTCAAAAGGGTGGTGAGGTGTTTAGTTCTCATTTTCACTTTCTGTGCATATTGTGTAATAAATACTCAGGTTGGTATCACAGAATTCCCAAAGTATGATTTATAATGCTTATTATATGATATATATTTTTTTTTCTCTGGAAACATATTTCTTGTTTTGTAAAATGTGTATACAGCCTGACTGTCCAAAGTTAGTCAGGCTGCCCTTTATCGTTTATATAATCTAGATCTTTACCCTTTGCTCTTAAAGTCCCAGCCCAATTCTCTACAATACCAATGATTTGGTTATAATGCTCGAACTAGAGTACATAAGCTTACACAAAGAATATCAGAGTACAAGAGCAGGGCACCATCATATCCATTTCCTAAAAATAATACAAAAGCAAAGCCTACAATCTTTTGTAAAGGTTGAGATGTAAAATGTTATTTTTGGCAACTGTTTATACTATTAGTAATAGAAATAAATGCAAAAAGGGATGCACAGTGGGAGGGGCCCTAAAATGGGTCCTATATTGAAGTGTGTGTCTGATCATTTACACAATGCTCTAGTTAGGAAGTATGTACAATCCTATAGAGGCTCATGGTGCAAAACTATGTGTTTGAATCCATCTTGGGGATGGTACAAGTTATTACACTGCAAGACAGGGAATAATGAAACATGTTTGTTGCTGCTACATGATTGGGTATGGGAAGTGCAGTTTGCCTCAAGTGGCCAACTGTGAAGTGTGTGGAAAGGTACACTTAGGGCCCGATTCATGGAATTATTTGCGCAGTAAATAGGGTACATGAGTGCCAAACTGCACGCAAATCTGAATTCCTCCATTCATGGAATCGAATGCACTGCACTTTTCGAGGACTTGCATGCAGTTCACGCAGGCTCGGCAAGTCTCAGTGAGGCATTGAGTGCCTTGTGCGAGACCCCATGCAGACTGTGGGCGAGGCCTGCGCAGAGGGCGGAGTAGGGGCCGGAACACTGAAAATGGGGAAGAACATGCAAAAAAGTTGGCATTATGAGGAACGACCCGCAGGCAGTCGCTCACATGCCCACAATTGCGCGGCACGAGACATATTCATGTATTTGAGCACGCAACCTCTCAGCATTGGAATGGCCCCGTATATCACTCTATCATTACCCCACCCGAAGGCAGGGATCAGTGCACTTTCGCATAGGATTCACAAGGGATGGAGGTGGGTTTGAATGTTGGATTTAGGGGTGCCTTTACGCGACTGGGGTTCCAATCTAACTTAGGGGGTGCACATAAGCAGTGTAGCGGGGTGCAGAAAATGTTTACGGAGGTTCACACACAGATTTTCAGACTTAAGTTATAATTTTTCATACGCATGTTGTGGGGGTGCAGGCAAAAGTTACGGTGGACCGTGGGCAGGGTTCCCGAGATGCAGGTCTGCTTGAGGGGGACCCCAGGCACTGTTTGGAGGGTGTGTGTATTCACGCACGGGGGTGTGCACAAAGGCAGCTATTCCGGCTGCTTATGCTTTGCGTGTGGCCGTGTCAGGGGCGTTCCAGGCAGGGCCTGTGAATATGGTTACTTAGCGCAGGGTGCACATTTTTTATTCTGAATGCAGGCTTGCGCAGTGTCCTTCTTGGCATGCCACCCTTGCAGGATTTCTGTGCACATTTCCATGAATCAGCCCCTTAGTTTTCTCATATGCATACTGACAAACAGGAAAACATAAATCGAGGTCTGGAAGGTGGCTATCATATTTCAGCAATGGGTAAATCACAAGTTGGCTGATGCTACAAACGTTGACCAAAAGTACTCTACACGAGGGGATATCCTCATGTGCAATGGGGTTAAGACTTTTGAAAAGTAAAAAAGTTACTTTTAAGTTATATTTTCCAAAAATCTCTATATAAGACACTCACACTTGTACCAGCATGAAGCCACAGTAATTTATAAATGGCTGGTATTATTTGTGATATATTGATTTTACCATCTAGCGTACGATCAGAATTGATGGAATTTGTATGCATGGAATCATTTATGTTCTGCAATGACGTTTTCACTTCTCTGTTGTGATAGGCTTATTTTATGACTGTGATCTGTGTATTTGTGCTTTACTTATCCATAGTTTCCATTAGTTATTCTTATCTTCAAAGTCTGCTTAAAAATATTCTAGCAAGTTCTTAAACAGCTTTTGCATTGGGAGAAAAAATTGATTGAGGAAAAAAGAAAGGAAAAAAAATAAATATTGATTTTTAATTTTCTGTTTGATTTCTTATATGTGTAGTTAAACCAATTCAACTGGTCTCAATTGAGATTTTTAGTTCAATTAATAAGTTGAGATTTTAGTGGATTGAAATAGTAATATTGTAAATAGGCGATTTATACTGAACACGTAAAATATCGAGCAACCGACAAGCAGTTTTGTGAAGTCAGACAATGTAATTTTGTCTTGGTTTCCTGCATTTTCCTTTTTTGTTTCCTTGGGTTTTAAAACATGTGTAAAGAGCAATTTGTGTAATTCTGTAAAAGTTTCATCAAAAAGCATTGAAAAGTTGATAACATCAGCTATATCATTAAAAAATGATATTTTATTTAAAATGTTACTCAATATAACAGCCTCATTCTTCTAGAGGGTGAGGAAATGGATTTGCTTGGACATTTTCTGATTCTGTTTAGTTCCATAATTATAGTATCATGCATGCAGATTTACCACAATTAAATGCTAGCACTGCAAACCTACTTTAGATTATATTGAGTGGGGGTATTGATTATTCATTCTGCCTATACCTGCTCATTCATTAAGCAAGGACTTTAGGGTGGAACCTTCTGATTGAAGTGACCACAATATGTTCAGATTGCCCCTGCAATTCCCACTGTAACCTACTCATAGAAGCACTAGGGAGCCTGACCTCTGGGGCCGGATTATTGCGACCAACATAGGTCTCATTTAAGGTCCCCTTTCCCTAGAAGTCACTGAAGATTAAATAATTTGCTGCTATAGCTTAGTATGTCGTAACATAAAGAAATACCCAACCAGAACAAGTGAAATACAAGCTTAAACCCCCTCATGGTTTGACAGGGATTTCAAGAAGGCTAGAGATGTTATTTGCTGCTTTAAAATCTACAAGTTTGATAAGGAAGGTATATCATTGTTGCAAAAATAAACTTTGAAATCAAGCATGGAATGACCTCATGGATGGACACATTGAAAAAAAGCTAACTATCTAGTCTTTTGGTAAATGGTGGCACATGGTCCTTATAAACAAGCAGGTAACATACAACATAAAGTACTAGAAAACGCATGCTGCCCTCATTGTGTACATTTATATAGGGGTTCATTAACTGAGTTCAAGGGCTCACCCATCCTATTTCTGAGATCAAATTTCTTAAGCAGCCCTCCCTGTTTTGCTGTATGTGCTGATATTACGAGTATCAAGCCGTGCATATTTCCGGGCTCTGATATCCTCCCTTCAGATCATTTTAAAGCACATATTGATATATTGCGTTATTGATGGAAACATGCAATTATCTGTCCTATCAGAAGGCAGATGATGAAAGCCCAAGCAGTTACAGACTGATCTCCCTACTAGACAACTCTTTGAGAAGATTTTTGGAAAGATTATTCTAGGCAGGCTCTAGTCCGGGTTCACTCACTTGCCCAACTTGGTTTTAGATAACAGAATTTGAGGAGATAACTGGTGTGGTGCGCTCAACTTCCTATAGCCTTGTCTACTTGCAACAGAAAGTACACAGAAGGTTCCCCTCAGAACCTCCAAAGTGATGTACAATAAAGGATATGGAGTGTACTTAAGATGTGCAGGTAGACCTAATTTACAGTAATTAATACTTAAATTCCCAATTCGAAATCCATAACAACATCAAAAAATATACATCGATGTAGCCATTGGATGTGTGTTAAAAGATTTTAATCCAAGCACAGCCGACACGTGTTTCGACCATTGGGTCGTTATCAAGGCAGTCTAGTATTACTGGGCAGATCCCTGGTAGTTAATATTAACTTGGAAAGGAAAAATGGATACAGCACTGCAAGGGTGATTGCTCAGTCATAGAAACCCCTGTAGTGGGTCATCAAAGTTCATGGCTTGAATGCCTGAGTAAAATATATGGTGGTGCACAGTGGCCAATCTGTCAATCTCAAAAATCCTTTGGTTGCAGAGGTGTCAATACCTATGAAGTCCAGTTGAAGGGATGAATCCCGTACAGTTGCCAGCAGTGAGCGTTTGGTTTTAGAGCTGGTTTAATCATTGAAATGCATGTGCTTGATATACCTAATAACGGCACAGTCAAGCTTTGTAAGGCAAGATAATGTATACACTGGCTTTATGGATCTACCCACAGCCTTTGACTCTTTAAGCTGGTCTAGACTCTAGTCTGCACTATCTTCCATAGGCATCCCTAGAGAATTTCTAGCAGTAATTGAATTGCATGTAATTGGTTCATTAAAATACACTGCCAGGGTAAAATATACAAGGGGTGGCAAGGTGACAGCTTTGATTCTGTTTAAGAGGGAAGTATGCCAAAGCTGTGTGCTGCCCCCCACCCCCTCTTATTTTAGGAATTCCCATAATTACTGTGCAGTGTAGGGACTGATGTCCCTTGTGTGGCTGGCTGTAGTATCCCATGTGTTATCGTGTTAAGATAATAGTGTCCTCCTTGCGAGGATGTACAATTATATGCAAACATTGAAAGATGAGTTGGTATCCTTTAGACTCGTTAGTAGGCTTTATGAATAACCTAGGGATCATCCATTAACGCCCCCAAATCTATCACTTTCTCTTTAAGCACAAAGACGAAACCATGTAACCAGTGCTTCACTTCACAGTAGGGAAGGTCCAGATTGCAAACGTTAAACAGTTTGTTTATGTAGACATCCATTTCACTCCCAGTTTAGGCCCTATTGGCCATACAGTAAAACAGGAAACCTGCATGGCACAAGCCATTGTCAGAATCTTCAACTTTGCTGCAATTTCCAAAGCCCAACCTCTTATTTACATGGTCAGGGCACACCAGGCTAAGGTAAAAACGGGTTGTCTTTATGGCATGGGGATGTAATGGTTCTGCAAAGCGTTAAGTCATTCAAAACATTTTTTTCAATTGGCTACTAGAACTTCCTCTTTTGGTTCCTACACTTGCTATGCATTCGGAGATTGGCTTAGGGTTTATAGAAGACGAATTTTGGTTGCCCAATCAATTTGCTTTTTTGTTGAATACCATTACTAATGATAAGGCATTGCTGTCGAATTTTTTGGTGAACAACCTATGGAGTGGTACTCATATGTCAAAAATCCCATGGCGTGACTTCGAAATAAGAAGGAGGGGTAACAGGTCAAAAATCGGCCTTAGCAGCTGGCAGGGGAATCTGAATCCCAAACTCAGGCTGGCTTTACTTAAACAGTGTGGATACAGTAGAGAAGCTCACGAAATGGAAACGCTTTTAAATCAGGCATTTTGGGCAGAATCCTGGCTTGTAGACCCCATTTTCAGACAGGGTCCTAATTACTAGGCTTACATTTAACTTTCTTTTTTTAAGAAAAGCACCGTTCATTTATGTTATTTAACCATGAGAACAGAGAACATTCATAATGAAAATAAGAAATAAATATATGTATATATATATATGTATATATATATATATATATACATATATTTATTTCTTATATATATATATATATATATATATATATATATATATATATATATATATATATATATATATATATATATATATATATATATATAGATATATATAGATATGTATATATATAGATATATATAGATATGTATATATATTCAATGAAAAAAACTTTGTTAAAAGGATGTTATGGTTAAGTTGCACTGATAAAAACCTATGAAATTCAATGAAAACACTTTGTTAAGGAGACGTTATGGTTAAGTTGCACTAATAAAAACGTTTGAAATTCACTGAAAAAACTTTGTTGAAGGGACGTTAGGGTTCCAAGTAAAGGCTAAAACCCCCTGAAATTCGCCAGTTATGTTAAGCTAAGCAACCATAGCTCACGCCATCACCGTGCATTGCTAAGACTAACACCCAGGACATCAAAGATGACATCACTAATGACATCACATGTCTGCCTCCCTCTTTTTTCCTTTAGCGATATATCTTAGCCAGTAATATTTAGGAACAAAAAAATCAAAAAGTACTATATTTGTAGACTTGTACTTCAAATATGTTCTTACAGTAATTCATTTGGGGTTCACTCACAGCATATGAAACATATACATAGGGAGAATACACACTTGAAAGATAGCAATGCTTTCTGTGTATGAAGACAATGAGTAAGGTTACCAAAAATGTCTTATTGTTCTGCTGTTTTTTTATTACTGTACTTTCTCTGGATATGCTCATATTTGTATTCACATTACTTTCTTTAGGGTGCAATCACATCATGTGATAGTTATACATAGGGAAGTAGTAGGTTTGAAGCAGAACAATAATTTCTGTGCATAAAGATAATGGTTCTACTGCTGCTTTTTTGCGTACTTCACTTCCCCTGTATATACTCATATTTGTATGTGTTGTTGTGTCTTTGTGTTTTGTATGTAATAATGAAATTATATAGGAAGTGGGTTTCATTAGCTACTTATTACATGTTGCACAGTACACAATACTCTAATAAGAAAACATTTATCATTTCACTATTCAACTTGGGAAGATTATGAATATTGCACCTCCATCATGTATGCTGGACACAATGCTTATGTTTATACATGAGTAGCTTATTAAACTGTAAAGATCTTCATAATAGAATGCTATTTATATCAATGCATTGCTTAATGCACTACATAGCTCATGACATCTATTCCAGTAATCCTTGACACTTTTTGTCAACATTATAATAAGAATCCCTTGAACACACTTTTCATGAAAAGTACATGCACATGTGATGTCATCAGTGATGTCATCAATGACATTTGTGATGTCATCTTTGATGTCCTGTGTGTTAGTCTTAGCAATGCACAGTGGTGGCGCGTGTTATGGTTGCTTAGCTTACCATAACTGGCGAATTACAGGGGTTTTTCGGTTTTACTTGGAACCATAACGTCCCTTTAACAATGTTTTTTTACTGAATTTCATAGGTTTTTAGTAGCGCAACTTAACCATAATGTCCCGTTAACAAAGTTTATTTAGTGAATTTCAAAGGTTTTTGTTAGTGCAACTTAACCATAACGTCCTGTTAACAAAGTTTTTTCATTGAATTTCATAGGTTTTTATTGGTGCAACTTAAACATAACGTCCATTTAACAAAGTTTTTTCATTGAATTTCATAGGTTTTTATTAGTCCAATTTAACCATAACGCCCCTTTAACAAAGTTCTTTCAGTGAATTTCATAGGTTTTTACCAGTTCATGCTATTTTCCTACAACTTACTAATATCATACTTACCCAATATAGCAATGTTTGTGTCCGATTTACAAAGTGTCACCTTAAAACTCTGCCATTTCCCACCTTCTGGAATAATTTTTAACACTTCCATACACTTTTTGCTATTATTTCAACTAGTTTTGCATCCCTAGACGTCTACGAACATCTGACTTCATCATGGACCTTCCAGATAGTGCCACATGACCATACGCTGGCGCGCAGCATTATGACGTGTCCAAGAACCCATCCGCACTTCACGATAAGATATCTGCTTCGCGGACAGTTCAGAACTGCATTTTCTACTGCTCTAGGAACTCTTAACTTCAAAATTTCCCTTGCACAGCTCCAACACCTATTCCTACTCATTATCCATTAACAATCTAGTACACAGTACATTCTTTTAGCAAAACTGCTATTTATCTTAAAATGGCATCAGCTAATGCCATCCCTCCTCCCCAAGAGCCACCAACACTGCTGTAATCAAGGAGCATGAGAAACACTGACCCCTACCTTAGAAATAACACACGCGCAACATTTACCCTTGTCCACCTACCCCTCCATATTAGTGTTTGGTTCCTCTTCCCTCATTTCCCTCCCCACCTTTCGTTCTCAGCTCTCCTGCCAAAAAAATACATCCAAAAACAACAAAAGACATATTTCTTTAGGAACCACCTTTCACAGTTAAAAAATAGAACTAAAAAAAACATGTATAGACTCCATCTACTTTATATTTCTCAGTAAAGTACATAGGGCCTCATTACACGGAATGCGGTAAGGGTTTACCGGTACCGGTAAGGGCACCGGTACCGGTAAACCCTTACTGCCTTACTACGAGGTCCCTTTGCGGGACCCGACCTTAACAGCTGGTTAAAATAGAAAAACAAGTTTTTATTCGTGCATCATGCACATGTTAAAAGCCATGAGCAATTAAAGTTCCCAAAGCACAGAATGACGACAATTTGGCAACATAACGTTTCATGACTGACTTGTCACTTGTTCACACCTATATGATTTTTGGGGGGAGCATGGGGCTCCACTTCCCTGTTTACTATTTTAAAAACTTCTGGAAACATTTACACTAAGTCAACAAAAGGCACATCTGGGATGCTTTGTGCCCAACTTGTTTCTTATTTAGAGCAAATCCGTCCAGTTATTTTCACACTCCAGTGCTTAATGGACGCACATTTCTCTGTATGTGAAAATTAATGGCAATTGGCTGAAAAAAACATCTTTTTGTTTTCTTAATAACATTTGAACGATTCCAGAATTTTGACTAAAATGTCTAGTTTTGTTTGGAATTGTTGGAGAATGTACTGGTAGTTGGAATGAATGAGATACAAATGCTGAGTGAATGATCTTTTTTGTTTCCTTAGTCAAAAGGGTGGTGAGGTGTTTAGTTCTCATTTTCACTTTCTGTGCATATTGTGTAATAAATACTCAGGTTGGTATCACAGAATTCCCAAAGTATGATTTATAATGCTTATTATATGATATATATTTTTCTTTCTCTGGAAACATATTTCTTGTTTTGTAAAATGTGTATACAGCCTGACTGTCCAAAGTTAGTCAGGCTGCCCTTTATCGTTTATATAATCTAGATCTTTACCCTTTGCTCTTAAAGTCCCAGCCCAATTCTCTACAATACCAATGATTTGGTTATAATGCTCGAACAAGAGTACATAAGCTTACACAAAGAATATCAGAGTACAAGAGCAGGGCACCATCATATCCATTTCCTAAAAATAATACAAAAGCAAAGCCTACAATCTTTTGTAAAGGTTGAGATGTAAAATGTTATTTTTGGCAACTGTTTATACTATTAGTAATAGAAATAAATGCAAAAAGGGATGCACAGTGGGAGGGGCCCTAAAATGGGTCCTATATTGAAGTGTGTGTCTGATCATTTACACAATTCTCTAGTTAGGAAGTATGTACAATCCTATAGAGGCTCATGGTGCAAAACTATGTGTTTGAATCCATCTTGGGGATGGTACAAGTTATTACACTGCAAGACAGGGAATAATGAAACATGTTTGATGCTGCTAAATGATTGGGTATGGGAAGTGCAGTTTGCCTCAAGTGGTCAACTGTGAAGTGTGTGGAAAGGTACACTTAGGGCCCGATTCATGGAATTAATTGCGCAGTAAATAGTGTACATGAGTGCCAAACTGCACGCAAATCTGAATTCCTCCATTCATGGAATCGAATGCACTGCACTTTTCGAGGACTTGCATGCAGTTCACGCAGGCTCGGCAAGTCTCAGTGAGGCATTGAGTGCCTTGTGCGAGACCCCACGCAGACTGTGGGCGAGGCCTGCGCAGAGGGCAGAGTAGGGGCCGGAACACTGAAAATGGGGAAGAACATGCAAAAAAGTTGGCATTATGAGGAACGACCCGCAGGCAGTCGCTCACATGCCCACAATTGCGCGGCACGAGACATATTCATGTATTTGAGCACGCAACCTCTCAGCATTGGAATGGCCCCGTAAATCACTCTATCATTACCCCACCCGAAGGCAGGGATCAGTGCACTTTCGCATAGGATTCACAAGGCATGGAGGTGGGTTTGAATGTTGGATTTAGGGGTGCCTTTACGCGACTGGGGTTCCAATCTAACTTAGGGGGTGCACATAAGCAGTGTAGCGGGGTGCAGAAAATGTTTACGGAGGTTCACACACAGATTTTCAGACTTAAGTTATAATTTTTCATACGCATGTTGTGGGGGTGCAGGCAAAAGTTACGGTGGACCGTGGGCAGGGTTCCCGAGATGCAGGTCTGCTTGAGGGGGACCCCATGCACTGTTTGGAGGGTGTGTGTATTCACGCACGGGGGTGTGCACAAAGGTAGCTATTCCGTCTGCTTATGCTTTGCGTGTGGCCGTGTCAGGGGCGTTCCAGGCAGGGCCTGTGAATATGGTTACTTAGCGCAGGGTGCACATTTTTTATTCTGAATGCAGGCTTGCGCAGTGTCCTTCTTGGCATGCCACCCTTGCAGGATTTCTGTGCACATTTCCATGAATCAGCCCCTTAGTTTTCTCATATGCATACTGACAAACAGGAAAACATAAATCGAGGTCTGGAAGGTGGCTATCATATTTCAGCAATGGGTAAATCACAAGTTGGCTGATGCTTGATGCTACAAACGTTGACCAAAAGTACTCTACACGAGGGGATATCCTCATGTGCAATGGGGTTAAGACTTTTGAAAAGTAAAAAAGTTACTTTTAAGTTATATTTTCCAAAAATCTCTATATAAGACACTCACACTTGTACTAGCATGAAGCCACAGTAATTTATAAATGGCTGGTATTATTTGTGATATATTGATTTTACCACCTAGCGTACGATCAGAATTGATGGAATTTGTATGCATGGAATCATTTATGTTCTGCAATGCAGTTTTCACTTCTCTGTTGTGATAGGCTTATTTTATGACTGTGATCTGTGTATTTGTGCTTTACTTATCCATAGTTTCCATTAGTTATTCTTATCTTCAAAGTCTGCTTAAAAATATTCTAGCAAGTTCTTAAACAGCTTTTGCATTGGGAGAAAAAATTGATTGAGGAAAAAAGAAAGGAAAAAAAACAAATATTGATTTTTAATTTTCTGTTTGCTTATATGTGTAGTTAAACCAATTCAACTGGTTTCAATTGAGATTTTTAGTTCAATTAATAAGTTGAGATTTTAGTGGATCGAAATAGTAATATTGTAAATAGGCGATTTATACTGAACACGTAAAATATCGAGAAACCGACAAGCAGTTTTGTGAAGTCAGACAATGTAATTTTGTCTTGGTTTCCTGCATTTTCCTTTTTTGTTTCCTTGGGTTTTAAAACATGTGTAAAGAGCAATTTGTGTAATTCTGTAAAAGTTTTATCAAAAAGCATTGAAAAGTTGATAACATCAGCTATATCATTAAAAAATGATATTTTATTTAAAATGTTACTCAATATAACAGCCTCATTCTTCTAGAGGGTGAGGAAATGGATTTGCTTGGACATTTTCTGATTCTGTTTAGTTCCATAATTATAGTATCATGCATGCAGATTTACCACAATTAAATGCTAGCACTGCAAACCTACTTTAGATTATATTGAGTGGGGGTATTGATTATTCATTCTGCCTATACCTGCTCATTCATTAAGCAAGGACTTTAGGTTGGAACCTTCTGATTGAAGTGACCACAATACGTTCAGATTGCCCCTGCAATTCCCACTGTAACCTACTCATAGAAGCACTAGGAAGCCTGACCTCTGGGGCCGGATTATTGCGTCCAACATAGGTCTCATTTAAGGTCCCCTTTCCCTAGAAGTCACTGAAGATTAAATAATTTGCAGCTATAGCTTAGTAAGTCATAACATTAAAAAATACCCAACCAGAACAAGCGAAATACAAGCTTAAACCCCCTCATGGTTTGACAGGGATTTCAAGAAGGCTAGAGGTGTTATTTGCTGCTTTAAAATCTACAAGTTTGATAAGGAAGGTATATCATTGTTGCAAAAATAAACTTTGAAATCAAGCATGGAATGACCTCATGGATGGACACAGTGAAAAAAGCTAACTATCTAGTCTTTTGGTAAATGGTGGCACATGGTCCTTATAAACAAGCAGGTAACATACAACATAAAGTACTAGAAAACGCATGCTGCCCTCATTGTGTACATTTATATAGGGGTTCATTAACTGAGTTCAAGGGCTCACCCATCCTATTTCTGAGATCAAATTTCTTAAGCAGCCCTCCCTGTTTTGCTGTATGTGCTGATATTACGAGTATCAAGCCGCGCATATTTCCGGGCTCTGATGTCCTCCCTTCAGATCATTTTAAAGCACATATTGATATATGTGCGTTATTGATGGAAACATGCAATTATCTGCCCTATGAGAAGGCAGATGATGAAAGCCCAAGCAGTTACAGACTGATCTCCCTACTAGACAACTCTTTGAGAAGATTTTTGGAAAGATTATTCTAGGCAGGCTCTAGTCCGGGTTCACTCACTTGCCCAACTTGGTTTTAGATAACAGAATTTGAGGAGATAACTGGTGTGGTGCGCTCAACTTCCTATAGCCTTGTCTACTTGCAACAAAAAGTACACAGAAGGTTCCCCTCAGAACCTCCAAAGTGATGTACAATAAAGGATATGGAGTGTACTTAAGATGTGCAGGTAGACCTAATTTACAGTAATTAATACTTAAATTCCCAATTCGAAATCCATAACAACATCAAAAAATATACATCGATGTAGCCATTGGATGTGTGTTAAAAGATTTTAATCCAATCACAGCCGACACGTGTTTCGACCATTGGGTCGTTATCAAGGCAGTCTAGTATTACTGGGAAGATCCCTGGTAGTTAATATTAACCTGGAAAGGAAAAATGGATACAGCACTGCAAGGGTGATTGCTCAGTCATAGAAACCCCTGTAGTGGGTCATCAAAGTTCATGGCTTGAATGCCTGAGTAAAATATATGGTGGTGCACAGTGGCCAATCTGTCAATCTCAAAAATCCTTTGGTTGCAGAGGTGTCAATACCTATGAAGTCCAGTTGAAGGGATGAATCCCGTACAGTTGCCAGCAGTGAGCGTTTGGTTTTAGAGCTGGTTTAATCATTGAAATGCATGTGCTTGATATACCTAATAACGGCACAGTCAAGCTTTGTAAGGCAAGATAATGTATACACTGCCTTTATGGATCTACCCACAGCCTTTGACTCTTTAAGCTGGTCTAGACTCTAGTCTGCACTATCTTCCATAGGCATCCCTAGAGAATTTCTAGCAGTAATTGAATTGCATGTAATTGGTCCATTAAAATACACTGCCAGGGTAAAATATACAAGGGGTGGCAAGGTGACAGCTTTGATTCTGTTTAAGAGGGAAGTATGCCAAAGCTGTGTGCTGCCCCCCACCCCCTCTTATTTTAGGAATTCCCATAATTACTATCTGTGCAGTGTAGGGACTGATGTCCCTTGTGTGGCTGGCTGTAGTATCCCATGTGTTATCATGTTAAGATAATAGTGTCCTCCTTGCGAGGATGTACAATTATGTGCAAACATTGAAAGATGAGTTGGTATCCTTTAGACTCGTTAGTAGGCTTTATGAATAACCTAGGGATCATCCATTAACGCCCCCAAATCTATCACTTTCTCTTTAAGCACAAAGACGAAACCACGTGACCAGTGCTTCACTTCACAGTAGGGAAGGTCCAGATTGCAAACGTTAAACAGTTTGTTTATGTAGACATCCATTTCACTCCCAGTTTAGGTCCTATTGGCCATACAGTAAAACAGGAAACCTGCATGGCACAAGCCATTGTCAGAATCTTCAACTTTGCTGCAATTTCCAAAGCCCAACCTCTTATTTACATGGTCAGGGCACACAAGGCTAAGGTAAAAACGGGTTGTCTTTATGGCATGGGGATGTAATGGTTCTGCAAAGCGTTAAGTCATTCAAAACATTTTTTTCAATTGGCTACTAGAACTTCCTCTTTTGGTTCCTACACTTGCTATGCATTCGGTGATTGGCTTAGGGTTTATAGAAGACGAATTTTGGTTGCCCAATCAATTTGCTTTTTTGTTGAATACCATTACTAATGATAAGGCATTGCTGTCGAATTTTTTGGTGAACAACCTATGGAGTGGTACTCATATGTCAAAAATCCCATGGCGTGACTTCGAAATAAGAAGGAGGGGTAACAGGTCAAAAATCGGCCTTAGCAGCTGGCAGGGGAATCTGAATCCCAAACTCAGGCTGGCTTTACTTAAACAGTGTGGATACAGTAGAGAAGCTCACGAAATGGAAACGCTTTTAAATCAGGCATTTTGGGCAGAATCACTTGATCCTGGCTTGTAGACCCCATTTTCAGACAGGGTCCTAATTACTAGGCTTACATTTAACTTTCTTTTTTTAAGAAAAGCACCGTTCATTTATGTGGTGGTGCAAGCTCAGTTTCCCCTTGTCTGTTTGGTGCCAGGTCACCAGAGACGGCTTGTCATGCCATCTTTGTATGTGATAAATATAGTGCTCATGGAAGAGTATATCTCATTCCTCTCATAAGACTGAGGGAATTAGACTATGTAGATAAGTGTTCTGTAACCTCTTAGGCCAACTCCCCTTCCTTGGTCCCAGCTCCACTTTTTGCAGAACGTGATGTTTATAAAGAGGTCTTTATTTAACATTGGTAAAACCTATGCAGCCAGTACAATTAGTACTATTCCGTTTTTATCAATAATCTATTTATTTTGACTGAGGCAAGGTGCTTATATGCTGGACCTTTTGAGTCTCAAGTTCAGAGGTGTTTGCCTTTTGTACAGTGTGAAATGTGTGTGTAACTTTTTATCATATTTGAATTATAATCATCAAGCCACGTAAAAGAACAATAATAAAAAATACTAATAATAATAAGTGTTTTTCATCTATCTATTATTGCTTTAAATTGTATTTGTTTGTTTGATAAATACCAGAATAGGCATATTTTCACTGGTTGACTTGTGGGTATGCAGAAACAACACATCCCCATGTTAAATGCTTCCTTATGTGGAAGTAGTACATCCATTTGGAATTATCTGCCCGGTCTGAACACTGGGAAACATTTAAAGATGCGAGTAACTCAACCACCAAAGACCAGACTGGAAATAGCAGACTGACAAGTAGAGACTGGCAAGACTGCCTCAAACCCATTCCACAAAGGGCCACTGGACACAGTACAGCAACGATTCATGCCCCAGGGACTTACCAGAATGTTTCTCTATGCTACTCCAATGGTACTCTATCTGTGATTTTTCTGGAAGAAGAGGAATGGGGGCAGGTAGTGATAAGCAAGGCCAAGCAGTGGAGAATGGCACCATCAGTTTTAAGATCCTGATTGCCACCGGTAAGCACGTATGCACACTACAGTTACTTATCATCATGAATCAGTGCTAATTGTATAAGCGCCTAACAAGTGACCAATAAAATAAATAAAAATAAAATGTGTACTTCTCCCAAGGGTAGTTGAATGGTCTGATTGTGACTGGACTGGAGCAAGAACTACATAAATGGCATGTAGTTGATGGCTGGATATTTTAATGGCAATAGCAAAGGTAGATCCTGCATACGTTTGAAGGTGATACCAGCATAAACTCGCTGTTGCTAATGCAAATAATCATTTGTCAATAATTCATTATTGTAGAATTTTAACGGAGCATTACTGGAGATGGGTATTGGAATAGTGCTTTTTGACCACACGCTCACTTTAAGAGTGCCTTAAAAATAGCACACACAAAGGCTGCAAGATGAGCTTGACTCCTAGACCGCATGCAGCTTTAGACATCTGTGAAAAGCAGTATTATGGGGGCAGATATGTGATAGATGTGTATAGCACTTAAACATTTGTAGACCCTCTAATACAAATTAGGAAGGTGATAGGGGCCCAAAAACGATTTTATAATAACAGAACAAATCCCTTACGAATCAACAAAAAATTCCCTGTCAGCCTAATGTGATGACAAAGTACATATAGGTTAGGATGACACTTAATTAACTAATGTTAATCAGGAGGATAGCTCAGCGGGAACATGCTTGCCTTGGAAACAAGACGACACAAAACAACACAGGTTCAATCCCCGAGTCCGCGCTTTGAAACCTCTGGGTATTAAGCACGTATAAATAACTTATCATATCATAATGTTACTTGCATACTTTGGGAATGATAGGCTATCCGGGTAAAAACAGGATATATCGGAACAATACACAGTGAAATGCAAAAATGGAAGGAACTCTATTTTCCTATGTTTCCAAAATACAGGGCAGAAGAGTTTAGGCAAGATTACATCAAATACCATTTTTACCGGAAACATGCTTTCTACAGGTGATCCTCAGCCTTGCCTCTTCCAAAACAAAAACATATTGCACTTTAATATCTACCAGGAACCCCTCACATGCTCTGGGCCTAGATGGTGTTTCAACATAATCTGGCACTGTGGTCTGCAGTTCAACTCCTGCTTAATGTCTCCTGAGTAAGGGAGCAGAACATTCCTGGCGTCTGGCATGAGAGAGTCATCATCCCCATACATAAGACAGACTGAAAGGGTAGACTGCGCAATTATTGTGCATTTACATTACTTGACTCATCTGGAAACATCTTTGCCCATTATATTTGTTGAGCTAACAGGCTTTCAAAATATAATTGAGTAACCGACAACTGTTGTGCACAATAGTTAACCAGCTGCTCCTGGCCAGCATCCATGGATATCTCTGTACAGGAGGGCGAGATATTTACTGACGGGCCCATGGGCCATTGCTCACCCTCTAGTACCTGTAAGATAAGATAGCTGCACCATGTGAGTAATGGGGGTGCAGGATTCACTTACTCCAACACGACTCAATAATGAGGACTCAGTAATTTGGCAAAGGGAAGTCTGTTTAATGACAAGTACATCAAACAGGGAAACAATTGGAAATCAGCATCATTGCGATCTCCTGTCTCGTTCCGACTTCCTCGAACTTCAGTTGAACAGCAACTTTTATACACAAAACTCGTCATCATTGACGTCTAACTCTACAAAAACTCGTCATGCAATATAATTGGTTAGGAAAGGTAACTTAAGCATAGGTGCTATATCTGTATATGGTAACAGAGCATGTGGATTGGATAACTCTTTTCGGGTGGGCGTCTGTATCAGACCCTCTACATCACGCGTGATAGACGTCACTACAACTACGACGTCCTATTGGTTCTACTATCTATAGGACCCTAGATTACATGGTCCATTTTGATTGGGCAGGTTACACCCCTGGACATAAATCCTCACTTTTTATTAGCAGCATGCAGAATGGACACCCAGGTGCCTCGTGCCCCAGGATTCAACCTGCCTCCTTTCTATCAATCAGTATCTTAGGGCTATGTGTCAATTAGTTGGCTGTGTATGGCCACGAAACTGTAGCCTCTTATCAGGAAAAGTTATGGCATCCTCGGGTCCTGGATGACATCAGGCGGTGGTACCTCTTTGCGCCTGGCTGGTCACGTGTTAGTTCACCATGGATCTGCTTCAGTTTCCAGCTTTTAGTGTATTTTATTCTACTTCGGCCTCGCCACCTGCCTGGGTCTCCCTTATCTTGACCTTCCCGGGGCAGGCTGGTATGCTCTGAAGTTTCGATTCTTGTTAACTGATGTTCTCCTCCCTTGCTCTGGTTGACCTTGACTTTTCCGGCATGACCTGCTCTTTGTTGAGTTTCGATTCTGCTCCTTCTCCTGGCTTTGGCTGGGATATGAAACCAGACAAAACTGCAATTCTCTGTGGATAAGTGCACCCTCTCCAATCATTTATGAGACAATGTATGCGTAAAAACGCTGACAAACATCCTTTCCAAAAGAATAGCCCTACTCAAAGGGCATATGTTGTAGACAAATCGCAGTAAATATGTTTAAAGTTCATTTATTGTATTTATTGCTCAAAATACATCATAAAACATCCATTTATAGAAAAACCACACATAACACAATGACATTTCATATGTTAAAAAATAATATTAAAGATACACATATCACATCTAGAAAAACTATCATATCAAAACCAGTGATCACATTTCACCCATCCTTACTCACATCCACTTTCATCCACATTCATACCATCCACCATTCGTACTGTGCAAAAAAAACGCAGTTCTAATCACCTGTTCGAAAGGTAGAACACCCATCTATTAGGGCTCAAATGTTATTGTATAATTACAAAGGCCTATTTGACACTAAATTTTTCTTTTCACAAAGCTAAACAAGACAAATGTTCAAACAAGCTTACTCATGAACATATACCATTTGCCTATATATTTTGCGGAAACTCAGAGAGGCCCAACTTGACAAAGTGGGCTCTTTGGTGTTGTCTACTCGAGTTTCGGGCACCACAATACACATATAATATTGCTATCTGGTGCACCTCATCAGGACATATACATTGTTAGATACCAAAAAAACAGTTCATATTAGCGTAGTTCAGCTCGATATGTAATGCGTGTTGTCTAGATGGTCAAAATATAACTTCTTTCCATTCTCAAACAGAGTTTCATACTTCTGTAGGTCTAACTGTGTTTCTGTGGGGGCCTCTTCAGCCCAAGAAGAGGGACAGACAGAGAGTGAACAAAAAGAGAAAAGCACAAACAATAGTTTTAATAAAATTCACTCTTAGCCATGTTTCTAAAGTTTTTTATCATCTTGACATAGCTACTTGTATGCTTGATGTCTAAAAACATCATACCACAATTTGTCTAAGGCCATGCTTCTCCTTGTTATGGGAGGGCTAAGTCTGGATAATGTTATCCTAATTTGAGCAAGGGAGACTGAATGTTCTCCTTGTATTCCTGGAAAGGTGATGTCGCTAACATGCTGAGCAATACCCCCACGGCCCTGCAGTAGGCAATGCACACAACAATGGGGAGCTCAAAGTCTCCTAGATCGTCTATGAACCCCTTTCTCAACTCCAACAAATCAAAAGAGAGATCAATATGAGATCTTAGCGCCACGTCTTACCCAAAAAAAGAGAAGAATGGCTGGGGGGAACCTGAGCCCACTGTGGTCCAAGGCGTTCTCAATAGGATGTGCTTCCTGTGATGGATCTGTGCTGGCTGTCCATGCCTGCCGGGATTTATCTCCTGGACAGTATATTTTCGTCTGTTGATGTCAGAAAACAAATGCCATATTACATTGCTGCCCCCGGGGAACGCCCATGCAGTCTCCGGTCGCGGCACAGTCGGGGGCAGTGTCTGACATGGCCCCCACCACCTAGGCACTTACTACTGATATTCCGAGTTGTGTACTTGTCTGAGCGACTATTGGTCCAGAAATAGCCTCTTTGTTCGAGTACCGAGTGCCACTGCTTTTGTATTACCTCTTAGTCCTGGTCCAGGGGGCACCCATGCCGTGCGTGCAAAGCTCTCCCTCACAGTCTGCCGATCTCCGTTCTTGAGACTCGGCGTCCACTGCGCCGCTTTGAATGTGTTCCAAGTTGAACAGGCCCCCCTGCATAGGCTGCTTCTCTGCTTGTAGGGGCGGGTGTAACGCTCACCTGGTATCCACGGGTACATCACTCAGCCTGTTCTGACCTCTTACGACCTCGAACCCTTCCCTGGAGGCTATTCGACTGGAGACTGGGCCTGAAACACAGGATTGGTAGAGTTCAACTCCCTATTGTCTCTGTGTGCTTGAACCCCTTCTTCCCCGGGGTCCAACCCTTCCCTTTGATCCACAGCTCATCTTGTTTTCTTGGATAGTATGCTCTCCGTCCTGCTTTCAGCGCAGGGGCGCGTTGATTGATGCGGGCTCGTTACTTCACTGGCAAGAGTCTGACAGGTAAGTATAATGAGTCTTTTGAACAGTTCTCTAACTTCGTTCCTTTCCTTCCTTAGATGATGGCCGGCGTCCGGGGATGGCGGCGTGCTGCTGAGATGAGTAGCGCTGAAGGTGATTGAGTGCGCGATGCACCCCTTTCGTATTTGCATTGAACTGAGTTCTTTTTCTGTGTCTTTTAGGTGCCGCGACGTTTTCAGCGTGGATGCCGGTTATGAAGAACAAATGCGGTGGGTAAGCGCGGTATGCGGCGCCTCAAGATGTTTCCACGCTAACCTGGAGTGTCTTTTCCCTCTTGCAGATGGATGAGAAGTTCCGGAGAAAGAGTTCCCCAGAGCGGCTGGGGTTCAGGTAAGCGTTTGAAGCTTGTACAGTATTTAAAATTAAGCGAAGATTTGCAGAATGCTTACTAATGCCTTTTTTCTGTTCTTTTCCCTTTTCCTTAGGAAGCGGCGTGCCGGGATGGGAATGACACCGCAGAACAGAAGGAGCGATGAATGATTGGGCAGAAGCGCCGCAAGGTAAGGCTTTTCCTAACGGTGTTCTTGTTCTTGCAAGAGCTGAGCGCAGAAGAAAGATGCAGGCCTACTGGAGACCGATCCGAACACGGTGAGTGTCACGATGCAGGTGCAGAAAACGCAGAGGATGTTTCTCAGCCTGGGTGTGGCTTAAATAGTCTCTGTGTATCCCAGGTATCTCTGGGCTGAACCACACCCAAAAGACTAGACCGCACATGCAGTTCTGGGAACCGAAATATGTGGGGAGATCCATCTTGTCCCCATCAATTCACTACAAGTCCAATCCTCAATGTTATCCTATGGGAGTGAGTGAGTCAGGTGCCACAAGCGCCAAGTCTGACTCCAAGTGGGTCCTTGGAGGGATGTAGAGGCCCTTGAGGGCCATGTAGTTGATCGTGGCCTGGCTCCAGCCTGACCTCTTGGAGGGCTGAGGACATGAGGGGCAGGAATCATGACAGCGGCCTCGCAGAGCCACGTCCGCATGAGTTCCTGTATTGCGAGTTCCCGTCCACGGGGTTCAGTTTGATTTAAAGGGCCAGTTTTGTTTGTCCACATGGAAAACTTCCTCACTGCCGCTGGCTCCCAGAGTGGATCTGGGGAGGAGCATGCATGGTTCTCCCACCGAAAATTTCCCAAGTTCACTACAAAGGTGAGCCGGGAAACAGTGGCAAATTCTGTTTGATTAATGCCCTGTGTGGGTACCGGATTTGCACATAACCAAAACCAATGTAGTTGTACATGATGAAATCCAACATTAGGTCTCCCAAAGAGACCAGGGAGGGATATATTAGTATAATGCCTAGGCTTGTTTGTCCAGCCACCATGGTTGTGTTGGGCATCGGTGGAACCTGTCGTGTCTACTCAAAATGGCAGTTGTCACACAGTGGACACACTGGAAATGGCAGTTCCGCTCTGATGACCATATTGAGGTTGGCATGTTATCTTATTGTCTAATATGTTCATGCGGGATATGAAACCAGGCCTGTTAGACCCCTGGCCACCTGGGCATATTTCTGCTTTTACAAAATAGAGTCGCACTTGTATAGCATGCCTTATTGCGGTAGATATAGTTGGCGCTTGCCGCTCTATTCTTCTACTAAGCATTGCAAGCAGTATCGTTTTCTTAGCTTCTTGCGTTCCAAGCCTATTTACATGCATTTAACTGGTCGGTTACTTCCATCTTGTCTCATAGTGACATTTCCTTACGTTTAACATTGTCTCTTTCCTGTGTCCGTCTGTAGGTACTCTTCATTTCGTCTCAGCACCTGGTACGGCTGTCTAATAGGGTACTGTGCTGCCCAGGGTTGTCTGGTTATGGGCACTTCAACAGGTATGGCTATTCTGATGTACACTGGGCAGAGTCCCAGTGAAGCTATCTGTTGGTTCATTTGCTCCTCATACGTCATATTCCTTGGCGAGTACGTTTCTGGTACCTCATAATGGGGGGCAGGGGTGCAGGTTATGTCTGGGACCTCCTCTATACTCCCCCATCTGGTCGGTTCATCGACCACTTCTGCGCCCTCCTTCATGTTCGTCTTTCTTGATTCATCTATGTCTTGTTCGTCATCGTCACAATTTGTACACAATAGTATGAATGTGTGCATCTTGGGAGTCCATATTTTTATCACTCCCTTCAAACTTCTTGCTGTTTTTACATGTTCGTCTTTGTTCCAGGTCATTAGTTGGCATTGTCCATTTGGGCTGCAATAGATCCATTTTCCTTCGTACTTTCTTCGTTCCCTGGGATATGTACATTTTGTTCCTTCTGGCGCAAATTCACTATCTTTCACAAAGTCTCTTATTTCTTCATCAGTCAGGTCTCTAGGCTTCCATCCTGTTTCGACATCGACCATGATTTTCATCCCAATAGCCTTTTTCGCAGTTCTCTGGCATTGTGTAATGATTACCTTGATAACACAGAATCCTACCAGTATCATTTCTAGTACGGCGCCCAGAACCTTGAAAATATCTGCCATACATTGTGGGACCCATGAGAACAGGGCTTCAAACCAGCTGTCATTGTCCACTTCATCACTTCCATTGATCATCTGGTTCTTTAGGTTTGTCAACATACTGTAACGCTCACCTGATTCCCGCAGAGGCGCCGGTCTTGACTGGGTGAATGCCGTATCTTCAAAGGTGATGTGTAACACACGGTTGGCTCTTTGGGCTGGACCTCTGTGCACTGTATGTCTGACTCGAAGAGTAAGATGTCTGCAGATAGAAAATATGGGATTAATGAACTGGGGTTATTGGGTGCCTCTCTCCTCTTCCCTTTCTCTTCTCCTGTAGAACCCCAAAGGTTAACGCCCTCACCTTAGGTAAGTGAACGCCGAGCTCTCCATCTGCCTCGGGGCAGGGTGCCGTAACCAGTTTCTTCACTGGATAAGGGTGCAGGCCTCTTGACCTCAGAGGACTGCTGTCCGTCGTTAACTGCACGAACGGTAAGTTCTGGGCACTTCAAATGTCTTAAAAGTCTTTTGTAATGATATCTCTTGTTTTGCAGGGTTCCGGCGATGGCGGATGGCGGGCTGAAGAGAATTGAGGATCGAACCCGCGTGAGGAATAGAAGCGCCTGGAAGCACGTAAGTAAGCGCTTGTAGCCTGTTTCACGATGCGCACTAACTGTCCCTTTTATCTTGCAGGTACAAGTTGGGAGCTTTAGAGAAGCTGAAGGGTGCTGGAATACCCACTGGATTCGGCGTGGGAAGGAGTAGTGGCACGTGAGTAATAAAGTTGCCCAATGTCTTTAAACGCACCTTCTTGTGTCTTTCAGATGCGGGATGCAGCGCCGAAGACCTGCGGAGCGTGCGAAGAGCTGGTAAGCTTTTGTCTTTCAGATGCCGGAATGCAGTGCGAAGACCTCCGGAGCATGCGAAGAGTAGGTAAGCCTTTGTCTTTCAGATGCCGGAATGCAGTGCGAAGACCTCCGGAGCATGCGAAGAGTAGGTAAGCCTTTGTCTTTCAGATGCCGGAATGCAGCGCGAGGCGTTGGTGACAGCCGATGGACCAGGTAAGAGATGCGCTGCCACTGAAGACCGTAGTGCTAACCTGTTCTTTCTTTGTCTTTACAGGTGCTGCTGAAGACTGGATTCCAGGATGATAAGCCTTTGTTCCCTTAGGCTCAGGATCAGAAGCTGAAGACACGATGAGCGTTCTGCTGCAGAGAATGCAGAATAACGCAAAGCAAGATTCATCCATCGGGTGTGGTTTAAATAGCCTCCTGTAGTGCTTAGGTGTCTCCTTCCACAGCCTCGCCTAGGTAAGAAAAGAGTTCCTGCTTTCCAGAAGAGTTCCAGTGTTCTGAACCTAGGGAGTAGCTCCTGCCCCACCCAACAGGAAAGGTAGTCCCAAACAGAAGAGGATCAGGGGCTCAACTGGCAGGTAAGTAAGCAGCATGGTCTGCTGCAGGTAAGTCCACCCAAGCATTATGAGCGTGGCGCTTCCAGCGCTGGGACTGGGCATCTTTATGAGCCTGGTGCCACTGGCGCCAGGACAGGGTCCAAAAGGTCCCAATTGGGACTGGCTGGCACTCGGAACCGGGGTTATGGGTCTGCTTCCAAGGGAGTTGGGCAAGTCCTGATCTTTTGGAAGCAGAGATCATGACAGCACCCCCCCTCAAGGCCCCTCCAAACCGGGCTTCTCCGGGGGTTTTGGCTTGTTAGGAAATGTTCGATGAAATCTTTTGATTAGACGAGGCGCGTGGACATATTCTGCAGGTTCCCAGGATCTTTCTTGGGGACCGTAGCCTTTCCAGTCAATCAGGTAAAATAGTTTAGATTTGGAGATCTTGGAATCCAGGATGCTTTTGACTTCAAACTCGAGTTCTCTGTCAACTAGAATAGGTTTTGGAGATTTAGTTAGTCGGGTTTGAGGTTGCACAGGTTTTAATAGAGAGACGTGGAAGACCGGATGTATCTTCATGTGAGGGGGCAAGTCCAACTTGACCGCTACTGGATTTACTATGGTAGTGATGGAATAGGGACCAAGGTATCTTGGGTTGAATGTGCGTGGTCCTTTTAGAGGTAGATATTTGGTGGATAACCAGACTTGATCTCCTACTTGATACTGGGGGGCTTCCTTCCGATGTTGGTCTGCTCCTTTCTTGTATTGTTCTTTAGCCCTTTGAAGGTGAGAAACGGCTTCCTTAAAGGCTTGGGTGATTGTAGAATGCAGGTGGTCTACTGCTGGTGTTCCAAGATCTTGGAGTGGATCCAACTCCGAGGTTCGAGGGTGACTACCGTTTAAAAGAAAAAACGGGGTCTTCCCAGTTCCCGAGTGGACAGAATTATTGTAGGCATATTCGGCTATCCAAAGGATATCTTTCCAAGTTTTTTCAGTTTGTTGTAGCATGCAGCGCAAATACTGTTCCAGAGTTTGATCGGTCCTCTCGGTTTGTCCGTCGGTTTGAGGGTGGTGGCTGGTCGAAAGTCTCACATCAATTTGAGCCGACCGACAGCAACTTCGCCAAAAATGAGAAATAAATTGACTCCCTCGATCCGAAATTAGAACTGAAGGAAAACCATGCAGTCGGACGATGTTTTCGAGAAATTCTCGGGCCAGAGTTGCTGCTGTTGGTAAGCCTTTGAGTGGAATGAAATGCGCCATCTTGGAGAATAGGTCCACGATTACTAGGATCGTATTGTATCTGGAGCATGGAGGTAGATAGGTGATAAAGTCCATAGAAAGCGTATGCCAAGGCCGAGGTGGGATGTCAATAGGGCGTAAGAGGCCGGCTGGTTTTTCCTTTTGACTCTTGTTTTGGGCGCATACTCCACAGGACATTATAAAGTCTCTGATATCTTTTTTCCAAGACGGCCACCAGAAGTAGCGCTTGATCTTTTCCGAGGTTTTGGCCATACCGGGATGTCCTTCCATTAAAGAATCGTGATAACAAGAGATTACCTTTTTCTGTAAATCTGTGCTGGGCAGGTATAACCGTTCTTGGAAATATAATAGGTTGTCCTTCACCGTAAAGTCCTTTCCCTGCAGATGCCAATTCTGTATGTCTGCTGGAGTTACCAGTAGCCTGGCTTTATCCTTAACTTCCTCTATGGATTGTGTGGCGATTACACCCAGAATTCTTTGTTCGGGAATGATAGGTACAGGTTTAGGATTGATCAAATGTTCTTCCACTCCCATCCGAGAAAGGGCATCAGCTTTACCGTTTTTTGTACCAGGTCGATAGGTAATTATGAAGTCAAACTCGGCAAAGAATAGTGCCCAACGGAGTTGCCTAGAGGATTGATCTTTTGCGGTTTTCAAATATTGCAGGTTTCGGTGATCTGTAATCACAGTAACGGTGTGTCGGGCCCCCAGAAGATAATGCCGCCAAGCCTTAAAGGCGGACTTGATAGCTAGAAGTTCCTTATCAGTAATAGTGTAATTGATTTCAGGAGGTGAGAATTTGCGGGACCAAAATGCCACGGGATGCAACTGATTGGTTACTGGGTCCTTTTGTGATAGAACTGCCCCCATGGCAAGGCTCGAAGCATCAGTTTCAACGATGTAGGGGAGTTCTGGGCAAGGATGTTTTAAGATCGGTGCAGAGATAAATCTAGTCTTCAAATTCTGGAAAGCTTGTTCCGCCTCGGTAGACCATTCAAAACGTTTGTTTTTCTTTAACAAGGCGGTGATGGGCTGGACTATTCGAGAGAATTCAGGGATAAACCTGCGGTAAAAGTTAGCGAAGCCTAACATGCTTTGAACACCTTTTACGGAGGATGGCGATGGCCATTTGAGAATTGCATCGAACTTCTTTGAATCCATACGCACTCCGCTAGGTGATAATATGAATCCCAAGAATTCAACTTCAGTCACGTTGAAAACACATTTTTCCAACTTAGCGAAAAGTTTGTGTTGACGCAATCTCTCGAGGACCATTTTCACGTGTTTCCGATGTTCAGTTTCCGATGAAGAATAAACGAGGATGTCGTCAATGTAAACAACAACACACACATCTATGAGCTCTCTGAGGACATCGTTCATAAAATATTGAAAGGCGGCCGGGGCATTGCAAAGTCCGAAGGGCATGACCTGATATTCAAATAGCCCATACTTGGTGCGGAAGGCCGTCTTCCATTCATCGCCCTCTTTTACTCGTACCAAGTGGTAGGCTCCTCTAAGATCCAGCTTTGTATATATGCATGCTTTTCTGACTTGGTCCAGGAGTTCAGGGATCAAAGGTAACGGATATCTATTCTTAACGGTGATCTGGTTCAGGGCGCGATAATCTATACAAGTTCTAAGGTCCCCTTCTTTTTTTGGAACGAAGAACAAAGCTGAGGAAGCAGGGGACTTGGAAGGACGAATAAACCCATTCGCTAGGTATTGATCCAGGTATTGTCGGAGGTGAAGATTCTCAGGCTTGGTGAGGGCATACATTCTACTACAAGGAGGAGTAGATCCAGGCATCAGGTCTATCTGGCAGTCATAAGACCTATGAGGAGGTAGAGAGTTAGCCTGATCCTTCCGGAAAACATCTTGGAATTCTAGGTATTCAGGAGGTAACTGGGGAGCCTCAGAGGAAATTGCTGCCAGTGCAACACCAGGTCGAGGGTGACAAGTAGAGACACATTCTGGAAACTGAACCGTTCTTGCTCGCCAATCGATCTGAGGATTGTGCTTTTCTAACCAAGGAATTCCTAGAATAATCTGGAACTGAGGGGCCTTGATCACATCGAACACGATCTTCTCATGGTGTCCATCTTGACTTATTAGCGTCACTTCTTGGGTGGTATGCGTCACTGGTCCGGAGGCTATCTCCGTACCATCCACCGTAGTAATGACGTCCTTTACAGCCTTTGGACAAAGAGTCAGATTCATCCTCAAAACCATTTCATGATCCACATAATTGCCGATGGCACCGCTGTCGACGTAAGCTTCAATCGCATGTAATCGATCCGGATGTTCAGGGCTAATGAGGACCATAGGTATCACGAAATGCGAGGTCACTGAACTGGTTTTAACGCTCGGCAAGAGGACCTCTATTCTTGTCGGGCGAGGTCGTTTCCCTGCTCAGAGTTTGTGACCCTGGTAACTGCAGCTCCTACTGCCTTCTTGGCTGGTTTCACCAGACAGTCTCGAAGAAAGTGCCCCGAGTTTCTGCAATAGAGGCATAATTGCAGCTGTTTTCTCCTTTCCCGCGCCTTTTGTGTTAGTGGTCCTTTCAGGCCCCCTATTTGCATGGGTTCCCCAGAGTCTACTCCTTTGGTAGGAGTTGGTGATTTGGAAAATACTCGAGCATCAAACTTGGAACGATCGGCCTTCCTGTTCTGCAGTCTGTGGTCAATTTGAACGACTAAGTCAATATAGTCCGAACAGTCTTGCGGGGGATTCACTACTTGGGCTAACACATCTTTGAGCTCTCCACGTGAACCTCTATAAAACAGCGTAATCCTTTTGTCCTCAGGCCATCGAGTTTCCACTATCAGTCTGTTGAAAGACGCAATATAAGCCAAAAGCTCTTGATTACCCTGTCGCAATGAAAGGAGCTCATTGTCCAAGGCCTGTCCCTGTGAATGTCTTGCAAACAGTTTTTCCATACTGAGCTGAAAAGCTTGAAAATCATGGAGAACAGGATCATCTTGATTAACTACAGGGATCGACCAGTCTGCCGCATTGCCACTAAGGTACGAAAGCACGAAAGCTACCTTAGCTTGATCAGTTGGAAAGGCTGCTGGCCGGCATAAGAAGTGCAACCGGCACTGATTAATAAATACTGCAAACCTCTTTGGGTCACCAGAAAATCGTTTGGGCGGAGCCAGAGGTACATTCCCAGGTATGTTGATCTGCACTGGGTTCGTAGAGGATGTTGAAGGAAGATTTGCCCCTGATGCGGGTAACGGAGTCTGTCCGGCTTGTGACTGTAGCAATTGTCTAGCGAGATTGTCTGTTCGCTCCTTGGAAATAATCAGTTCCCTTCTTAGAGCATTCGTTTCCTGACGGGCTGCATGAACTTCTGCTCTTAGTTCCCCAAGTAACTGGGCTAGCTGGTCGGTATCCGAGGTTTCCATAGCGCCTGGGTGGGAGTTTTGCGGTCGGCTTTGCGTTCTGTAACGCTCACCTGATTCCCGCAGAGGCGCCGGTCTTGACTGGGTGAATGCCGTATCTTCAAAGGTGATGTGTAACACACGGTTGGCTCTTTGGGCTAGACCTCTGTGCACTGTATGTCTGACTCGAAGAGTAAGATGTCACCAGATAGAAAATATGGGATTAATGAACTGGGGTTATTGGGTGCCTCTCTCCTCTTCCCTTTCTCTTCTCCTGTAGAACCCCAAAGGTTAACGCCCTCACCTAAGGTAAGTGAACGCTGAGCTCTCCATCTGCCTCGGGGCAGGGTGCTGTAACCAGTTTCTTCACTGGATAAGGGTGCAGGCCTCTTGACCTCAGAGGACTGCTGTCTGTCGTTAACTGCACGAACGGTAAGTTCTGGGCACTTCAAATGTCTTAAAAGTCTTTTGTAATGATATCTCTTGTTTTGCAGGGTTCCGGCGATGGCGGATGGCGGGCTGAAGAGAATTGAGGATCGAACCCGCGTGAGGAATAGAAGCGCCTGGAAGCACGTAAGTAAGCACTTGTAGCCTGTTTCACGATGCGCACTAACTGTCCCTTTTATCTTGCAGGTACAAGTTCGGAGCTTTAGAGAAGCTGAAGGGTGCTGGAATACCCACTGGATTCGGCGTGGGAAGGATTAATGGCACGTGAGTAATAAAGTTGCCCAATGTCTTTAAACGCACCTTCTTGTGTCTTTCAGATGCGGGATGCAGCGCCGAAGACCTCCGGAGCGTGCGAAGAGCTGGTAAGCTTTTGTCTTTCAGATGCCGGAATGCAGTGCGAAGACCTCCGGAGCATGCGAAGAGTAGGTAAGCCTTTGTCTTTCAGATGCCGGAATGCAGTGCGAAGACCTCCGGAGCATGCGAAGAGTAGGTAAGCCTTTGTCTTTCAGATGCCGGAATGCAGCGCGAGGCGTTGGTGACAGCCGATGGACCAGGTAAGAGATGCGCTGCCACTGAAGACCGTAGTGCTAACCTGTTCTTTCTTTGTCTTTACAGGTGCTGCTGAAGACTGGATTCCAGGATGATAAGCCTTTGTTCCCTTAGGCCCAGGATAATAAGCTGAAGACACGATGAGCGTTCTGCTGCAGAGAATGCAGAATAACGCAAAGCAAGATTCATCCATCGGGTGTGGTTTAAATAGCCTCCTGTAGTGCTTAGGTGTCTCCTTCCACAGCCTCGCCTAGGTAAGAAAAGAGTTCCTGCTTTCCAGAAGAGTTCCAGTGTTCTGAACCTAGGGAGTGGCTCCTGCCCCACCCAACAGGAAAAGTAGTCCCAAACAGAAGAGGATCAGGGGCTCAACTGGCAGGTAAGTAAGCAGCATGGTCTGCTGCAGGTAAGTCCACCCAAGCATTATGAGCCCGGCGCTTCCAGCGCTGGGACTGGGCATCTTTATGAGCCTGGTGCCACTGGCGCCAGGACAGGGTCCAAAAGGTCCCAATTGGGACTGGCTGGCACTCGGAACCGGGGTTATGGGTCTGCTTCCAAGGGAGTTGGGCAAGTCCTGATCTTTTGGAAGCAGAGATCATGACACATACTTATGGCTTCTGTTAGGGTTCAATTTTCTTCATCGTACGATGGTATAAATGTGCACCATGAATCTCCGATTTTTGCGCAAACACCTCCATCCATCGCTGTGATCATGTCAAGTACATATCTGTTCTGGAGGGTCATCAGTCTGATTGCTCTTAGTTCCTCTTTGATCGTGTTAAACTCTTTTATGGTGGTACTGATGGTCTGCAATAACTCCCATCTGGTTATTTGCAGGCCTTTAGCATTCGCTCCAACTTGGATGTGTGGCAAGGCAAGAGCATTGTGGTGAATACTGTTGAGGTGAGGCTGAACAGCCTGTGTTCATATGGGATTGCATGGAATGCATCTTCTGATTTGGCAGAAAAGTAATTTTCTCTCTTCATCCTGGATATCAGTTCCACAGATCTCCTTTTTCTTAGATGAGTATCTGCGTTTGGGTAACTGTCGAAATTCAGGTCACTTTTAGGGATCACTAGTGCAGGAACATGGACGTTTAGCAGTGTGCATATGCTCCCCAGTTGTTTGTTAGTCTTATATATGCCTTGGATCCACATGCCCAGTAATGGTCCATAATGACTGCGTTTCCTTGTGTCATTCCTGGGGCTTCAAAGATTAGTCCGCAGTTTGCATTCTCTCCCATCTTCCTCATGCCATTACTTCTGAAGCATAGTTTCGGGCTTTCCAGTGGTACTATTTGCAGGGGTCCTCCTCTGTCTTCGACCAATGTTAGCAACTTTACCAATCTTGGCCGTAGATGTTTGCATAACCTCTGTGAATTCTCTATTGCTTCCTTGCAGGCTCCGAGGACCATCCACGCTCGGCAGATTACTACTCCTTCTTCCCATCCATTTGGGGAAACCACTGTTCCCCAGATCTGCATTTGGCCTCTGTTCTTCCAGATTTGTCCCTCTTCTGCAGTTTTTCCTTGAACGTTCAGTCTCGGGTTTATTACCCATCGTGTTCCTGATCCTTTGACGTCAGGATTCTCGTATCTGATCACGTGATTCCTGGTATGCGCCCTGATTCTTGTCTTAATGTCCTGGACGTAGCCATCTTCATCTGGGTAGTCCTTTTCGGTGGCCTCTGTCAGTGAAGCGTCTCTTCCCATATATTGTCCTCTGGTGTTGCACATTGCTACGTGTGACATACAGTGTGCTGTGGGAACATCAATTTCTACAGCTACAAAGATCTTGGATTTTCTCATGCTGTACTTTAGAAGTGCACAGACGAAGCATTCTCCTTCTGATTTACTTCGTTCTGCTTCCTTCATGTGTTGGTACCATATGTTGTTTCCGACATGGGCTGTACTGTTCAGGTAATCATTGAGTTCATTGTTGTCTTCATGTTCGTGTGCATTCAGTGTGTGAGTGCGTGCAGTGGTCAGTGCTACATTTTCATTCATTCCATGCTGATCCTGTCTCCAATCTTTCTCTTCATTCGTTACCTCAAATGTGTAAGAATCACCTTTAATTACGTTTAATTTTAGTTCTTTTATTTCACCATCAGGTTTTCTTGGAACTGGAATAACTATATAGGGCCTGGGTGCTTTCGTGGGACCCAGGCATTCATTATCTGGTGGGTGCACTGAAATTGGGGCGCTTCGTGCACCGATAAAAAATGCAGTTCTGATGGTCAATGACAGAAATACAATGAAAATTACTATGCATATACACGTAATAGATCTATAAAATAATTGGCAGCATTCCCTTCCAGGGAAGCGGTGACGCCCCTCTGCTGGTGGCAAAACCAAGTTACTGTTCTGGGCCCCCATTTTGAAAATAAGTCTATTTTCAGCGTTTACTGCTTTTTCTTACTCGGATTTCTTTACTCAAGAGTTCGTGAATTACTAAAGTGGCAAGTGCTTCTCGAGTGTCCCCCCTCTTGCGGGTGATGACGGTAGTCTCAGGGTGTGGAGTACAGTTCCCTTGCTAGACTATGGAAAAAAGTTAGGCTAGCATCTATGGCACATCACATTCATTATGCATATCTACAATAGGTAAAATCTCAGTGCACTCCTCGAATTTGCTGTGGTCCTGAGGACATGCTGGAACCTGTTCGATGCAAAGGAATGAAAAGATGAAACTGCTAAAAATCACACAAAAATAAAATGTTGTAAAAATGAAAAACTTTCACTCGGATGAAAGTGCGTGTGTCAGTTGTTCTCCCGACGAGTCCTGGGCATTTCTCGATTATTTGAAAGAACAAAGTGAAGGTGAGTTCATCCATGTCTACCGGTGGTGGAAGCATTTGTGTCCTCTTCGCTGTGCTCAGGTAGCTCGGCGAAGGCTTCCATGATGACAGTCAGCAGTTGCCAGATTACTTTCTTGTTAGCAGGATCTTGAATAAAGTCTCTGACACTGGTTTCTCTCCCTACGAGTGATGGATATGATATTACCACCAGCTGGAAGTAGGTGAGCACATCCTACTTGAGGTCTTCTCTGCTGGGAGGTACCATAAGTTCTGTAAACAAAGTCTTGTCACTGATTGCCTCAGGACGCTGTGTTGCGCTCTCAGGGAATGTCTTTTTTGCAATCTATCAGAGTCTCGATTCTTTATTGTGTATTGTATTGTATTGTGGTATTTGTATCGCGCACCTGAGGAACTGGATCGTAACTGGGTGCAGATGTTTCAATTGACATTTGTCTATGAATGGTCCACTGGATCTTATGAGAGTTACTTAGCAAAATTACTCTATCAGAGGCCTAACAGAACAAGTAAGTCTTTACAGCCCTCCGGAAGACCGAGAGGCTTTTAATGTCGCGGATTTCTCTAGGTAGTTTGTTCCACGCTCTGGGCCCATAGACAGAGAATCTGCGATCCCCTTTCTTTACACATTTGGTGCCTGGTATGCGTAGCAGATTTTGGTCTGCCGAGCGCAGTTGTCTGGTAGGAATGTACCTTCTCATTTTATCTGATAGGTATGTTGGTCCTATCTCGTTCACACCCTTATAGACCAGACAGAGGATCTTAAACTCTATTTTCTCTTTTACAGGCAACCAGTGCAGGGTTTTTATCAGGGTAGAAATTGAGTCTGATTTTTTTGCCTTGTGCACCAGTCTAACTGCTGCATTTTGGGCCAGCTGCAGTCTCCGCAGTTGGTAGGCTGGAACACCCGACAACAATGCGTTGCCGTAGTCTAGCTTTGAATTTACTGAGAGTACCGGTAACTACTGCTCTGTCCTCATTCGCAATAAAAGGTAAAATGTGTCTCAGCATGCGCAATGAGTGATATGCTGCCTGCACCTTCACACTCACCTGAGCTCCAGTTTCCCTATTGTCTTGCCAGAATTTTTTTGAAGAAATTCAACTGCGTCCCCAATAAGCAAGGGGGATGCAGTTTCTCCTTCTGTAAGTGATGTTTTGAGGCAAATAAGGCTACTTCAGTTTTGCTGGCATTCAGCAGTAACTGATTTGCACACATCCAACTCTGTATCTCTTGTAGGCAGCGTTCCACTATCTCATATGTTTCCTCTTGATTCTGTATTCTCAGGAACACCTGGGTATCATCCGCATATGAATGAAACTGTATATCATGCTTTCTCAGGATATCCATAAGCAGTTTTACATAAAAATTAAAAAGCAGTGGGGAAAGTGAGGATCCCTGAGGGACTCCACAGCTTTGTAATACTGAGTCCGACAGGAAATCTCCCAATCGAACTCATTGTTCTCTGCTGCGAAGGAAAGATCTAAACCATTGCAGGGCCTTTGCCCCCACCCCTCCCACTTCCATCAGACATCTCAACAGGGTCCCATGGTCCACTGTATCAAAAGCAGCGGACAGATCGACATAACCAACAAGGACTTGCCCTCCTGATCCGCTGTTTCTAACAAATCATCCCACACCGTTAGTAGCGCCGTCTCTGTCCCAAAACCTGGGCGAAAACCAGACTGTAATGGGTCTAACAGATTCTCCTGGTCAACATGGTTCTGCAGTTGAGTGGTCACAACTTTTTCCAGAATCTTGGAAGGCCATGGTAGTCCTGCTACTGGCCTGTAATTCTGAAAAAATGTTGGGTCTAGGTTCGCTTTTTTAGCAGCGGTGTTACCACCGCCTTTTTTTAAAACTAAAGGTACTACCCCTGATGTAAGTGATTTATTAACAAATATTATGATAAATGGGGCAATGTCTGGGGCTATTCGTCTCGCTACTGATGATGGAATAGCAAAGAGCGTATCATTAGTTGTCTTCAAGGCGGAAAGCAAAAAACAAATCCTTCTTTTTCTCCCAGACTTCCGTGAATGTAAAAGCATTTTTGCACACTCCCATCTCATCGTGTGCTATATGCTCTAAGCTCATCTCCTCAGTTATTTCCAGATCCTCTTGCATCTTTTATATTGGATTTATACTACTTGAGCGTGATGCTTTTTCAAAAGTTTGTTTCATCAACGTAGATGTGGCTTTGCATGTGTAGTTCTCTTCTTTACCCTGCAACTGTGGTGCACAGAGTGTCCGTATTATTGTTCTTTATCACCTTTCTCTGGTTTAAAAGCACTTTTCTGTTTAAAAGCTACAAATTAAAACAAGTTCTTTTTGTCATTGTTTTGCTTCTCATGCATCCTTCTTCCTCGCCATGGATCTTGTCTGCACGTGCTGAGGTTCTTCCCCGTTGTTAGGCGGAAACCTGTGCAGTTCCCTCTGGGACCACTGCAAAAGATTTAGGACTACAGGTGTTGCGATGAACCCACTTGGTAGCAGTCTGTACCACACAGATTCAATTGGTAGCTGTGGCTGAGCAGTCAGACTTCTCTCAAGAAAAGTTGATCAGTATAGGGAGCATACAATATAGGGTAATTCTTCGCAGCAAAACGAGTAAACACGCAACCAGGCTTTAGTATAAAGATAGTAAGTTATTTATTGATAACAGAACGTCTACGAAAAATACTAAAGCGAATCACGGCAAATAACTCAAAATACAATTACTCTGCAAAATGGAATAAGCTCAATCCCCCGAAACACACTATCGACAACTCTAGGTTCTACGGCACCACTTATTTTCAGACAGAGGTGTATACCTCAACCTAGATGACACTCGAATATTTAGTGAGGAAGGGAGAGAAGAGAAAGGCAGGTAATGAAGTCAACACGGTTCGTACTGAAGCAGGTAAAAATGCAAGGCAAGAAAGCATTAATCACACTAGATCATACAGTTCGGCGGCCAGGCCCACTCGGTGAGAGGCAAGGCACGATGTCCTGGAAAGTCTCTACGGATGATGCATTCAAGTCTTGTTTAGCAAATTGGTTAGCGTCAGGTTGAACCAGTTCAGAACAAAGAGTGAATAAAGCTTGGAGGCAACCCAACGGAACGGGGAGGAATCAGATACCTCACACGAACCGATCGAAAAGGGAAGCCAGGCGGGTACGGTACCTTGTTGTGGAAGACAGCTCCGACGGGGGCAGTTGTTCCTGGTGGTGGATGCACGACGGGTCTTGGCCAAGAGAAGAGATGCTCTCGTCGTCGAAGAGAAGATGTCCGGTGCACCACCAGGGAAGAAACCAGCCGCGGAGTGCTCCGTCACAAGGCACCACCTTTCGATCACGGTGCAGGAGTAGTGGCTATCCGGTTGCCGGGTGCTCTGCACGGGCAATTCGACCACTGCGTCCTGGGCGACCAAAAAGCACAAAGAAGAAGAAGACTGGTTGTTCCCACCAGCCAGGGAAAGAGCCTCTCCGGCAGGGAGATCTCTTCTGTCGTCGGGAGATTGTGAGACGATTCCGCAGGGCTCCACCGGAGGTGTCGTCGTGCAGGTCGAGTCAGCGTTACCCTCGTCGGATTCTTTAGGTCCAGTGGCGACTTCCTGAAGATCCAGTCCCAAAGGCCCTGCTTCTATGCAGACGTCCCCCATTCATTCAGCCTAGCTTGTCAATCAACACATGCTAAGTGGTGAGCGGGAAGGCTCACCACCTGGGCCAATCACTTCAGAGTGCGACCTGAGTTGGCAAGGCAACTCGGTCCAGGGTGTTTAAACCCCCTCCCACACCCCTGAGGTAACCCAGACAGAATGGCGCCACCTTCGCGGGTCTCTGTCCAGAGGCCCGCCAAAAGTGGAACAAAGGGCTCAACCTTTGGTTTAGGAGTCACAGAGAAAAACACAGACGCCATTTTACAACCCGAGTTCTGGCAGAAAATACCACTCGATAAACCTATTTAAGATAAGTAGATCGGTGGTACGTTGGAGATTAACGAAAAACAGTATCAATCTTCAACAATGGGACGAATCCCATAGGGTTATGCTCGGGGTCGAACATAACAAGTAGTTTCCACTGCCACCAGCCAAAACTCGACGAGGAGGGACGGGACAGTGCCCCCTCGAGTAACAGATCCAGGAGTAATCGTATTACTCCTACTAGCACATCCACAATAAGATGGTTGGTACTAGTTCTGTTAGCAAATTTAGGTCTAGTAAAGCCAATGGTGACTTTACATGCCCGGGGAGACAGTAGTCAGTCCCCGGGTATGGAGTCTATGGTGGGGGGACCTGCTAGGGCGCCCCCGTGTCACGACACGTAGGGTGCAGAGTGACACACATAGAAAAACTTATGAGACCCTATGGAGTAAAAGACCCCATAGCCCATCGAACACATTGACATCTCAAAGGAATTACACACATACATGTCCAAGAGTGAGAGGAAAAGGGTCACACTCTTGGCAGGATGGGAAAAACAAACTCCAGAAATCCAGCAAAGCTGCTGGGGGACTCACTAGGTTAGGAAATTCAGCCTAAACAGAGAATTCTCCCTAACACTCGCCCCCCCCAGACTAAGGGACAGGAGGATTTAATCCACTCCTGGATGAATCTCATACCTCTAGTCGATGATATACATCCTAGAGAGACCATCAGCATTTTGGTGGTGACACCCTGACCTGTGCTCAATGGTGAAATCGAACCCTTGCAGGCAGATCGATCATCTCAGTAGTTTTGGGTTTTCCCCTTTCATTTGCATTAACCATCTCAAGGGTTGGTGGTCAGTCTGAATAATAAAAGTAGAACCATACAAGTACGGTCTAAACTTCTTCAGAGCCCACACGATAGCAAAGCATTCTCTTTCGATTATTGCCCACCTTGTTTCAGGATCCTTCAGCTTGCGGCTGATGTAGCAAACGGGGTGCTCCCTACCTTTCCCATCCAGTTGACTGAGTACGGCACCTATCCCTACATTGGAAGCGTCTGTCTGCACAATGAAGTGTTGGCGGTAATCAGGAGCTCTGAGTACTGGGGTTTGGCAAAGAGCCTTTTTCAGGTTTTCAAAAGCCTGATTGCACTCCTCGTTCCATTTAACCTTTTTAGGGAATTTGGGCGAGGAGATGACATTCAGTGGAGAAGCTATGGTCCCATAGTTCTCTATGAAATTCCTGTAATACCCGGTGAGGCCTAGGAAGGCTCTCACCTGAGTCTGAGTAGTCGGTGTTGTCCAATTTTGCACAGCTTCAATCTTACTGAGCAAAGGCCTTATTTCGCCACCGCCTACCTCATGCCCAAGGTAGACTACCTTACTCTGTCCAATTTGGCATTTACTCGCCTTTATGGTCAGATTGGCTCGTCTAAGAGCCTGCAAAACATCTCTCAGGTGGGTTACATGTTCGTCCCAGGAATTGCTGAACACTGCTATGTCATCCAAGTATGCCATGCAGAAGTCCTCCATCCCGGTTAGAACCTGGTTTACCATCCGTTGAAACGTAGCAGGTGCATTTTTTAGTCCGAAAGGCATTACCGTAAACTGGTATAAACCAACGGGGGTAGAAAATGCAGTTTTCTCCTTGGCATGGTTGGTCAGGGCTATTTGCCAATAGCCTGACGTCAAGTCAAATGTGCTGAGGAACTTGGCGGCGCCAAGTTTATCCACCAACTCATCTGTTCTTGGCAAAGGGTGGGCATCAGTCGTGGTGACTGCGTTAAGAGCTCTATAATCCACGCAGAATCTAAGTTCTTTAGATCCGGCCTTTGGTACTAACACAACTGGGCTAGACCATGGACTAGTAGAGGGCTCTATTACCCCGAGATCAAGCATCTTGCTGACCTCACCTTTGATGTGGGTTCTTACGTTTTCTGACATGCGATATCCTCTGCTTTTGACAGGCAGACAGTCACCAGTGAGTATCTCGTGCTGGCCCCAAGGGGTCAAGCCTGGTGAGAGCGAGAACAGAGAGGCAAACTGATTCAACATAGACTTGCACTCTTCTTGTTGCTCGGGTGTCAGATTGGAGGAGAGATTTACTCCTTCAATGTTTTCATCTAAAGGTAAGCCTCTGAGGAGATCCGGAAGAGCTTCACTCTCTTCTTCTTCCTCGGCCGATGCTAGAAGCAACGCTCCTACATCAGGTCGTGAGACATACGCTTTAAGTCGGTTGGTGTGAAAGACTGTCGGAGCCTCCTTGGGGTTGCCCAAGTCCACCAGATAGTTAACCTCACCGAGCTTACCCACTACTCGGTAGGGTCCCATCCATTTATCTTGCAAGGCCCTCTGCCTTGTGGGGATCATAACGAGAACAAGCTGGTTTTGAGCGAACTCAACCATGTTAGCCTTTTGATCGTGCCAGTGCTTGACCAATGCTTGTCCAGCTTTCAAGTTATCGCTTGCTTCTGTCATCAGGTGCGACATTCTCCTCCGGAGACCTATCACGTAGTCAGTCACTCTGACTGGCTTGGGGGAAGGAGCACTCTCCAACCCCTCCTTAATCAGGGCCAACGGACCTCTGACGGGATGACCATAGAGTAGTTCGAAGGGAGAGTAGCCTACTCCCTCCTGAGGGACTTCTCTATAAGAAAAAAGAAGGCATGGCAATAGAAGGTCCCACTTACGCTTAAGGGGTTCTTCTAGAGCACCTATCATGCTCTTCATGGTTCGGTTGAACCGTTCTACCAACCCATTGGTTTGTGGGTGGTAAGCCGTTGAGAACTTGTAAGTTACCCCGCAGGTTTTCCACATGGCTTTCATGTAGTGGGACATAAAATTTGACCCCCTGTCAGAGATAACTTCCTTAGGAAATCCGACCCTAGTAAAAATACCAAGGAGGGCCTTAGCCACAGCCGGAGCTGTAACAGTCCTCATAGGAATTGCCTCAGGATACCTAGTAGCATGGTCTACTACAACAAGTATAAACCTGTTGCCTGAGGAGGTTGGAGGATCAAGGGGACCAACGATATCAATCCCTACTCTCTCAAATGGGACTCCCACAACGGGAAGAGGCACTAATGGTGCCACATTCTTGGACCCAACCTTACCAGAGATTTGGCAGGTATGGCAGCTTCTGCAGTGTTTTTCTACTTCGGCCCCCATTTTTGGCCAATAGAAGTAGAGTGAGAGCCTTTCCTTAGTCTTCTTGAAACTCAAGTGACCAGCCAAAGGAATCTCGTGGGCTAACTGCAAGAACTGTGGTCTGTTCTCTTGGGGTACTACAAGGCGTTTGTAGTCTCCAGGTGCAGACTCGGTTGGTTCACTATAGAAGAGGCCATCTTCCCAGTGCAACCTATGTTTCCCAGGCTCTTGCCCTTCAGCCTGAGTTTCTGCCTGACGGCGAAGACCTTCCAGAGTTGGACATTCTCTCTGTCCCTTACTGAAGTCTGCCCTGCTGGGTCCACCTTCTGCCAGTAACGACTGCAGCTCAGGATGGTCAACAGGATCCAGATCTCCAATGAGTTCCTGGCCTTCCATTAGCTCTTCTTCAGAGTCTAATTCTACCATACAGGGTTGTACTTCCCCCTCAGCCTCAGCTGGAGGTGGAGTTATGGGTGTGACGTTGGACAACCGCGGGGAAGTCCGTGTCGGCTGCATCGGAATGTGGGCTGTTGGTTTCGGTTTAGAAGTTTTAGGTTTCCCTTTTACTTCTGTGTTCCTAGAGACAGCGGCCGCCATTTCCAATGGAGCAGGAGTGATTTCTTTCTTCATCATCTCCCCGAGAGTACCGCGCAGGGTCCTCTCTCTTGCAGGTCTGGTTAGCTCCTGTAACCGTTTACTAGGAGGTCTGGGAGTATGCGATACAACTCCGAGAGTTTTCAAATCGTTACCCAACAGTACGCGTCCTGGTACCTCACTCTGTATGCTGACAGGTATCTTTTCAGTCATGTCGTTACACTGGATGAGAACTGGTAATTGGGGAAGCATCTGCACAGGCCCTCCAGCTAACTTGGTGAGGCGTTTGGGTGCCTTAGCAACATCCTCAGCCTGAAAAAACGATTTATCCACCACAGTTATGCTGGCCCCAGTGTCCCTAATGGCAGGCGTCTCCTGACCATTCACCTGGACACTGTCCTTATAATACTCTTTAGTATTATCGGGGATAGAATTATAGACATCTAAATTCTGTTGTTCCCACAACCCCAGAGATACTAAAGAAACGCTGGCTGAGACTCCAATGGGTTCGTCAGCTAGCAGTAGAAAGTTTCCACTTGCCATTTGGACTTCCTCCTCTGGAGCGAAGGCTAAGGAGACAAGCTGGACCCCTGAAGGTTTACCCTTACATCTGGGATCTCCTTTCACGTGATCAGTCGAGCCACAAACAAAGCATTTCCCGAATGCTTTCTGGAATGGTGGCTTGTTCTGACCTCCTTCCGGTTTGGCACCAGAAGACACACTATTCTGCTGTGGTTTTCCCGGTGGCTTACCCTTCTGGTTTTGTTTGGGGCCCTCTTTGGAATGTGAGTTATTCGAATTCTCTTTTGAGTCTTTTTTAGGCTGTTTTCCCTCGTCCTTTTTCTGAGTTGCCCCAGAATCCTTGTGAGTAGCCCTGTTGGCAACCCACAAGTCAGCAGCCTTAGCTAGAGCCCTGGAATCTAATTCCTTCGAATCAGCCAAGTGCTGTCTGAGCTCAGGAGAACAGGCATCATAAATTGACTCCAACATAAAAAGATTTTGCATACCCTCGTAAGTGTCAACTTTGTAACCCTTAATCCATCCCTCTAAGTTTTTCAACCCTTCACTCACCCAGGTAGCCCAAGGGGTACCATCATGCTTTTTGACGGTTCTAAACCTCTTAAGATACTGGGAAGGGGTCTTCCCGAATCTAGCTATCAAAGCTAGTTTCACACTTTCGTAATCCGTCTTATCCACCTCCCCCAATTCCATTACCACATCAGTCGCAACAGGAGGAAGCCTAGAGAACAACCAGGGAAGCAACGCATTCCCGGTGATGTCCTGGAGCCCATGATTGTATTCAAACAGTTTCAACCAATCCAACACATCCAATCTCGGTTCGTACATACCCACTAATTCCTTCGGCATCCGGGGTCTTTTGGGACTGGAGCTCCTAGAGGAACCAGAGGAGAGAGAAGCATTTTCCATAGACAACTTTTTCATTTGTAACTCATGATTAAGCTCTATTTCCCTGAGTCTTAACTCAGCTTGTTTCTGCTCAGCCTGGGCATTCATTCGTCTGAACTCGAGCTCTTGGTTTCGTTCAGCTTGAGCCAAGAACCGTTTATATTCTAATTCGAGCTTCATTTTTTCAAGTTCAAAATAAGCAGGGTTACTTGTGGGACCTGGTATGGGCCCCGTAGGTACAGTTGGTAAGGCAGGTAGAGGAGCGGGGGAGACAGTCTCGCTAGTCTCGCCGTCCTCGTCAGCCTCTTCATCGCTATCATCAGAATTACGATTCAGATCAACACCATTACTGTTATCTACAGTTGCTGGAGAGTTTGGTTCCTCTGAACCAGTACCCAGACTTTGGTTCGCCAGCAATCTCTCTATCAGTTCTAACTTCTTGCCTTTTACAGGAAGATTCTCTTGTCTACAGAGAGCTCGCAGACTCTCAGTATTTTTATCCGACAAAGACTCTTGGCTGTAAATTTCCATTGTAGACATGTTTTTTGAAAGTTGCTTTTGTAACGTTTTGTGGTTAGTCGTCCTACAGCGTCGAAAAACACTCTAAACTGTATCCTCGATACTAATCCCACCGCTGTACACCAGTGTTAGGCGGAAACCTGTGCAGTTCGCTCTGGGACCACTGCAAAAGATTTAGGACTACAGGTGTTGCGATGAACCCACTTGGTAGCAGTCTGTACCACACAGATTCAATTGGCAGCTGTGGCTGAGCAGTCAGACTTCTCTCAAGAAAAGTTGGTCAGTATAGGGAGCATACAATATAGGGTAATTCTTCGCAGCAAAACGAGTAAACACGCAACCAGGCTTTAGTATAAAGATAGTAAGTTATTTATTGATAACAGAACGTCTACGAAAAATACTAAAGCGAATCACGGCAAATAACTCAAAATACAATTACTCTGCAAAATGGAATAAGCTCAATCCCCCGAAACACACTATCGACAACTCTAGGTTCTACGGCACCACTTATTTTCAGACAGAGGTGTATACCTCAACCTAGATGACACTCGAATATTTAGTGAGGAAGGGAGAGAAGAGAAAGGCAGGTAATGAAGTCAACACGGTTCGTACTGAAGCAGGTAAAAATGCAAGGCAAGAAAGCATTAATCACACTAGATCATACAGTTCGGCGGCCAGGCCCACTCGGTGAGAGGCAAGGCACGATGTCCTGGAAAGTCTCTACGGATGATGCATTCAAGTCTTGTTTAGCAAATTGGTTAGCGTCAGGTTGAACCAGTTCAGAACAAAGAGTGAATAAAGCTTGGAGGCAACCCAACGGAACGGGGAGGAATCAGATACCTCACACGAACCGATCGAAAAGGGAAGCCAGGCGGGTACGGTACCTTGTTGTGGAAGACAGCTCCGACGGGGGCAGTTGTTCCTGGTGGTGGATGCACGACGGGTCTTGGCCAAGAGAAGAGATGCTCTCGTCGTCGAAGAGAAGATGTCCGGTGCACCACCAGGGAAGAAACCAGCCGCGGAGTGCTCCGTCACAAGGCACCACCTTTCGATCACGGTGCAGGAGTAGTGGCTATCCGGTTGCCGGGTGCTCTGCACGGGCAATTCGACCACTGCGTCCTGGGCAACCAAAAAGCACAAAGAAGAAGAAGACTGGTTGTTCCCACCAGCCAGGGAAAGAGCCTCTCCGGCAGGGAGATCTCTTCTGTCGTCGGGAGATTGTGAGACGATTCCGCAGGGCTCCACCGGAGGTGTCGTCGTGCAGGTCGAGTCAGCGTTACCCTCGTCGGATTCTTTAGGTCCAGTGGCGACTTCCTGAAGATCCAGTCCCAAAGGCCCTGCTTTTATGCAGACGTCCCCCATTCATTCAGCCTAGCTTGTCAATCAACACATGCTAAGTGGTGAGCGGGAAGGCTCACCACCTGGGCCAATCACTTCAGAGTGCGACCTGAGTTGGCAAGGCAACTCGGTCCAGGGTGTTTAAACCCCCTCCCACACCCCTGAGGTAACCCAGACAGAATGGCGCCACCTTCGCGGGTTTCTGTCCAGAGGCCCGCCAAAAGTGGAACAAAGGGCTCAACCTTTGGTTTAGGAGTCACAGAGAAAAACACAGATGCCATTTTACAACCCGAGTTCTGGCAGAAAATACCACTCGATAAACCTATTTAAGATAAGTAGATCGGTGGTACGTTGGAGATTAACGAAAAACAGTATCAATCTTCAACAATGGGACGAATCCCATAGGGTTATGCTCGGGGTCGAACATAACAAGTAGTTTCCACTGCCACCAGCCAAAACTCGACGAGGAGGGACGGGACAGTGCCCCCTCGAGTAACAGATCCAGGAGTAATCGTATTACTCCTACTAGCACGTCCACAATAAGATGGTTGGTACTAGTTCTGTTAGCAAATTTAGGTCTAGTAAAGCCAATGGTGACTTTACATGCCCGGGGAGACAGTAGTCAGTCCCCGGGTATGGAGTCTATGGTGGGGGGACCTGCTAGGGCGCCCCCGTGTCACGACACGTAGGGTGCAGAGTGACACACATAGAAAAACTTATGAGACCCTATGGAGTAAAAGACCCCATAGCCCATCGAACACATTGACATCTCAAAGGAATTACACACATACATGTCCAAGAGTGAAAGGAAAAGGGTCACACTCTTGGCAGGATGGGAAAAACAAACTCCAGAAATCCAGCAAAGCTGCTGGGGGACTCACTAGGTTAGGAAATTCAGCCTAAACAGAGAATTCTCCCTAACACCCGTTGTCTGTGGTTTCTTCGTGGTTCGATGCAGCTGGAGGCTCTCTCCTATATAAGGTTTAATGCCATTCAAGAAGAGCCATGCCCTGGACTTTGACTGCTGAAGGAGTGCAGTCCTCCACGATGAAAGGGCCATTGAATTGTGGCTCATCCCACTTCTTCCTTGTAAAGTTCCTTATAAGTACAGCATCCCCAGGGAAGATGAGAGGCGCACATAAACCTTGCGCGGTGTCTGTTTCAGCACTTCCTGTTGTATTTTGTACTGTGCTGCACCCTTCTTGGCGTCACTGCAGCTGGACTGAAATGACAGAGATGCTGGATGTCATACAGTTCAAGTAATCCTGCATCTCTGTCCCCAAGACCTCTCTTGTTGGCTGGGCATCACATCTAGCTCTCGGGGGCAAGAGGGGTCCTCATCCTTCTGCCTGTGACTATCTCGTGCGGCGTGAGATGATGGTCAGAGCCTGGTTTGTTCTGAAGTGCATACACTGTCAGTGGTAGACAGTGCAGCCATCCCTTTTTTAATGTGAGTTTCAGCTTGGCTATCCTCTCCTTTAACAAGCCGTTGAGCTGCTCACATATGCCATTCCCTACGCCGACGAGAACTTTTGCTTTATATCAAGCAACAAGGTGATCTGCTCGAAAACTGCATTGACAAAGTGAGCACCGTTGTCTGACCTCATTACCTCACACGTCCCCCATCTAGGGAACACTTCCCTCACTAGAAATTTGGCAGCACAGTTAGAGTCTGGGTGTGCACAGGGACCAGCTTCTATCCATCTAGAGAATGGACACACCACCACAATTAAATACCTGTACCCATTGCACACTTGAATCATGTCGACGTAGTCGATATGCAAGTGCTGGAATGGCCCATTTGGCTGCGGGATAACGCCTCTCACTACTTTTAATGTGTGCCCAGCGGTGAATTGCTGGCAGATTATGCAGTTCACCATAAAGAACGCAACATGCTCTGATAAATTTGGTGTAAACCAGTCTTCTGCAAGCGTTGCAGCGAGATTTTCTTTTGACATATGTATAGGGTAGTGTAATTGCTCCAATGCTACCTTCAGTAGGGCGACAGGCATTACTGGTTTACCAGTGCTCTCTTACCTCCACAATCCGTCAGAGGGGTTTAAGGAACACCCTCGACGCTTCCACAAATTCTTCTCCTCCTGAGGTGCCTCTCCTTGGAGTTCCATTAGTTGAGTCTGTCCAATGTTGCTATAGGCCTCTGGTGTGGCTCGTGCTACCATCATACGCTCATGGGTACGTGCCACCTCCACATCCATGATTGTTTCATTCTTGGATGCCATGCGCTTGGTTTCCATGTCCTCTTCATGGTTTCCATGTGACACGAAATCTGTCCCTTTGGTGTGGGCGGCGCATTTCACGACTGCTATGCCCACTGGGAGCTGTAGTGCTTTTATCAACCTGTCAAATAAGGCTGCATGTTGCACTGGCATGCCGTCTTCTCTGCGGTAGCCCCTCCTTTTCCAGCATGCTAAGCCTGCGTGCATGGCAGATGTCACATAGGCAGAGTCACTGTACACCGTTACTTCCTGGTCTGCATGATTCTCAATGGCGAGTATCAGCGCCAATAGTTCTACAGCTTGCGCAGAATAGTGAGATGGTATTCGCGCACTGACGAGTACCTGAAACTCTCCATTCGCTAGGTGTTTTACCACGGCCACGTCTGTATACCTTAGTCCATCCTCTTGATCGATTCTTGATGAACCGTCAATGAACACGATCTCACCACCTGCCAGGGCATTTTCCTTTACCCTGGGGATTTTATCATAGAATTCCTCATAATTCGCACAGTCGTGCACAGGTTCTCCCTCTGTGACTGGCTCTGCTATGAACGTAGCTGGATTCACAGTTTTACATCACACTATTTTGATCGATGGGTTGGAGATAATCACCTCATCTGCGGATGCTCTCTGAGATGTCAGTGTGCCGTTGGGCTTCTCTAGTATGGCGAATAGCGAGTGCTGAACGTACAATGTCATGGAGCACCCCATCACAATGGATGATGCCTTTTCAATGGCAGCAGCTAGATTTTGTTCGCATGGGAAGTGGCCCTTCTTGACCGGGTCCAGACTCCCATTGTAATACGCTAGGGGCATTGTACCCCAGTGAGGTTCACTGAGCGAGCACTGGCATTATAAAATTGCCATCGTATGTGAGAACAGGTAGAATTCCTCTGCATAATTAGGAATCCCGAGAACTGGGGCCTTACAAATCGCCCTCTTGAGTTCTGCAAACCCCTTTTCCATTGCCTCAGTCCATTTGATTTTTTCCTTTGTCGCCTGGGCCTTCTTTAGGGCCTGAAGCAAGGGCTTGGTATAAGAGCTGTAGTCGAAGACCCATGTTTTGACATAATTGCACAGGCCTAAGAAGCTTTGCATTTGTTTTATCGTGAGCGGTTTAGCCGTGTTCATGATAGCTTCAGCCCTTTCTGGGGTTACCTTTTTCCCTTCATGTGAGATTAGCTGGCCTATGTACAGCACCTCTCGCTGACAGTATTGGAACTTTTCCTTATCAACTTTATATCCTTTCTCAGCCAGGATAGTCAGTAGCTGGACATAGTCACGCCTGCATTGTTCCTCAGTGATGCTGCAGATCAGAATGTCATCGACATACTGCAAAACAACACTGTCTACTGCAATATTGCTTAGGTCCATCTGCAGGACTCTGTTGAAGATGTATGGGGATTCACAATATCCATGTGGCAACCTTGTGTTTTTCAGGCGCATTTGTCTAAAAGTAAATGACATCAAGTCTTGTGAGTCACGGTGCAACGGGATTGAGAAAAACACGTTTTTCAAGTCAATCAACGAGAAATATTTTGCCTCAGTGGGTATGTTGCATAGAATTGTAAATGGATTAGGGACTACAGGGAACTTGGCTTCAACAATATCGTTTAATGCTCTTAAATCTTCAATTAAACGCCAAGACCCTCCCTTCGATTTTTTGACAGGGTAAATCACTGTGTTGCAAGGTGATTCTGATGTCACTAGGATGCCCTGCTCCATCATGACCGAAATTGTCTTCGCGATCCCTTCATCTGCCTCTCTGGACATAGGATATTGTTGCGCTCTTGGTAAAATTGCTCCTGGTTTCAGTTTAATTTTCACTTCACCTGCCCCCTTCAGAAGGCCTACGTCACAGGGCCCTGTAGTCCATACTGTGACAGGCACTTGGGCCATGTCATTTTAGAAGTATTCTGGACGTATCAGTGCCAGCATCATTCTCTGTGGCACCTCCCGTTTGATCATTTTCACCCAAAATATGAGACTCACTTCCACCCTTGTCTCTTCTAGGTCGGGGTGTTCTTTGAACAGATCGTCATCGGTGATGTCAGTCACTCGATACCCTTCTTCGATGGTGATAATCGCACACCATTGTCTGCCTTCGTCATCATATCCTCCGACCAATACCACTTTCCCTCGCACTGTGGAAGATTGTATCATTAAGGGAAATACTTGTCCCTCTTCTTCTTGCATAGGTATTCTTGGTCTGAATACTCATTAGGTGTCCTCATAGTTCTATCAGCGAGGCCTGGCAATCCCGCCATGAGCACCCGCACACCGTACGTGAAGACTTCTGGCTCTAACGGTATAGCCCTCATGGCTATGCATCCTTAGTATGCTCGGATCATTTCGCACACGTTTCAATAATGCATTCCTGGAGTGGAGCACACTATACCATTCTCGGTAAACGAGATTGTCATATTCAACTTAGTCATTACATCCCAACCCAGGATGTTTACTGGGGTCTGACGTGAATACAATAAGCGTACATTCATTTTGCACACTCCCACAGAGACTGTGAGCGCGTCTGTAAAGGGAACTCTACTGTGAGCTCATGTGAAACTCTGAGTTTCTATGGCCTCGCTGGACAAGGAAAACGGACCTTCCCGTATGCATGAGCGTGTTTCACCCGTGTCAACTAAGAAGGAATATCCCTTGCCCCCTATGACGACATTCACCCTAGGTTCCCTATTAGGGTCTGGTGTCACTGATAGGATAGAGCACATCAGAGTCCCCCGTGAGCTGTCCTATTTCATATATAGGTTCGGCCCACTGTTTATTTGCTGATATCCCCCATTTCAAGAGTTGGCTCCCCCTCCGCAGTTAGTGCCCTGAGGCATTTGCGGCGATGCCTGCTGGGATTGTCCCTGTGGTACGTTCCCCATGTGCGAGGGTTGAACCACTTGCTGCGAACCTTGCTGCAAGCCTGATGCCTGCTGCTGCACTGTGGGATTTTGGGCACCGCCCTGGTGTGGGATGGCAGGCTGATTCACCATGCCTGTTCCCATTCCTTGGCCGAGTTGCCACATGCCTTGGCTTCTGCACATGCACGCTACATGTCCTGTTATTACACATAGCCAACACACCGGTGGTAGTCGGCCCATCTGTCCATCTGGTGGGGCTGGACTGCGCATCTGCACATTTTGAAATCCACCTTGGTTACCTCGAAACCCACCCTGGTTACTCTGCCATCCTCTTCCTCTGAAACCCCTACCTCTCGGGTAAAATCCCTTGTTACCCTGGTTATGCTGGGATGGGTTGGCTGCAGATTGTGTGCTTGGTTCAGCTGGGTTTGTCAGCATGGCTCCCTCGAGAGCATACGTAGAGAGTTTCTTTTGCACCAGCTTTGTCTCCTCACCCTTACGAGTTGCTTCCTTTTTTTGGTTCTTTTCTTGCAACAATCTACAGTATGGCTAGGGACAGTCCCCTGTTCCCAATACTTCGGGTGACATCCTCAGTGTCAAATAGCTGAGTGCTCTCCAGGCGCTCGTCTTCCCTTCCCCCTTGGGAGATTTGCTCCAGCCCCATCTCATCATATATTTTATTGATTGTTTCCCCGATACCTCTGGTGTCGAATTCATCTTCAATATTTGTCCCACTTATACCTTGCACCAAGTCGTTCACAGGAAATAATTCTTCTATGTCTTCCCATTCTACAACAGGATTGGGTTTTTTAACTTCCCGCTCCAAATATTCAAGATCCCGTGCCCTCTGTCTGCGCTTACGTTCTGCTTCCTCATCTACTTCCTTGCGCTTCCTTGCTTCTTCTCTAGCCTTGTCTACTTCCCTCATCCTTTCTTTTCTACGTTCCTTTGCCCTTCTAATTTCCTCATCTTCTCTTCTCTTAACTCTCCTCTCACGTACCCTTTGCTCTTCTTCCAACCTTTGCATATTCTGTTTGTACTGGTTGTAGGCTGCCTTCTGTTTGCGATTGAGCTGTTTCACTTGCTCTTCGCGATATAGTTGTTCTAGCTTCAGCCTATCCTTCCTTCTTGTCCTTTCATCCCTTATTTCCTTTTCCTTCTCGTTTTCCCTTCTCTGTACCTCATCAGACCTCTCTCTCAGCCTCATCTCATCACTTCCTTTTCCATCAAGCTTCAGCAATATCTGACCTCCCATCCATTCGTCTTTCGCAACTGCTATCTCATCAGTTCTACCTTTGTTTCCCTTTCCTTTCTTTCCCTCTCTCTCCTTATCAGGAGGTGCACAACTCTGGGCCTGGTCCTTCCTTTCATCTTCGGGTCTCTCCTTGTCCTCGGGACCGTGGAGGCAAGATTGTTTTCCTGTTCCTTTCCCTTATTGTCGTCACTACTGTACGTAGGCAACTCATATGCGGGATTGCTATATCCCGTGGCTGCCTTAAGTTTTCTTAGCGGGTAGAGTCCCTCTGTCTTACTTCCCTCAATGACTGGCTCAGGGGGCTGGTGGCGTGGTATGCGTCTCACCCCCCTCCGTACATACATTTAATATCCAGTCTGCGGGTGGTTCTTCTTCCTTCGTCTGTTCAAACATTTTCCACAGTTCCAGATCAGCAAGGCGTTTCTCAAATTTTTTGCCTGTGTATGTGGCATGTAGATAAGTCATCATATGTTGTAAGACGGCTTTAGATAGGGACCCATTCTGTGGCCAAGGCATAAACATCTTGACGGCGGTACCCTTAATCCACTCTGTGCTGTACTTTTTTAGTTTAGGTGCATGCTTAGGTGGTTGCTTGCACAGATGCGCAAGTGGGGTGACCTCCTCCATTTTCAATTCCGTCACCAACAATATTTATACAGTTTGTTATCCTTCTACTAGTATGAGCGAGCACCACATACACAAGCTCCTATCCAATCTTTTCCCACCAAAATGTTATACTCTCAATTTACTAAAAAATATCAATCCATTGGCGATTCCCCCTCAGTTACGGAATCGCATAAAACCAAAATTTCATTTCAGACAATCAATGATACAATTCTTCTTACATTCGGCATGCAACAGAACACATAAAACAGACACTTGACAGACTAGACGGACACCAGCTGGTCACACACATACCTGCCTTCCAATTAATACCATGTGATGGGGTCTAAACGAACCCCATTTGTGCGGTCTTTAATCCTCACCGTGGCCTAATGGTCCCCTATTATATGGGCTCTGGGTTCACGTTTCTCCTGACAGCTGTATTAAAGCGCAGGAACAAGGCGAATCCTTACGTTTTTCTCTCCGGTTCCCCGCGGTAACCTTACGTTTTTCTCTCGGGTGCCCCCCCCTGGTAACCTTACGTTTTTCTCTCGGGTGCCCCCAAGTAACCTTACGTTTTTCTCTCGGGTGCCCCCCCAGTGACCTTACATTTTTCTCTCAGGTGCCCCCCGGTAACCTTACATTTTTCTCTCGATGCCCCCCCGGTAACCTTTCGTTTTTCTCTTATACTTGAGTCATTAACCCCTTATATATATACAGTCTTCTCTATTTCTGACTATTTTATTTTTCTCCGCCACCCTCCGTTACCTTTCCCTTACTTGTTCCAATGCCTATAAGACATTTGCCAAAGTAACAAGTTTACTGTTTCACTCACCGGTCGCATCCTTTTCCTCTCTGGAGCTTCGGGATCACCGCCCCTTCCTCTTCAGCCTCTTGCAGTCTTTTCGTCCGATTGGCTGCCCGTGGGAATGAGAAGGGTTATGCTTGAAAAGGCAGGTTTTTTCAGACCCACTGCAGATTTTTCTGAAATTATACTATCATTGTCCACGGGAAGCTTCTCAGTCTACTCAGCCGGAATGGCAAAAGGACTCGTGATATTGCCGACGGCCTAGAGTTACTTTGTGCCGTCGGTCTATGGGTGTCTTAAAATATATAATTAATAATCAATAATCGATGGCCGAAACCATCCTCTGCTACCAAGTGTACAGGAGGGCGAGATATCCACTGACGGGCCCATGGGCCAGTGCTCACCCTTTAGTACCTGTAAGACAAGATAGCTGCACCATATGAGGAATGGGGGTGCAGGATTCACTTATTCCAACACGACTCAATAATGAGGACTCAGTAATTTGGCAAAGGGAAGTCTGTTTAATGACAAGTACATCAAACAGGGAAACAATTGGAAATCAGCATTGTTGCGATTGCCTGCCTCGCTCCGACTTCCTCGAACTTCAGTTGAACAGTAACTTTTATACACAAAACTCTTCATCATTGACGTCTAACTTTACAAAAACTCGTCATGCAATATAATTGGTTAGGAAAGGTAACTTAAGCATAAGTGCTATATCTGTATATGGTAACAGAGCATGTGGATTGGATAACTCTTTTCGGGTGGGCGTCTGCGTCCAACCCTCTACATCACGCGTGATAGACGTAACTACAACTACGACGTCCTATTGGTTCTACTATCTATAGGACCCTAGATTACATGGTTCATTTTGATTGGGCAGGTTACCCCCCTGCACATAAATCCCCACTTTTAATTAGCAGCATGCAGAATGGACGCCCAGGTGCCTTGTGCCCCAGGATTCACCCTGCCTCCTTTCTATCAATCAGTATTTTAGGGCTATGTGTCAATTAGTTGGCTGTGTATGGCCTCGAAACTGTAGCCTCTTATTAGGAAAGGTTATGGCATCCTCGGGTCCTGGATGACATCAGGCGGTGGTACCTCTTCGCGCCTGGCTGGTCACGTGTTAGTTCACCATGGATCTGCTTCAGTTTCCAGCTTTTAGTGTATTTAATTCTACTTCGTCCTCGCCACCTGACTGGGCCTCCCTTATCTTAACCTTTCCGGGGCAGGCTGGTATGCTCTGAAGTTTCGATTCTTGTTAACTGACGTTCTCCTCCCTTGATCTGGTTGAACTCGACTTTTCCGGCATGAGCTGCTCTTTGTTGAGTTTCGATTCCGCTCCTTCTCCTGGGTTTGGCTGGGATATGAAACTAGGCCTGTTAGGCCCCTGGCCGCCTGGGCATATTTCTGCTTTTAAAAAATGGAGTCACACTTGTAAAGCGTGCCTTATTGAGGTAGATATAGTTGGCGCTTGCCGCTCTATTCTTCTACTAAGCATTGCAAGCAGTATCGTTTTCTTAGCTTCTTGCATTCCAAGCCTATTTACACACATTTAACTGGTCGGTTACTTCCATCTTGTCTCATAGCGACGTTTCCTTACGTTTAACATTGTCTCTTTCCTGTGTCCATTACATCCACTTTCATGACTGCTCGCACAGGCGTGCTATCTTCGATAGCTGTTATTGTTCATTTGCGAGTCTGTCCAGACCCTTGTGTCATTTCCACTGGCCTTCCATTAAGGCTCATTGGGTCTCTTCATGGACCGACCGTATGTAGGTACTCTTTATTTCGTCTCAGCAGCTGGTACGGCTGTCTAATAGGGTACCATGCAGCCCAGGATTGTCTGGTTATGGGCGCTTCAACAGGTATGGCTCTTTTGATGTACACTGGGCAGAGTCCCAGTGCAGCTCTCTGTTGGTTCATTTGCTCCTCATACGTCATATACCTTGGCGAGTGCGTTCCTGGTACCTCGTAATGGGGGGGCAGGGCTGCAGGCTATGTCTGGGACCTCCGCTACATTTCCATACTGACAACATGGATTCTGCTAATACTCAGCTGCCAGGAAGGAAAGTTGGAGGGGCATTTTGACGGGTCTTCTTCAGGTGCCACTTGCGGTTTAGCTCAGACTCTGGCCCTTATGATGTGTTTTGAACTGGCCTAAATTGTCAGCATGCATAATCCTTCATGGCACACATGATACAGTCACCACTTCATCCTTAAAAGAACATGGAGTAGAAGGCAATGGGGATGGGTGAAAGCCACTATGGGAGTTTAGGTAGTAGGTACTTTAGGTGGAAGGATGGTTGTTGTGAAGCTAGCGAATCTGCTATCATCTCGGCAGATGTTGAAGGTTTTTTCTGCCACAGCTACATCCCTCTAGGTGGCACTCCATTGCCTCAACTTTCTGCCACATGTATGAGTGAGGTGGATGTAAGTGCGCTTCAATCTACTGCATCAGTATATTGATTTGTAGAGATTCAATGTCCGGATATTGGGTTACATGCATATATGGCCTGCATATGTCTGCATATATGCTACAGAACTTTTCTTATCATGCTTCTAGACATATAGATGCCTCAACAGCACAAGGTCACTATTGGACATGGGCTTCTCCTCCATTGGCCACAACCTCAGATGAGGGGGGGTGTCAGCTCGTGCCATGAAGGTCTGCTGGCAGATTTCATCAACCTCGCAGTGGGCATGCCTGTTTAAGTTCTTTCACCGCTGCAGGACTGAGCAGCTTTGTATGTGTGTGTTTATGTGTGTGTGTGTGTGTGTGTGTGTGTGTGTATGTGTGTGTGTGTGTGTGTGTGTCCCAGATATCGCAGAAAGCTGTCACAAATAATCTAGACTCTATTCTCTAAACGGTTTTGAGTCACAGGTAGGGATAAACAGACTTCTTGCTCTGTGAGCATATACTTTAATATACAACAAGAAAGTCCGATATTTGAATATGACATTTTATTAAGATTCAATTGTATTGAATCTTAATAACATTTTGTGATAATTGATTCCACTTGATGTGGGAAGAGTGTTTAGTGACACCTATTCAATTATCAGACTTTCTTTTTGTATATTAAAACAAACAAATAATCTAGATACATGGAATGCACAAATGGGAATGTGCACTGTTGAACACTGGTCAATATTGAAGTTTATCTGACAATATACTCCTGGGTCAAATAAAAGCTTTTACTGAAAACCAGTATGCTGCATAGTTATGTTGGAGAGACACAGTTGGTAAATGGTTATTTAAAGGCATTGTAATTTCACAATACTGATAGGTGCCTGAAGATGCAGCTCAGTTGGACGCTATCCTATAAAGCACAAGCAAAACATATTTGCCCCTTGTGTTCAATATGTTTAGTATTGATCTAATCACAGTGAGATCAAACACCTTTTCAGGACAGGGTGATTTCAGAGGGTAGACATGCAAAGAGACTGGGTGATTTCAGAGGACAGGCATGCACAGAGACACCAACATTCAAAAGATGACCTTCACAGCATGAATCTCCTGCAGGAAGCTGACACCGAAATTTGACCACTCTTACTCTAGGACTGAATCAAAAGCACATCTGATCGGACAGCCCACCTCCTCTGTACTGCCACAAGGTGGTCCTCACTTTGGGACTAAGAGAAATAAACATTAACTAGGGCTGGGTGCAATTACATCAACACTGAAAGCTCACACTTACTGAGAAAGGCACACCTCTTACAGAGCAACACCACAGGAATTCTGGAAGGTCACCATTCGTATGTGTCTGAAACAAATGCACCTCATCATACCACCTTTAACTACTAACATGGAAATGTCATTGCAATGCGGGCACAAGTGCATTTAACACACAACAAGACACGACCACCACAATAGACAAACATGACTCAGAGAGGGGTGTGAAACAAGTGCACCAAACACACATTTCATAAGCACTGCAATAAAGAAATATGACCCAATCTACAGGAGAGTGGCGGCTGGTGGCTTTGAAAAGTGGTGGGGCGTAAACGTTGAAGGCCAATTTTGTATGAGCGCAACAAGCCAACCAGAAGCCCATAAAGGAGTTGTGGGGGGAGGGGGGTGTCCCTCAGTGAAATATTTAGGAAGACGGGTTCCAAACTGCAATTTGAGTTTGCTGCACAATTTCACACAAAAATTGCCTAAAAAGCATCAGGTTTTAGTAGGGAAAATATTCTGATGTGTTCAAGTGAAATGTTTTATTTTAAAGCAATAACCTTTACTCATATGCATAGATATTCATCAATCACCCTATCACTATCACTATTGCACTCTTCCTGCCCAAAGACTGCGCTTTCATTACACTCTATGAATCTGGAATAGTAACTGGCATGTTCTGGGAGTGCAGGGCTGCCATTGAAGGCACGTGATGCAGTGAAGCGTGCCTATTTTCACTTATCCTCCACCATGAATCTCCCAGGATTTGTAATATGCCTTTCGTATGCTTCTCAACTACAGTGTAAGGCCTCTGAGTCTGTATGCTCGAGGTCGTTGGTCCCTTGCATATCAAGACATGTCAGAATCCCTCGGTGAGGTAACGGTTCCAAAATCCCATCTAGGTGCCAAGACCAATCTCCCAAACTCTTTCCTGTGCAACTTTGTATGTGTGTCAGAGGAGTCTAACAGTGACAGAACCCCCCATGTATTGCTTTGACTTATGCCTGGAGTCTTGCTAGGCCCTGACGCTGGGCTCAAACCACTTTGCATTCTGGTAATTGTAGTTTGCCAGCACTCACGAGTGCTGGAGTACAAATGGCAAACTTGCAAATCGATTTAAACTAACAACCCACACAGTTACACCCACACTTAACATCATGAGACATGTGAAGGTTCTTCTCTCTCTCAGTAATTCAGAAGTAGAAAACAGGCCCTTGTCGGGTGTGTGCAGCACATCCAGACTTAACATTTTTTATGCATTCAGCTACGGGTCCGCTCATCCCTGATAAAGAGAGAGAGCGGCAGTAGCCCTTCCTGCGGACTGCAGCCTCCTCTGTGGCAATTGATTCTTCCACAGTCACAGCGTGATAACATACCAGTAACTCTTACCTCTGGTGCTGGTGGGTGGCTGGATGCAAAGAGCCCTTTCTCGACTAACAGGTCAAGGAGGCAGTCCAGGGCCAGCCCCACCCCCAAAGCAATATGTGCATGAGCTCAGAGCTCATATGACCCGCCCCCACCCACAATTTGTTGTTGAGAGCGAGCGCGGCTGCCACCTGCCTGGCACCATGCAGGCGGATGGCTGAGGTACTGCAAACACGGATTCAGCTATTGTGGTGCATTCATCAAAGAAAGTTAACAATTAAGTGTGAACTTTCTTTGATGAATGCCTCCATCCCCGTGCGCCGCTACACAGCTAGCCGTGATCAGTGCCGGTATTGGCTACCGGCAAACAACAACACAAATGAAGCACTATATGTACACATATAACATGGTGGTTGTTACATCCGCCCTGCGTCCCGCTACGCGGTGACGCAGGGCGCTCTAATAAAAGCCCCGCCCCCGGGTACGGGAGGCAGTTCCGGGCCAACCTGAGTACTGTGTGCTGCGTGGTTTCTCCGCTCCCGCTGGAGCTGCGACACAGATGCCGCGCGGCCTTGTGCTTTCACTAATTCGGTCTCCCTGCGCGCAGAGCCGCGGAGGCCGGATCTAACAATGGCGACGAGGTGAACTACTCGAGACACACGCGATCGGCGCTCGACAGGCTGCTGATGGCCCACGGCCATTGAATCTTAATTGTTGGACACCCGGTGGGGGGCAATACACACGTGAACCCCCACCCCCCAAAAAAAAAAAAAAAAAACGACACCAGGGGGAAACAACCCTCACCTGCATCAACCTGACCCATCCTACAAAGGGCGGACCACCAAAACGTGGAGCCGCCAGGACTCTCCATCTGCCTCCCATGAGCCAGAAATGCCAGGAAAACGTCGGGGAAGGCCCAATGCTGATCCACAGATACTAATTCAGCACGTGTGCATGTGGTGAGTGCCGGACCTGGCAACTGCTGCCCATTTGGACAGTCAAGGGATCGCCCAGGGACCTGCACCAGGGTGAGGCAAGTGAACACCAGCATGGCTACCGGAACATCCACCCCCAGACCCGGCACACCTTCGAGATTGGCAGCAAACCTATCGATGTCATCACCACAGGCTTGCCCGCAAGGGAGCTCCCCGGTATGATCCAGCCTTTCGACCCATTCACTGACCCATCATCAGTTGGCCCCAGGTGGCAGCTATGGATCCAGAAATTCGAAATGGCGATGGAATGCAAGGACATAATGACTGCCAGGAAAATGAGGTTGCACCTGCTGCTAAACGTGGGGGACGAGGTACTACGCATATTTAACTCTTTAACCATTGATGATGGCCAGGACGCATACCAACAAGCAAAAGATGCCCTGATGGCGCACTTCCTTCCACAATTAAACCCGGACTATGAGACCTTCATATTCTGCACCACCATTCAGGCAGAAGAAGAAACGCTGGACGCCTAGCACACACGGCTGAGGAAGTTAGCTATGTCAGACGGATGGTACTTGGTGAGGAAGGCATCTCCCTTACACGGATTCTGAAGTTGGGTCGACAAAGAGAACTGGCACATACCAGGGCTGCCAACATGGGGGCAACGCTACAAAAACGACAGCCCGCCCTCACTACAGCCACGGTGTCCCATGTCACCAACAGACAATTCACGAGGGACGAGGCTGGTGGCAGCTACACACAAAACAGGTGGCAGCCACGGGTCCCGGGTCCCACAGGGTGTGGATGGTGTGGTGGACCGCGACATGGACGGTGTAACTGCCCCGCGCAAGGAACAACATGCGGGGCATGTGGTAGAAAGGACCACTATGCGAAGGTATGCCGGTCAGTGGGCACCCCGGCACAGCCCCCGCAGAACACTCAAGAAAAGAGCGGGACCAAGAAGAAGAAGCAGGCCAGCGCAAGGCGAGTCGAAACGGCTAATTCTTCGACCGAGGAAGGGGATGATGTCTCAGGCATACAACATGAAGCCGGCAAGGAACAATGGAGAAAAGGGAGGAAGGTCTACCTAGTGTCTGCATTGGATCAAGGGCAGATAACACAGAGAAAGCATCACCGAAGGCGCAAATGTCTGGTCACCCTTCAAAATCAGCAAGTATGGATGACCATCGACACGGGAGCCTCCGTTAATGTCTTGCCCACAAACATGTTCCAAACGTTACAACCCCAACCAGATCTGAAGGACGCTGACACACTGCTGTTTGCGTACGGCAGCAGAAAGCCCCTACCGGTCGTCGGCAGGTTCCGCACCACTCTCGTACACGGCGAAAACAGACTGCAGTCAAAAATCTATGTTGTGAAGGCGGGGATTGAATGCCTCTTGAGTGGGGACGCGGCTGAAGATCTGGGGTTAGTCAAGTTCATTGCCCAAGTGGATGAAGTGCAAGAAGTCGAGAACATTTTGAAGCACTATCCCAACCTGCAAAAGGGTATAGGGTGTCTGAAAGGCAAGACTATCAGACTCCACATTGACGAGTCGGTACAGCCGAAGGCAGTGAGACACAGGAGGAACCGTTCCACATGCGAGAACAAGTGGAGAAAGAACTTAAAGCACTGGAAGAAGCCGGAAAAATAGACTAGGTGACTGGGCCCACACCATGGGTCTCCCCGATGGTAGTAACAAGAAAGCCTAAACAGCCCGGCAAAGTCCGGATTTGCATAGACATGCGTCTTCCGAACACCGCCATCAAGCGGGAGCGCCACATCACACCCACGCTTGATGAAATCGTGGCTGACCTCACAGGGTCGCGAGTGTTCTCCAAAGTTGATCTGAAAGCAGGATACCACCAGTTAAAGCTTCAAAGAGACTGTCGCTACATAACGACCTTCTCAACACATCTGGGGTTGCGGAGGTACAAACGCCTGAGCTTCGGGATATCAGCGGTAGCCGAAGTCTTCCAACAGACAATTCAAGAGGTCATCCGAGACATACCTGGCGTTCTCAACATGAGCGAGGATATCCTGATTCACGCTCATGACAAGGAAGAACATCTCAAGAGGCTCCAAACGCTACTGGGTAGGTTAGAAGGCGCTGGATTAACCATACATAAGGAAAAGTGCGAGTTTCTCAAATCGGAAATCACGTTTCTTGGGTACAAATTCAGCAGCACGGGCATTTCCCATGACCCCCAGAAGGTTGCAGACATTCAAGCAGCAAGCCCGCCAATGACACCCATGGAAGTGCGCAGTTTCCTGGGCATGGCCACCTACTGCGGTAGGTTCATCCGGAATCTGGCCACTCTCTCGGAGCCCCTACGCGAGCTGACCAAGCTAAACGCCAAATGGGAATGGGGGCAGGAGTGCCAGGAAGCTTTCGAAAACATTAAGGAGTCCCTGTCTGTTGACACAAAAATGGCGTACTATAACACCGAGCTCCCAATGGAATTGTTTGTGGATGCGAGCCCCGTAGGGTTAGGGGCCACCCTCATGCAGGTCACCAAAGAGGGGGAGAAGAAGCCCATCGCATATGCATCAAGAGCTCTCACCATGACAGAACAACGGTACTCCCATATCGAGAAGGAGGCCATTGCCGTACTATGGGGGTGTCGTCACTTTCACCTATACCTCTATGGACGGAGATTTACGGCGGTCACAGATCACAAACCCCAACTACCCATCTTCATGGGCATGTTGTCACACCCCCCGGCAAGGATAACGAAATGGTTGCTGCACCTCCAGCAGTACAATTTTGAACTGGCCTACCAGCCGGGAAGTGGAAACCCGGCGGACTTCCTCTCAAGGCACCCTTGAGCAGCAACCTCACAAGAAGTCCAAGTGGCCGAAGAGACCGAGGAGCACATATGCCAGGTGCTGCGAGCCATGAGGCCAAAGGTGGTCAGCATTGAGGACATTGAGTCTGAGACCCACAAAGACCCATGTTGCGACCTAGTGAAGGACGTCATCATCTCAGGTGCCTGGAAGACCTTCATGAAGAACACCCATAACAGGACAGTGGAAGCAAAGGTTTTTCCCTCCGGGATGTTCACCGTAAAACAAGACCTGTCGATCATGGAGAGCGGACTGCTGCTCAGGGGGAATCGGATTGTCATCCCACCGAGCATACAAGACAGAACAGTGGAACTGGCCCACGAAGGACATCAAGTGATGGCACAGACAAAAGCTCGGATCAGGCACCGGGTGTGGTTCCCACAGATCGACGAGAAGGTTGAAAATCTGGTAAGCAGATGCCTACCCTGCCAGATAACCGGGCTCCACCTGAACCAGAACCCATTCAGTCAGCGGAACGTGGTCGTAGCCGTTGGGATGCCATCAGCATCAATTTCTGCACACTACGGGAAGGCCTCTATCTCCTGGTAGCCATTGATGACCACTCCCGATACCCCAAGGTCGAAATAGTGGAATCCACAGCAGTGGAGGCGGTCATCCCTGCCATGGAGAAGATGTTTGCGACACATGGTTTACCCACCACCATCAAGAGCGACAATGGTGCCCCTTTCCAAGGGGAGGAATTCAAAAAGTATTTGCACGAACTAAACATCAAGTACCATCACATCATGCCGAGATGGCCCCAGGCGAACGGCGATGTAGAACATTTCATGAGGACCCTGGATAAAGTACTAATAGTGTCCAAGGCGAACGCCAGTCCGTGGAAAATTGACCTGTACCGTTTTCTGCGGAGCTACCGAGTCACCCCTCACAGCACGACGGGCGTCCCGCCAGCTGACCTCATGTATGGCACCGTAATAAAGTCCTCGATTCCACATCACCCCAGCAGGACCCCGAACAAAGTCGATAAGGAGCGTATGGAGAGAAGGAGAACGAGTGCCAATGCACACATGAGTGCCAGGAGGAGGGCGAGACCGTCCGACCAACAGGTGGGCGACCAGGTGGTCATGTTGTGAAATCCGACAAAGTCAAAACTGGACACCAGATACGAAGAGCTCCCATGGACCGTCAGTGGCAAGCAAGGGACCATGGTGACGGTAACGAGAGGGCGCCGCCAGGTGACACGAAATGCGTCGTGGTTCAAGGCGGTGCCACGCAACCTGTGGACCGATGGCGAAGGCCACCAGGAAGAGGAAGCATCCCAGGCCAACGAAGAAGAGTCTGCTTCCCGCCAGGATGAGGCCGCAGCGGGTGACAGGACGTGGGAGCAGTGGAGTGAGCCGGACATGGGTGAGCCAGACAGTGAAGGTGAGACACCCAGTGGGACAGCGGGGGTCACCCCCAGAGACAGGCGATATAGCTTGAGAACTGCCACAAGGCCACCCGCCAGGCTCAAAGACTATGTATGGTAGTCGGCTCCCTGTGGACTGTGAGTAAGGAGGGTCCAGGGATGTATAACAGTTTAATGTTGTTTGAACTGAAGTTTGTAGTATGTTTATGTTTAGTGTTAACCTCATTTGAAATAAAGGAGGAATGTTACATCCGCCCTGCGTCCCGCTACGCGGTGACGCAGGGCGCTCTAATAAAAGCCCTGCCCCCGAGTACGAGAGGCAGTTCCGGGCCAACCTGAGTACTGTGTGCTGCGTGGTTTCTCTGCTCCCGCTTGAGCTGCGACACAGATGCCGCGTGGCCTTGTGCTTTCACTAATCCGGTCTCCCTGCGCACAGAGCCGCGGAGGCCGGATCTAACAGTGGTCGAGGACAGCTTCTGGCGCTTTGCAGTACCTGAAGTGGACACTGATTTATTTTGTTTTAAATTGCACAGCAACATTTAAAATATGTTTCTAGTATACCCAGAGGGATAATGATAAAAAGCATCCGGACCATATCATTTTTATTTGCCAAACTGAACTGTCTCCTCATTTCTCAAGTCAACACATTTTCCATTGTTTTCCAAACAATTTCAAACTCACGCTGTGATACCAGTCTTATTCATGTATTTAACACATTCCCGCAGGCTGCACCTGACTACGGAAGACAGCTGTGGACTGTATATGCGAAAAAGGAAATAATAAAAGTTCATTTTTTATATAGTAATTCGATTGTGTTCTTTATAAACCGTGCCAATTCTAATCAATGAGAGGTCCCACCCTTCTTATCTGAGCACTTATCAGAGTCAGTCAGGGCCATGATTGAGTTTTGGGTGAGTGCAAAATTGATCACTGAAAGTATTTAAGTAGAAAGATACAGAGGCGGCTGCTGAGCAAGAGGCTGAAGGTCACAGGGCCCATGGAGAAGTAGAAGGACTGATGGTGAGCTCAAGAAATGGGTAGAAATGGGATCAAAGAGAGGATCGTCTGACAAAGAAGCCAGGGTGTGCTTGATTTGGTTTGCCCTATATCAGCTGATGAGTGGACCGACCACTTTAGGTCTATTATGTTTGATGAGGGTGAAAAACCTCTCTAACTATTGAAGGCTGAAACAGACCTCACCTTTTCCTTAGAGGAGGGGGAGAAGGCTATTGTGGCCATTAAAGTAGGCAAAGCTCTGGGTCCGGATAATATTAAACCTGAAATATGCAGGTGGTGTCCGGACTGGTGGTCACCAGTCTTGCTAAAATTATTCAATGCAATTGCCGCCTCTGGGATGATGATCTCTTCTTCTTGGTAAATGAAACCAATTTAAAAAAAAGGCTTGAGACAGGATCCTTATTGGACTGCAGCTCAAAAATGTACACTAGCTGCCTCTTTAGCAGTCTGGAAGCATGGCGGTGGAAAATAAGATACTCCCCATTTACCAGGCTGGATTCAGGAAGGGGTTTTCAACAATGGACCATGCAGCTGTACTTTTGATATTCTTAGATAAGTATGTAAAGATAAGAAGAGGAGTTGTATAAGCTGCCTTCCTGGATCTAGCAAAGGCCTTTGATTCTATTCAATGAACTCTATTGTGGGCCAAACTTCAGAGACTGCGTGTCCCGCCGTCATTGGTTCAAACAATTGTACGTCTATATTCAGACACCAGGGTCTTTGTTAGAAGTCACTCCAGTACAGTGAGTTTTCTATGAATAAAGGAGTGTGTCAGGGTTGCCCACTTGCCCCTCGTTTATTTATTATTTTTCTATCCGATTGTATACCAGGCGCATGTGGGTTGGATTCTTTTCCTGCTAGTTTGAATGGGGTGCCTTATCCTTCACTACTCTATGCAGATGACATAGTACTACTAGATCTGACTCTAAGGGACTGGCTAGTAGCCTGGCATACGCATTTATGTCTTTTAAAAACAATGGTCTAAAATTGAATTTAAATAAAACTAAGATCATTGTTTTTGGCTTAGAACATGAAAATAAATGTAACTGGTGCATAGACGGGATTATGTTAAGCGTGGTGGACTGATATTGCTATCTGGGCGTCCTGTTTGCAAGACATTGTCAGTGGTCTCCGCATTTATCAATTGTGAAGAATCGCCTAAGTACTAGTTTATGTGGTCTTAGACGATTTTACGATAAATGCATTCAAGCCCTTGTGGCTAAGATCTATTCTCCCATATAATATGGAAGTGAGCTGTGGGGAAGAGCAAGCTGTACTGTTTAAGAAAATTGATAGGGGTGATCCCTAGCATTAGAGATGGGGGTACCCAGTATTGGGATACAGGCTGAATTTAGGTTCTTAGAGTACTTCTGCAAACTACATTTGTCTGTATCTCTGAATCCTAATATGGTAAATGTGAAAGAAGAAATGGAATCGGCTGAGGTGTATGCCATATATCCCTAGCACAAAGATTGTGATAGTGGGTGTAAGAAGTGGGGGGTCGGACTTGGTTTGTTCAGGAGGGGCACAATCACCAAACACCAATCATTCATGAAAGCCAGAAAGAGAAACTTTGTGCTGGAAACAAATAGCATGGACAAACTAAGCTTGTTGGGGTTTTTAAGGCAGGCCCGTAGGACGTATAGTGAACATTTTGCTCTCAGTGCTGTCTATTTGCTGACTCAGAGAGGAATCATTGCTATGTTTCGTCTCAATGTTTTACCTTTGAGGGTGAGGATGAAATGGCTTTTTAATTCTAAGTTTTGTATATGTGGTAGTGTCTCTGAGGAGGATTAAATCCACTTTTAATTTTTTTGTCAAAAATTTCAGGACTTGAGAAGTTTATGGCTGAAAAACCATTTTAAGGTTGATAACATCAGACATGTTGCAGAGGCTATGAATTTTGTTTAACGAACAACCTATGTAAATATGTTATTGAAGCGTTTAAAGGTTGGTGAGTGTATTTTATTTGTGTTTTTAAATATGGCCCTCTTCCTGCTCCTTCCTGTGAGCCTAAGAACCTCAGGTCTCTGTCGTCTCTAAGTAGTCAAACTACCAACTGCACCACCTCAGAGGAATTCTTCCTTTCCTCTCCTTCCCCCAGAAGCTCACTGTCTCCAGAGCTCTGGTTCTCTCTAGGCTCGACTATTGCATACAGAATAGGACTGCAAGACTTGTACTTGGCCTCAAGCCCAGGGATTGTATCTCTCCAGCACTGAAATCTCTGCATTGGCTTCCAGTGGCTGTAATGATTAAGTTCAAGACCATCTTGAAGAGAGGAGGTTGAACTATTCCCCTTGTCCCGAGAGACACAACAACCGAAAGAAGAACCAAAGACAATATTGCCGCCAATTACACGAGCTCACGCCAACCCCCTCTGCACCCACGATGTACAAGTACCATGAGAAGTATCCTCTCAGCCGTCCATACAACCCGAAGCAGTACGAGCATTACCCAGAGTGGATAAAGATGCACAAGACGGAACCACAGACATCTATATGGACAGAATCAACTAAAGCGCTGAGAAGCCATGCCTCAAGTTATTAGAGACTACATGACCTAGCAGCGTTAGACATGAAGCACAAGTGCCATCCGCACATTCGGGGGACACATTCACACCCAACCACACGAAGAACATATGCGTACAGTTCTATGAGATAGAGGATGGTGACATATACATACTGCCTGCACGTTTATTATTTTGCCACTAGCTTATTGCAGCAACGTAGAAACGCCAGAAGCAAGAGGATCACGTTTACATGCTAGCAGATGCTTACCTGCAAATAACCCCATGGAATGGAAGGAGCACTCAAGAGACCTGACCAAACCATGTTGCACTAACACATGGATGCTATATGGAGGGCACACACAGGGAAAACCAGGCATTGCATAGGAAATCATAGTAGGCCATAATCGTCTCAGAGAACCTGTGGCCCGCTGAGCGCTGTGCAGGCAGAACTACCACGGTGAGGAACGAGGCCACTCCCAAGGTTGCACTGTTGCAAAGTGACATTATGTAGCCTGAACCGAAGTAACACTGGCAGTAGAGAAGCATAATTCTCCTTAAAAACAGAATAATTCAGAACTCCAGAACTCTCAAACACAGTCTCTGGGCACGTGACCCTGCCGAGCTGAGAGGAAGCCAATAACTGCTGGCTGAGAAGCACAGCCATCTCACGGACCAGACGATGGTCACAACAAAATTGTTACACATAAACTACGGTTGTATGTTGGTGAAAGGAGCATTCTCATGGCAATAATGGTCCACACACGGTTACATCGCAGACACATAGTTGCACATAGCACCATGAACAGGTTCAGTCCGAGCTGGGAATTGATTATGTCCCAGGCCTGGAGGCTCATGGTTCAGTCAATCACAACTCACTGCCCTACGGAGGGGTAGCCCGGGGGCCACCGACCAATCATGGGGTTCACATGCTGTAACAATTAGTAAGTATTTTTTTGGGGATGGTTCAGGCCTGACATCTGACATGGTGAAAATCTATCCAATGACCTCTTTTGGGGCCACTATAGGGGGACTACCACTCGTCATCCTATCCAGAGTGGAGATAGGTTTTTGGAGAAGGGCGCAGGCTGGGATGCATTCATGACGTAATATGCTATCAAAACAGGCCTGCGAGCCAGAGTTCTTCAAGCTGCGCCTGGAATTGCCTCCATGCATTTGATCCCTGTGGTTTGTTGGCTGTAATAAACCTCAGTTGAACCTGCTACTTGTCTGGACTTGCGTTCCTTTTAGGATTGTGAAGGAGTTAAGCCTTCCATGAGTTCGATGTCCATGAACTCCTAACAACCCTGCTTGCCTGGGAGTTATCCCTAACACTCTGCATTGTCCAAAAGGCCTTCTTGGGCCTGGGTCCTCACTACCCCCAACTCTCTCTTCATAAATACCTTCCTACTAGAGCTCTTCGCACCTCCACCTCTAACACCCTCACAGTCAGTCGCTTCTCCAACCAACGAGTTGGTGGTAGATCTCTTTCTTCCGCTGGGGCCTCCCTATGGAACAGCCTCCCTGCCTCTCTGAAACTTGAGGGGAACCATCTCCGGTTCCAGAAGTACCTCAAGACGTTCCACTTTGCTTCTGCCTTCTCTCTTTCTCTCTCCTGCTGATCTCTTTCTGTTTCTGCATTGGGCCTCTGGCTACCCTCTGATTTCAGGCCCAGTTCCCTTGCCCACACTGCGACTTTCATACAGTCCCCTCACTTGCACTTACTAGACACCCATTGTCTGTGCTTAGTCTTGCACCGTCACCTGATAGCCACACTACCTATTGTTGTTTTTGATCCCGTGTTGTGCACTTCTCACTCCTCCCCTACCCCTCACACTTCCCCTTCCCCTGCACTTGCGTGTTCTCGATGTCACTGGGCCTAGTAAGATTGTTTTTTTTGTCTTCTCTTGTACCCCTCCTGTGACTCGTTGCACCCTGAAACACTTGTTATGAGCGCAATATAAATAAAATATCACATCATATCATGATGATTTTGTGTGAAATTGTATTTACTTTTAATGGTGAAAAACGAAATAAAGTACATTACTTACTACTAAATAAGTAATTTGCTGAAAACGCTTGTGTGTGTGTGAGGGAGAGGGATAGAGAGAAGGGTGAGAAGAGAGAAATAGAGGCAAGAGGTGAGTGAGAAAGAGAAACAAGGGAAAGAGAAAGAAAAAGGTAAAGAGTGAAAGCAGCAGAGAGACATACAGACCGAAGAATGGGCAGTGAGCCTTGTAAAGGATTGCACAGCCCCAGGATGAAAGGCTGACCCAACCACAATAAATGTTGATAATTCTTACACTGAAGTGAGTATGGCATTTCTATAGAGAATGTCTTACTTCTGGACGTGCAATGGGCTGTTTGTATACTAGGACTGCAAATAAGGTTAATCTATACTTTCTACACACTATTTACAGCACTAAATCAAAACCCAGGAAGAAACATGCGCACTGTTCACTCACAACACCCCCAGGAGACAGACAGGCCTTTCCAGTGAAGAGGTACGTGAAAGCAGCTGGCTTGCTTCCTGCATGGTATATATAATTTTGCATCTACCCGAGGGTGTTCACCTACACAAGTCCCTAGGCATGCTGCACAGTTACAGGAGAATGTAAAAGGTGGTAATCCTATCTGTCACATGTCAGTGAACGATTGAACAGGTGAGATTATCAACTGTTCTATCCTCACATACGCCAAATTGGAGTGATTAACCAAACCTGGTTGTTTTTTCTACAGGGACCTTCATATTAAACTCATTTTTTAGAAGGAGCACACATTACTTGTGCCCTCACACAGATGAGTTGGATGCATCCAAACAAAGTAATGTGTTAGATAAACGGTGATAATTATATGGTGCAGACACATATTGAAGCAAGTAAATATTGGTGAACTAAGTGGGTGGAACCGTGACCATACTTTCATGGTAATTACGTCCTGCCATGACAGCACTGATATACTGTGCTTTGGGTAGTGTTTAAGGGAGCCTTGTTGGAATAGAGACTAGTCAACTTTCATCTTCTTTACGTCTTATTGGCTTGCCCCGCCCCTTTTCCTTCTTAATGTTCTTAAGCAGCTAGCATTGCGCGATATAATTCATCGAAATAAATATATACCTTTCCTTTGCATTTTCGTTAATGTAGGTGATAAAAAGCAGCAATTGGAAAAGACGTGGCCACACAGAAGAGTGGGTGCATTTAATCCGGCGGCCCTTTGTCTTTGCTGTAGGTAAAGTATTTGCTCAAGCAGATTACCCCATTCCCCCCAAACGCTTCTAAATGTTGCCCTCCTCCACTGTCCTGTGCTATTCAGGGGATCTCCTCCAATCTCTCCCACCTCTGGAGCATGCAAAAGAGGTACCTTAAGTCGTGTAGCAGAGGAACAACATCCTGCGACAGTGGTATGTTTTCGATAACTTCAGAAGGCAAGCTGGGAAAAAACTGAGTCGGGAGTTGGGAGTCCAAGATAGGGGAATCCTTGTGGTAAACGTCTGCTCATTTGCTGTCCCTAACAAGAAAGGCCTGAAGTTTAATTCGAAAAATTATGGAATTGGCTGAATAACACAGGTGGTGCACAGGTTTTCAGACATCATTTTAGGAAGTGAACTACACTTGACTGACAAAGGTAAACTGTCAGCAAAATATAGAAAGTATTCTTGCGTTGTTTTACTTCAATAGCCATCACGCAGAACCGAGGCCTCGCCAGGCACTGTCCTGTGCTAAACACATGCCAACTCTGACTGCCCTGTATAAAAAAATAAAATAGGTGAACAAATATTCATACAGGACATCATTTTAAAACCTTCATTGCACGCGACCAACGGAACATGCAAGGCCCATTCTACTACACATTTGTCAACTGGTCTGCTACTGGCAGATCTGAAGCTCATTGCAGCCAAGGGTGGACTGGCCTATAGGGAACTCTGGACATTTCCCGGTAGGCCTCTGCACTCTGGGCCTCTTCAGTGTGGTATTGCCACATTTTCCCATAGGAAAATGGGTGGCGTGTTGAAAAGGGAGGACACGGGGGGAACGCGAAGCACAGGCCAGCGAGGTGGCCTGCGCACAGAGCGTCTCCCCCGGGGGTATTTAAGGGTCAGGGAAGGTTCGGGAAGCAGGTGACGGTTGGGGATTTAAGATTGACAAGTCCTGTCACCTGCTTCCGAGCCTTCCCTGATAGTTGGGGCTTTTGGTGCGAGGGAGAGAGTTGTGTGAAGGGCCATTTGTTCACGGTTAGGTGCTGGCTCGGGAGTTTAGGGAAGATAGTAAAGTTATAGGGGCATTAGTTAGTGCTCAGACAGAGTTTAGTGCACGATGGTGGGTATGGAGGCCAGCAAGAAGGGTTTAGTGGATGCCAGGGCACTTAGGGAAGCCCTGGAGATTATTAGCAGGGCATCTAAAGCCCAACTAGAAGGGGCGGTGGGGGAGGTTACAGGAGAAGTGGAGGTAGGTGGTGGTAACCACAGCGCAGAGCAGCTGCAGTTGGGGCTCTAGCAGCAGTGGTGGCATGCACCCCTGCGGCTGGTAGAGGGGAGGTATGGGAATCCAGGGGCAGAAAGTTGAGGAGGGAGATTGATAGGAGAGCTTCCAGGGGGGAATTGCATGTAGGTGAGGAACCTTTTAGGGTTGGAGTTCATATTGATCAGGAGGAGGTGGAGGATATGAGGAGTGTTCAAGAAGGGGCAGGACAAGAGATCCACGTCAGTGGGGGTGATGGGGTGCAGGGCGAGGCATCCGGACAGAGGGAAAAGGGGGGCAAATACATGAAGAAGAGTGTAGGTGGGAGAAGGAGAGAGAGGTCCCCATCATTAAGTGAGGTTAGAGAAGGGCGCGGAACGGCCCCACCGAAAAGTAGGACGGGTAGCGGAGGGCACTGCGCAGACCCCGTTTTTTGAGAGGATGAATATGGAGAGGGTTTAGGTACGGCCCCTCCTCATTCAGCGCGAGGACAGTCTAGAGGGCGCAGCATGGACCCTAGCGATGAGGATCACAGGGTGGAGGGGAGCACGCCTTGCCCGAGAGAAGAGGACAAGGAAGGGGTTTCTGCGGCCCCGCCGAGAAGACGTCAAAGGAATGACGGGGCGGATGCCCCGGGTTCACAAGAAGAGGATCCACGCGACCCGAGCATGAGCTCGCATCATCAATGGTATTTCAGGGGTGATGAAGTTGGGATTGAGGAATATGTGGGGCAGTGGGAGGATGAAGGTTATAGAGCAATAAGAAGAGGAAGTAATGAGAGAAGGGGTTCTAGGTGGGTTCGGGAAAGACGGGAGCAAGGGGTTTGGGGAGCAAGAGGGCGGGGGAGTAATTGGTTGGGTGAGACGCTGACATGTTTTGTCCCCGCAGTAGGAGTAAGAAAAGAAATGAGGAGCATTGGAGTGGAGGCCAGGCCGCAGACAGGCGATGGTAGGACGGAAAGAGGTGAGCGGGAAAGGGATTGGTCATCTGCATGGCAGAGGGGGAATATGAGAACTGGGGCAGGAAATGAAGGGTCTGGTCTGAAAGGGGCAAGGAGAGAGATTGGTGTACAGGCTATTGGAGCCATAGTGAGTGACAATGGAATTTGCTCGGTGGATGTACAAACTGATAAAGTGGTTGAGCCATTGGCGCTCGAGATACAGGTTTCAAAAGAAAAAGAAGCTGAAGTGAAGGGCAAGGAGAAAAAACTACCTTACATGGGCATCACAAAACATTTGGGGGCACACTTGATGGCAGCGACTAAGGATAAGATTCAGGCAGGGGAATTTGTGGACGTGTTTAAACTGCTTCATAGGGAAGTAAAAGCAAAGGAGGGTTCAAAAGAAGAGGAGAGAGAGTTGGCCTCGCGCCCGCGAGTACCGGTAACAATTGAAAACTGGACGTCAGCATTTATTATGTACGCTAGTGTATATTGTGAGACATTTCTGGAGAGGTGTGTAGCTTTCTTAAAATATATGGATGTGATCAGGAAGGCTTTTACAAGTTTCGGGGGCTTTATGTGGGTGCGTTATGATGAGGAATTCAGAGCAAGAATGGCTGAGGACAGTCAGGCGGTTTGGGGGGAGATAGACATGGATTTATGGCTGCAATGGATTGCGCCAACGAGGCCTACCCCGACTCTGCACACAGCAAGTGGGCTGCCTGTGCCTTTCCAGCCCTTTCTTGGTCACCCCGCCCAGGAGGGGGCGGGGTCAGGAAGCAGAGGGCAGTCCCCTGCAGCATGTTGGGCATTTAACAAGGACGGCTGCACAAGGAATTTCTGTAGGTTCAGACACGAATGTAGCAAATGTGCAGGGAAACACCCTCTCACTCAGTGTTTCCAACAAGGAGACAGGGGGAGGGGGAGAGGAGCCGGCAGAGGGGTTGTGGGAAAAGTCTTTTACGCCAGTTAAGTTGGATGTGCTGGAGAAGTGGTTGGAGTTTTGTCCAAACAGCGAAGGGGCTAAGGTTTTGAGTGAAGGTTTTTGTCATGATTTCAGGTTGGGTTATCAGGGACCAAGGGTGTGCCAGTGGGCTGAAAATTTGAAGTCAGCCAAAGAAAATGTGCAAGTGGTAAGACAAAAATTGGGCAAGGAAATAGCGGCAGGAAGAACAGTAGGGCCTTTTGATGATCTGCCGGGTGATTTAGTGATATCTCCGCTGGGTGTTGTGCCTAAGAAAGCCCCTGGGGAATTCAGATTGATACACCATTTGTCATGGCCCGAGGGCATGTCTGTCAATGATTTCATTGCCCCTGAGGAATGCGGGGTGGTATACGCAAGTGTGGACCAGGCAGTGGATTTGGTGAGGAAAGCGGGTTGTGGGGCCTTCATGGCCAAGTGTGACATTAAGGCGGATTTGAGGTTGTTGACGGTGCACCCGGAGGATTTCTGGCTGTTGGCCCTGCAATTTGAGGACAGGATATACATCGACAAAGCTTTGCCAATGGGGTGTGCAATTTCTTGCGCCTTGTTTGAGCGTTTCAGTTCCTTCTTACAGTGGGTTTTTTCATACACTTCCGGTTGTCAAAGTGTGCTGCATTACCTAGATGATTTTCTGTTTATTAGCGGGGCTGAGGGAGAAAGAGAGTGCGCAGAGATGCTGAAGTTGTTCCAAGAGTTGATGGGGGATCTTGGTGTGCCTCTAGCGGAAGACAAAACAGAGGGGCCTGCAGTGGTGTTGACATTTCTAGGAATTGAATTGGATTCAGTAGCGATGACCTCACGCTTGCCGCACGACAAGGTGAGCACGATTGGTTGGATTGCTGGAGAAAGCGGTGGGGGCCAAGAAATTGATGCTAGTGGAAATGCAGAGTTTGGTGGGGCATTTGAATTTTGCATGCAAGGTGGTGGCTCCAGGGCGGACTATTGGCAGAAACATGGCGCGGTCTATGGCAGGAGCAAAGTACCCACATCATTGGATAAGAGTATCAGGTGCAGTGCAGGAAGATTGTAGAATCTGGCTGTGTTTTTTGGAGAGCTTTAACGGAGTGTCCATGTGGTTGCTGGCCGATCCGTTGTCTTGGGAAGTTCAGATTATTTCAGATGCAGCAGGTAGAGGAGGTTTTGGAGAGTTTTGGAGAGGAAAATGGCGCCCGGAGAAGTGGCCTTCGCGGTGGTTGAAGGAGGGAAGGAGCATTGCATTTTTGGAATTCTTTCCCTTGTTGGTTGCATTGGAGTTGTGGGTGAAGGAGTTGTAAAACAAGAAAGTGAATTTCAACATTGACAATGAATGTGTGGTTCATGTAGTGAATCGGCAGTCAGCTAAGGATCAGAGGGTGGTGAGGCTGTTGAGAGAGTTTGTTCTGCGTTGCATGGAATGGAATGTGGTTTTCAAAGCAACACATGTGTCAGGGAAGGATAATGGCATCGCTGATGCATTATCTCATTTTCAATGACAGAGATTCCGTGTATTGGCTCCAGAGGCGGATCAGGAGGGGCAGCGGATTCCGGAGGAGCTGTGGAAAATAGGAGGATGAGAGAGCTTGCATTGGTGGAGGGTTCTCTGGCTCTGGCATCTAGAGAGGCATACCGGAGGGCTTGGGAGGATTTTATAGGATGGGGAGCTTGTAGCTGGAAGGGTGGGGGGACGCGGAAGAAAGGTGAAGAGACGATGTCACTAATTTCCTCTTGAAGTGCATTGATAGAGGCTGGTCTAGGGAAACTATAACGGGGAAACTGGCAGGGATTGCTTTCTATGGGAAGTGGTTTTGGGGTTTTCAGCCGAGTGGTGGAGAGATGGCAAACAGAATGTTTTAAGGATGGGCAAGGGAAAATAAGAGGGAAAAAGATAAGAGGAGACCGGTATCAGCGGAATTGTTAACCAGGTTGTGTCAGGCGATGGGGGCGATTTGTTGGTCGGCATGGGAAGGAGAATTGTTCGCAACTAGTTTTACTTGGCTATTCTTTGGGGCCTTTAGGGTTTTTGAGCTGGTGGGGGTAAAAAGTGGGGTAGGTGGGTTGCAATGGGAGGATGTCCAGTTCACAGAGTTAGGTTTGGGCATCAAGATCAGGAGGTCTAAGACGGATCAAAAAGGAAAGGGCTCTTGGGTTTTACTGGGTCGAGGGAGTAAGGAGTTATGCCCGGTTCGGGCAGGTTTGATTTGAAAGGAGCGTTGTGGGGGTAGGACAGGTTTGGTTTTCCAGCATGAGAAGGGGAGCCACTATCAGTGCAACAAGTTCTGTGAGTACTACGTAAAGCTCTGTTAGCAGTGGGGGAAAAGACGGAGGAATTTGGAACTCATTCATTTAGGATGGGGGCAGCATCTGAAGGTTGTAGGATGGGTTATTCAGAGGAGAAGGTGAAAAGTCTGGGGCGTTGGAAGTCAGGGAGATACAAAGGGTATGTCAGGGATTTGGGCAATGGGGATGTTTGATAGAGTTTCAGAAGTTAGCGGGAAAGTTTCATTTAGTAGTTTGTTGTTGATTTGTAAGTGATTTTGTAATTCTTTTTCAGATGCTGCTCGGAAACCGGGGCAGATTGCACAGATTTGGATCGTGGGGCACTCTATTGTTAAGTCGGCGGGGAAAGAAGCTGAGAAAAGGGTTTTTGGCACACAATTGGGTTCCAGCTATAAAAATGTTTTGGTAAAACGGTCCAGTTTAGGGGGTCTTCGCTGGGATCAGTTACTTCCTATGTTGGCGGGGTTGAGGAAACGCTACGGGTCTCCAGATGGGGTGATTATTCATGATGGGGAAAATGACCTGGTAAGAGATATGGGAGTGGCTCTTCTGAAGAAAAAGAAGAGATTTGTTATGGGTACGAGAAATGTGGCTTCAAGCATCGGTAGTTTGGACTAAGTTATTGCCGCTGAGAGTTTGGAGGGGAGCGAGAAGTGAGGGAGCAATAGAGCGTGCAAGGAAGGGTATAAACAGAGAGATGGTAACATTTTGCACCTCGGTGGCGGTACAGGTTTTGGATCACAAGGAAATAGTTTATGAAGGGTTCATGATATTTAGAGAGGATGGTGTCCACTTGTCAGAGTTCGGGAATAGTCATTATCTGTCGGATTTGAGCGCGTTGGTGGGAGACATGTTAATGAGTTGGAAGTAAGGAGAACTGGTAGGGGTGGGGCAGAAAGAACACCTCGGTGGAGGCTTTTTCTGGTGCCGGGGCCAGTGCCCCTTTAGATGTGGGGGGAGGGAAGCACAATGGGGGAATGGCGCGGGAAAGGTTGGGGGTGGTGCTGTTTGCACAAACGGGCTACCCCGGGGGAACAGGTATTGAGCCTGAAGGGGCATGGCACTGGGGAGAAAACGGGATGCCTGGAGAAGTGGTAAGGAGATGGTAGGGACCAAAGGGATGGTTAGGGAGGAAGTGGATTTATGTATTTATTTAATTATTTAATTGTTGGGGAAATGAAAGTGTTAATTATTAATTGGTTTGTTTAAAACAGTTTGCTAGTTTGTAAGGCCAGGGAGCCAGGTAAGCGGTTATTTGTAAGCTTTGACCTGTCACATTAAAGCAACCTTTTCCACTCTAAACAAGTCTGGGTTTTTGTGCAGTAAGTCAAAAGGGGGGCCCCGGGGTGAACGTGAAGCGTTTCCCCCCAGGGCTATTTTGACGCTACACAGGCCAGTCAGGTGGCCTGCACACAGAGCGTCTCCCCCGGGGGTATTTAAGGGTCAGGGATGGATCGGGAAGCAGGCGATGGTTGGGGACTTAAGATTGACCCGCCCGCTCAACCCCCTTTTCTTTTGGGTTATGCTGGGCTCTAGTTTTAATTTCTGGGGGAGAGGGGATGGGTGGTCTCTCTTTTAATTGGTTCTGAGGGGTATCATTATTTCTGCTAAATATTTTTGGTTTAGTATCTGTTCAAGGTTGGTATTGTTTGGTAGTTTTGTGTGACAGGTTGGGGCATAAGTTGAAAGTTGTGATGCATAATATTTGTTGCTGATGTGGCAGGTCAGACTGGCTGCAGGTCATAGGTAAGGGGAGATTGGTGTAGAGGGAAGTTTTACGGGTCTGGGAAGTTGTTTGGTTGCCGGGGCATGGTCCCTTTAGATGTGGGGGGAGGGAAGCACAATGGGGGAATGGCGCGGGAAAGGATGGGGGTGGTGTTGTTGGACGCCTGGAGAAGTGGTAAGGAGATGGTAGGGACCATAGGGATGGTTAGTGAGGAAGTGGATTTATTTATTTATTTATTTAATTGTTGGGGAAATGAAAGTGTTAATTATTAATTGGTTTGTTTAAAACAGTTTGCTAGTTTGTAAGGCCAGGGAGCCAGGTAAGCGGTTATTTGTAAGCTTTGACCTGTCACATTAAAGCAACCTTTTAAACTCTAAACAAAGCTGGGTGTTTGTGCAGTAAGTCAAAATGTGTAATATGGGGCCACTTTGAAAATTATTTCCACAGCCTTTTATGGTTCCCAGTCGACCCCTGAGGGCAGCCCTGGTTCCCCCAGCGCACACAGGCAGTGTTTGCCACTGGTTTCTCCTTCACGAGGCATCCGTTTCAGCTCCAATTTTTCTTCATTCTTTTTAATCATTAACTTTAAAAAGAATCAGGCTTTTAGTGATTAAGGTAAGTCTGAGAGTGTGCTCGCTCGGGTAGATCTCAGTCAGAGATGGCTGAGGCCAGAGCCTCCATTTCCCCAGTGGCCATCCTCCAAAGCACTCTCAGTGGACACCGCAGAACTGCTCTTTTATGGCTTTGCTAAAAATAGGATACACATATTGCGAGCCGGAGCAATACTTTTCATAACTGGCCCTACCAGATCCCACCTCTTTCTCCTCCAGGTCCCCCTGCTTAGATGCCCAGCCACACTCATTTAAGACAAACCCATGAATTGTTCAGGGTGCAGTTTTGATAAATATTGAATGAGGAACCTGCCATGTTATTCCAGAGAAGGCTTCGCGGCAGCAGCCAGCTACTTTGGGAGAGTGCAGTGGGAAAGCCTGCGGCCTTGGTGCATGTACGCTGGAATGGTTGTGTCTGAGGGAAATACCAGGTGGCGGCTCAGCGTATTACATATAGCTCCCTCCCAGGGATACCCCAATCTGTTTCTCCTCAGACTAAACCATTCGGTCTCCATCCCACCCCTCTTATGGACACCCATGTCCGGTACGATGGATGTTCATACTATTTAAACAACTTTCTTTGCCCAGCAAGTTCGTCTTTTGAATGAGGTGGTGTCATTGGAACGACGGTGCAAATGAACTTGTTATCTGGAAGTTAAAAAAACATACTTTATTGCGAAACAAGGCACTCCTAAATCCTTATGAAAGTTGACCGTAGCACTAGGCATGAACTGATATATGCCATTCTCACCCCTTTCTAGAGTGGCAGCTCAACTTACCTTCTAAAACATCCTGCTGCATCTCTCATTATCCTGCAATCACCTCCTTTGTCCCCATCTAAAAGTCAGGCATCTGTAGCTTTAACCAGCCAGAAAGCTCTCCTCCTTTCCCCTCTCTATATCCCGCGCCCAACCTTCCTGACTCCATCTCTAACCCACACTGTCTAAACAGTAAACAACTATATCCCTTTTATTTGATGCTTAATTTGTGGGGGTGTTTGACTCCTGGCACTTATTTTCTCATAATCACTTTAAATATGATAGTCAGTGCATCCATCAATCACAATGAGCTGGTGCGAGTGGCAGTGTAACCCCAAAATTCCAACACTGTGGGGAGCAGCTAAAGGTGGTGGCAGCAGTGGCAGGGACTTGCCCACCCAGTGTCACAGGAGTGCCCCAAAATACTCGGGACCCGACACTTATTTTTTTACAAATTAAGCACGTGGTACATATTTGACCTTTTTAAATCCCAGCATCCCTATGATGATCTCAATGGCTCTCTCTTATTTTTTCACCTCCTAATCCCTCTTTTGTCGCTCCCGTTTTCTATTGTCTCTTTCTTTTTAATTGATATAGAGCTTTCGCTCTGTGTCTTTTCCCTCTTTCTTTCCCTTACTTCCCTTTCCATTTTTGTACGCTACATCGACGATGTGTTTGGCATTTGGAAAGGCCCTCCAGAAGAGCTGGAGGAATTCTTCGAAATGATGAATGGGATGTACCCAAGGATTAAATTCACGATCCTAACTAGAAAGTTTGTGATCAACTTCTTGGAGGTGGATATCTACAGCAAGGGCCACAATCTGGAGACCAGGATTTTCATGAAACCAACTGACAGGAACAGTCTTTTATTAGCAACTAGCTTTCATCTGCAACAAACCAGCGACAGCATACTCCTGAGTCAGTTTCTCAGGTACAGAAGGACCATTTCTGAGACTGATGAATATGAGCGTCAATCTACGTCCATGAAAAAGAAATTCCGGGAGAGAGGCTGTGATCCTACCCTCATCTCGAACATTGCAGAGAAAGTTGAAGCTATTGATAGGGAACGTCGCTTGACGCCAAAACCACCCAAGAGGAGCAAACCACTAGTCTATGTGACAACAAATTCTACCCAAAGCAAAGGAATTGCCTATGCTCCAAATGGACCCTAAATTACAGCCACAGTTTCAACAACTACCTACCTTTGCCTATAGAAACAGTAAGGCACTGTGCAACAGCCTAGTGAGAGCAGAGTTTCCAATTGCCCAAACACAGGAGACTCAACATAAGGGGACACAACCCTGCCATAACTGTCAGCATTGTGGTAATATACTACTAGGAAACACCATCACAGACCCCCACTCAGGGAAACCCATCTGGCTCAAGCATTCTTGTACGTGCGATTCAATGAACATTACATATGCACTAAGGTGACCTTGTGGTTACTATTACAGGGGCATGACAATGAGGAAGGCCAAGACGAGGTGGACCGAACACAAGTCAAATATTCACACAAAAAATCTAAAGTCACCTCTGGCAATGCATCTTTTAGAGGCAAGACATACAGTGGCACAATTGAAATGTGTGATTTTGGAACACATTAAATTGGGTAACAGAGGTGGAGACATCCATAAAAAATGGTTACAAAGGGAAGTCTTATGGAATGATCTTCTTGTCTGTCTGAGCCCGAGGGGCATGAACTGTGATTTTTACTTAATGGGGGTCATTACGAGGTTGGAGATAAGGGGAATAAGATGCCGGTAATGGATTACCGGGATCGCTTACCGCTCCGCGCGATTATGACACGCCAACCCGCTATTAGCGGCACCGTAATGAATGGTGCCGCTAATAGCGGCAGGAGTGGGGGCACACGACCCTTCATGCCGGCAATACCGGCATGGCGTAAACAGGAGAACATCACAAGTCAGGCAGACATGCAAATAACGCCCTACTGAAGCCCGAAAAGTATCTTACCGGCATGGAGCAAATACCAGCATCGCGGATCACCTGTAAACGGCCATGTGCAGTGTTCCCAACTGCCACAGGTGGACACAATCAGCACAGGTGGAGGCAATTCTAGACTGGGCCAGCACAAAAGGAGCACACCCCACCCCTTCACACACCCAGTCACACACCAAAATGATTCCAATACTACTAGCAATGCTGGGGCTGGAGGACATAATTGTAGTGGAACTCCAGCAACAACAACAACAGGCAGCACAGAGGAGACGCAGGAGGAGAAGGAGGGTGAGGCAGGCCCAGCATGCCCCACCAGTGCAGCCAGTGGCACCACGCAGGCAGCCCCCAATCCCTCGCATCCGAGCCAGTCCATTCAACCTAACCCCCGAACAGATCCACACCCTGTACCGTCTGGACCAGGACACCATCACCACCATTGTGGACATGATACATGAGGACATTGCCAGCCTGATTGAAATATGCATCGCCATCCCACCCCTACTGAAGGTAGCGTCTGTGCTCCACTTCCTGGCCACAGGCACCTACCAGCACACAGTGGGGCACATGCATGGCATATCACAACCATTATTCTGACATACGCTGAACCAAGTGCTTGATGCCCTCCTGAAGCACACAGGCGACCACATTTACCTACCACGGATAGCCCAGGAGATCTCCAAAACCAAAGTTGGCTTCCATTCACTGGCCGGCATCCCTGGTTGCATTGGCGCCATCGACTGCACCCATGTGGAATTGGTGGTCCCACATGCCATGGAGGTAGTGTATCACAACCGTAAGTTATACCACTCCATCAACGTGCAAATGGTATGTGACTCAAACAAGATAATCACACATTGTTGTGCCTGATTCCCCGGAACAACCCATGATTTAATGGTCCTGCAGAACTCGAGGATACCACGCTACATGGAGCGACATGCGGGGCAGAGATCCTGGCTTCTCGGTGAGTTGCATGTTAGGCTCATGGAACTGCAATGTGGGTAGGTGATTGGGGGGAGAGATGCATACTTCACCTGGCTGAAATGTGGGGGGGGAGATGCATACTTCACCTGGCTGAGATGTGGGGGGGAGATGCATCTTCACCTGGCTGAGATGTGGTGGGGGAGATGCATACTTCACCTGGCTGAGATGTGGGGGGGGGGGAGATGCATACTTCACCTGGCTGAGATGTGGGCGGGGGAGATGCATACTTCACCTGGCTGAGAGTGCCTGGGAGAATGGACCATGCTCATAACCCAAAGCAGGCCAGACTGGACCTGACACCTGACCCCAAAATGCAAGACACAAGCTGCCCTACCATGAAAATGATGCAGTGTTACAACCATCTCATAGCCATCAACATGTGCACTGTACATAATCAGACCGAATACCCCGCAACACAATGCAGCTACAAGCAATTAGTATGGCCAATGCACAGCACCAAATACCATCAACAGAAATGACAGTCCTCCATTACTGCATACAAAGGAGTCACATGAGGGCCAAATACATTAAAACACCACTACACTAACACAGAGGTCCACCAAAACTGCATGTCACCATCTGTCGTGCATAGTGAGAGCATCATGAGGCTGCCATCAACAGTGACAGGATGAAAGCATAGAAATGACTGCACATCAGCCATATCATGGCAACAACCAGCACCAGTGTGGACTAACACAGTGCATGATCACTCACAAGGAATAGGACCCCCCTGCGCCCACTAGACGATGGCACGCACACCTGTCCATAGGAGGAATACACACATAGCAGTCACATCGTGTGTCTGTATTCATGTATGGATATGTGGTAGCGAACAGTAAATCAATGCATGCTATGGTGTCATTGATACAGGTCCCATATCATGTGATGACTTACACATACACATTGTTGCCCACATGCAGGTGATGCAGGCTATCCCTTGAAGAGGTGGCTCCTTACCCCAGTCCGGAACCCGCAGAACAGGCACAAGGAGGACTACAATTGTGCCCTTACACGTACCCGTGTGGTGATTGAGCAGGCATTTGGCCTCTTGAAGGCACGGTTTTGCTGCTTCAGCAGGTCTGGTGGGGCACTCCTGTACGGCCATGAGAAGGTGGGCAAGATCGTCATGGCATGTGTCATGCTACACAATATGTGCATCAGACGGAATGTGCCTCTGCCCCCTGACGCTGAACTGCAACCACCTGACGATGAGGATGAGGAGGGTGGAGATGTGGCTGCACTTCAGGGAGGCACCGATGCACAGGAGGGATGTGACATGCGTCTGACTCTGATTAACCAATGTTTCTAGCACACATGGATGGAGGTGTGACATGGTGGTGGCACTCAGGGCACTGGGTGTGTCAGGGACACTGACACTGTAGACTGTTCACCAATAAAGCACACATACACAATTAGCAATGTCCACACATGTGAGTTATGATTATCCAACAGGTGTATTAAATGAACATACCAAAGTGCACAAGCCTCCCCCCTCAACTTCCCCACACACCCTCTCCCCCCTCAACTTCCCCACACACCTTCTCCCCTCACCTCCCTCAACTTCCCCACACACCCTCTCCCCCCTCTACCTCCCCACACATGGTGTACACTTGCATGCACCGTAAATCAACATGAGTTCAGGATGCCTGCCAGAGCCTACACCCCTTCCCCTCTTCAGGCATCAGGTGGACCCTTGGTGGACCTGCGCAGGTTCCGTCCAGACCTACGCACTGGGATGGTCCTCGTGGAGCTAGCACTCGACGATGTGGCAGGTTGTTCAGCCACCTGTGCCGGTGCCATGGCCTGCATTGCTGCCACCATTTGTGAGAGCACCTGTCTCACGCTGCCAATTTGCTACAAATTTCTTTGGAGCTTGTCTCTATAGCAGATCTGATGGAAGAGGCGCATTCCCTCATCTCATCCCTTGCATGTCCACATTCTGTGATATGCTGGGTTAACAGCCCTGCCAGCTCTTCCTGCCGTTGTTGAATCGCCCTCATCCCCTCTTGGCTGATTGGGACACTGGTGGAGCTATGATGTGCCACTGCCATCATTGGTTCCTCAGGCAGGCTTTGTGGGGAGCTGAAACTGGCGGCCCATGACTCCCCAGGAGACAGCTCTTGCCTGTTGATGTCGTCAATGCTGGTTGGAGTGAGTTGTGGCGAATGCATTGGCCCAGTAGCGCCAGTTGTGCCTTGTGTGAGACTTTCAGCCTCATCGTCGGACACGGCTGCTGTGGCAGCTGTCTCCGAAACAATACTGCTGGCACCCAAAACAGTGCCTTCAGCCACTGCCTCCTGGGTGTTGGTGGGTGGTGTGGGTGCTGTGGTGTTGGCCTTAATGGTAATTGGTGGTGGAGGTACTGGGGTTGTCTTGCCCTTGCGCAAAACTGCAGCTTGCCCTCTTCCCCTTGATGTAGAGGGGCAGTCTGGTCCCTCCATGCCCCTGGCCTTCTTGTGGGGCGTTGCGGCATCCTCCCTGGTGTCCTGCTCATCAGTGTCTGATTGCGTGCCTGTGGGGGAGCAAGAGAGGGTGGGCATTAGTGATGGGTCAACGTGCATCAGGAATGCATTGGTTTTGCTGTTTCTCTATGGAATGGCAGGAGATTGCCATTGGGGTAGTGACATACGGGTTGCTTGGCTTTTGGGTGGGTAATGAAGGGATGCGTCTGGGAAGAGACATATATGGGGTGCATCATGAATGTGGACGAGTTGGTGCTGTGCACTGCCTGTAGGCAGTCTTGCAATTATGTGTCTGGTGGACCCTGCCTCCCATCATTGCACTGTCAGTTCAGGGGGACATCATCGTTTAGTACTTTTGAGTGTTTGTTTTGTGACACCTACCTGCATCTGCCAAAGACGGGGCTTCTCGCACCATGTCCCCCACTCCTTCTATGGCCTCCATCCCTATTGTGCTTGCGCAGATCTCCTCCCACTGTTGCAATTTAATGGGAGAGTCAGCACTGCCACCTGTCGCCATCCCCAGCTGGCGGTTGGCGGAGAGAATCCTCTGCACGCGTAAACGCAGATCGTCCCAACGCTTCCGGACATCTTTGGGAGTGCAGGGTGTGGTGCCAACGGCACTTTCTTTCTGTGCAACCTACGCCCATATCTGTTTCTTGCGCTGCACTGCAGGGCGGGACATGTCGGAGGAGAAGACAACATCTGCATCTTGCTCCATGCCGGTAATGACCGGTACTTACCTCGTAATGACCCCCAATGTGTTTTGTTATTCCCTCTAAGATCTGTTGAGTGTGTTGCTCTGATAATTTGAAACCATTAAACTGTGAGTAGGGGGTTACCTATGGAGATGTATTATTGATCAGTACAATGGAATTATTTTAAACTTTCTACTGTGATATAGACTGTGAGCGTGCTGATACCCGAGAGATGTTATAGGTGTATCTAGTGGATAAGTGAGCGGGTTTGTATCCGAGAGACTTTGAAGACCTGTGTTTCAGATATTGATTGAATAGGGCCTCAGAGCCCCAGTCAGATGAGGATAGCGTATCCATATACAGGTGAAGTTCCCTACTTTGTCTAAGTCTAATGCAGCGGGGTGGTCCTATATCTTGGTATAGGCTCTGTTCATCCCATGGCAGGTTTATTTTATATTAATCCCCCTACAAAAGCCGCAACAGAGCTCGGAGCATGTTCTTCTGCCCGCAGCCCCATGCCCCTTTTGCCTTATGGTCACCGGCTAGCTGGTTACTCTTAATCCAAATTTACTGTACAGCATTGCCCCTGTGCCCTGCTCAAGATGCTTGTCTGACTACAAGCAAGAGTAGGGCACTGAGCAGATTATTTCTGCATTGTGGCCCTACTACCTACTTGTATTTATTCTTTCTACCTTGTCCAATTACGCTTGTAAAATTCTTTATCATTTTTTGGGGGAATTGGACAATCTCTAACTTTGAGCCGGATATAGCTCGGCAGTGTAGTCAATTTGTTGAAGACATTTTTGAAATTTAAAAATGTATTAGAACAATATAGTTGTTACACAGGGAGCATACTTGTTATCAGCCCCTATGTACGCTTAAAACTGTCTTACTTTCTTGTGTAACTGAACATCTCTAATTAATACTCAACAGACAGGCGGTGCAGCTGTACACTGACGTGTCAGCGCGCCTTGCAAAAGCAGTATTCCTCGAGTCCCACACCAATATGGTGTCTGTGCTATGTGGCACTGACACGTCCGTTTGCTGGTGCCATGGTTACTATATAGACAGTGGAGGATCGGGCCGCACGTTGTGCAGACGGTCGGCTACGATCCCTCACTGTGTCTTATAAGGTGCGTGTACTACCTAATGAGAACACTGTTAGGTACGACATGCATATCGAGTTACTGGCCTCATTTAAATATAGACAGTGACACTTGCTCACAGTCTAAGCTGTACCCTGGGTACTGACAGTGGGCTGCGACTAACATACACTGATGCACGCCGCCTTCCTTAAGATCATTACGTTCTAGGGTGATGGGATTAGATACTATTTTCAGAACATCAACACTGTTTTCAGGACATCGCACCCTGACTTACCTGAGTATTGACGAATGTGGGTTACACCTCATATGAACACTATAATGATAGACACTCTATTTAATACAAGGCACACAACCCTGGAGCAATATGCTCATAGATAATTGTATTTAGCGCATGTCTAAGTGCTATGCCACTTCTGCTTAATCCGCTTTGTGCACGTATCATAGTAAATGTAACAGGGTGTCCCGGGGTATCCCTGTGTGTTGGCACAAGGATATGCTTGTAAGCACCTCCCTTATACCCTTTTTTCTCCCCATTTCTTACCAGAGAAAACAGTTTTCTGTGACTGGACTGCTTACTCAATACACAGCAGTTGTTGATTGCACTACAGCCGGGTCGGACTCGGCTACAGCTTTTGCCCCAAACCAGAGTGATTAAAGGTGAACACGAGAATAGGAATGCTACATTTTGGAACACAATGGAACTATGAGCTCCCAAGCCCTGAAGATGGATTTATTATAATCCGAAACGCATTGGCAATCTTGTATCTAAGAGGAGCCCATTGGACAATTACAGCTAATAGCAATGTCACAACACTGAACTGAGTGATTTATGTTGTACAAATTACAAATTTCATTTGATGAATGCCTTTTGATGTTCCTTGATTTGGACTGATCTGCTCTGTGTACGCTTGCACAGATGAACATCATTCTTCATATGTGTTACCACTTTTCTTACTTTGATTACTAGCTCTTAACTGAATGAACACTGATGGTAATCATCTGCGGATAACCAATTCTGTGTTATCTTTTGTTGATTTAAGTTTATTAATAATTAATGTCTATATAAATTGTTTTCTATACCCAAACAAATGACTTACTATCATGATATTGCCCTTGAAAATTTGAATTTTTGAACTACGTACATAACTGGTCTACTAGAAGAAGCCCATTGTGGGTGTTCACCATTTCTAGGCCTTAAGGTATTTGGGACTTTGAGTCCCCAGAGGAGTGCATAATAGGGTTACTAATTGGCAAAACCTGGTTGTGTTTTGCACACCTATCAGAAACTAGCCACCTCAGGCGAGGCGCGCTACAACACAGCACACATAGCCACTAGGGGCATAGTGGAGTGCACCTTTTCAATGCTGAAGTCACGCGTCTGCTCCCTTGACCAGTCAAGTGGCGTATTGCTATATGCGCCCCCTGTGGTATTCAAAATAAATTGGCATGTTGTGTCTTGCATAATATTGCCACACGTTGGGGCATAGCATTAGAGCTGCAGGAGGGCACCTACCCTCATCCACAGGCACCACTCATTCCCATAGCAGGCCAAAGGGCACAGGGACAGGACACATGCAACTAGGTAGTACAAACTTATTTCACATAAATTGCAACCCCTGTGGAAGCCACACAGTAAAGCCACATCCCTGATGGCCTTCAATAATGCAATCAGGCAAATCCAGCGTGCCCATAACAATACCCCGACAATGCGTGGCTTGGATTGGCAAACAGTATGTGCCCCATAACTTTAAAAGTACAATTCTACCCCATCAACAACCATCACATAAAGTGCACAAACCACGGCCGCAGTCATTTCAAGCGGATATAAACGTTTCCATGCCACAGGCCCAAAATTCCAAATATTGCAAAGTCAGCCTCTGGCACAATGTCTCCATAACATGTGTTCCCCTGAGTCTCATGTATCTAGTACAACAGAAATTGCTCACCTAACTGACCTCTTCTTAATGGGTCCCTCTGCAACATAGCTGCTGGTCCTGTTCTCCTCCACTCACCACTCACCACTTCCATGTACGTGCTCCTGCTATGGAGAAAATCAACAGCTGCCCACACAGCCCCTCCTCATGTATGTTTCTAATACCCTCAAAATGTCCCATGTCCTATCATGAAGATGCCCTCCAGATCTTCTAGAAAGCAATTTAGTCACTCACAGAATATACAAGCATAAAAAAAGATGTTTGGTTACAAACCTTTCAGAATCAACATGTCTTTATCACATCAATGGGAACACAGCAGCAATATTAAACATGACACATGAGAAAGACATTTAGGCCTCCCACACCTGCACCTCACCAGCAATGCAATGCATATTAGCCACACCATCCACATGGGCACTTATCATCTGGATCATCCTCTTACATGGATTGTGAGAGTCAGGTGTGTTGCATTCTCATAAATCATGGACCGTGATCCAAGCGAGGCCCTGGATGTTATTCTCAAAGTGGCCCCATATCAAACCTTTTCAACAAGGCCAACCCTTTTCCTGTGAAAAGAGGCCCCTGGTGCAGAGGCCTACCAGGAAATGTCCAGAGTTCTCTATAGACCTGTGCACCCCTTATCATAGAGTGGCAACTTGACATTACACATGTCAGGAGATAGCATGCAAGGCTGACATGACAGTTGTGTAAATGCATAGCACACTAAAAAGAAGATACTGTATCAGCCCTCACCAAAGACATGTGCACAGGAACATCCTGATGACATTGATTTCAAGCAACACACATTGGTGGTGTAACCAGTAACACAAAGCACATGCATAGCTCACCAAGGAGACATACACACACGCAATTATGTAGGACAACTCAGATCTTCAGTGACATTGACCATCACCCAATCATCACCATATATAATTATACATGCTCAACTCTCCGTGTACCACATCATGCCACTATTGGGATGCATATGTCACCAGCCATGAAAATGCATGACAGTGCACAACCTTACCTGTGCTATGAGGGTCAGTGTCCAGCAGAGGTAGTGGGGACGTGGGTGGAAATAGGGTGCTTCAGGTGTCCTCTCAGGGGGTATAAGCACTGGATGAGGCAAGATACCTGAAATGACGTTTGACATTTGTTTGGACCAGCTAAAGGAGTCTATCTGACAGACCGCACATATACACACTAATGTGTTTTTGTAGCTTCTGACCCTGTTTTTCTGTGCTGGCCTGCATGTAGAGTGTGCTTTCCATGGGGTGTAGTCCTTTGTTTGTGCCTGGCTTTCTCCCAGTACCACCCTCCCCGTCCCGCCTCCCAGCCCACCCTCTTCCCCTGATTGGTACGTCCACTTGGTCATAACTGACTTTCCCAAGGCAGCCCTCTGCCTGTGCAGCCCCTGCAGCTAAGGGCCCCAAGGCAAAGGGTGGCTCTTAGGCTCCAGATGGTGTCTGCAGGTGTCAGCAGGGGAGGCCAGCGGCCAGCCATCAACCAGCACCAACCATCAAGGTGTTGTAGCCTGGGTGGGGAGTTGAGCAATCACTCTGCTCCAGAAGCCCTGCCACTCTCCCTGCCCTCAGACCATAGCAGACCAGGATATTAACACAAACCTACTTAACAACTATATAAAATTGTGGACACTAGCCTGTGTCGCATCTAGATAGGATTGTGAATGTTAGCAAGTGCCACCCTTAGAACTGTGAATGTGAGCAAGTGCCACACTTAGAACTGTGAATGTTAGCAAGTTCCACATTTAGAACTGTGAATGTTAACAAGTGCCACACGTAGATAGAATTATGAACATTAGCCTGTGTCGCATCGAGATAGGATTGTGAAGGTTAGCAAGTGCCACACTTAGATAGAATTGTGAACATTAGCCTGCATCACATCTAGATAGGATTGTGAAGGTTAGCAAGTGCCACACTTAGAACTGGCAATATTAGTACGTGCCACATTTAGATAGCATTGTGAACGTTAGTCCGTGGCGCATCAAGATATGATTGTGAATGTTAGCAAGTGCCACACTTAGATGGAATAGCTGATGTTAGCAACTGTCAAACTTAGATAGAATTGTGAATGTTAGCAAGTGCCAGACTTAGATAGAAATGTGAACATTAGCCTGCGTCACATCTAGACAGGATTTTGAATGTCGACCAGTGCCACACTTAGATAGAATTGTGAATGTTAGCAAGTGCCAGACTTAGATAGAATGTGAACATTAGCCTGCATCACATCTAGACAGGATTATGAATGTCGACCAGTGCCATATCTAGATAGAATAGCGTGTAATAGCCATTGCCACATCTAGACCGCATTGCGAATATTACCAATGCCACATATGGATAGAATTGTGAATGCTAGCTTGCTTTGCATCTGGACAGGATTTTGAAGGTGGGCCAGTGCCACATTTGGATATAATTGTGAATATTGGTGTGAGTCATATATAGACAGGATTGTGAATAATAGCCAGTGCCGGATCTAGATAGAAATGCAGAGATATTCACGCGCCACATCTAGAAAGAATGTGGAAATGTAGCACATATCACTTCTAGATAGCGAGGCCAATAACCAACCCACTAACAATTTCAACCCTCTGCATACACCTCTCAATCTCTAACCAAACAGAACCACAACCATAAAACACAAACAAACAAACAACAAACAAACCACACATAGCTTCGAACAACAGCACACGATGACTACCAACCGGAAAATACCCCCAAGCTCAGTGAACAGTGTTCACCGAACTGAAGCTGCCAACAGCACATCACTGCTCTCTTGCACTTATCCCGCTCGTCCCCACCCCCTTTCTGTTTCAGATCCACCAGAGCACCAAGGGACCACTCTGGTGCTGATAGTGCGCAGTACAATTATCCTTTAACATTAACATTAACATTAAATGGAATATGCACCTGTATGTGAGAGGCTGTAGCAGTCCACAACACCACGTCAGTTAACTCCACTGAGCATGGCCACATGTCCAGTTCCCCAGCTGAAAAATGTGCCCAGAAGCGTGAACAGTTGAGTCACTGCCCTCTAGAGAACAATGAACCTGACATGAGGATACAAAAATGCAAACCACTTTGGACAGGAGAAAAACATGAAAGGAAAATAATCAGTTCTCCCTCCACAGGCTCATGGACACCAGCAGCATGAAGAAAGGGTGGCGGTGGTAAGAGGATAGGAGTGTTTGGGGACATGGCCAATGGCATCACCTGCACGGTTTAGTTGGAACCCCATCCTGTGGTGAATCCAGAAATGGTGCACTCTGGGCATGCATGCCCAAATCCTGATCCTCATTGGCTACAGCCACTCATGAGTGAGATGTGTGCATGACTGACCCAACTGCAACAAGGTCCTGATGATGGCTGTCATGAGTGGCTGAAGAGTCAGGATGCATGCTGACCCCTGACATCTCTAACTGCATGTTAAGAGTTGGCTGCAAGGTAGCAATCTCTTGGCAGTGGAGGTACCTTGTGGCCAACATTTCCTCACGCAGAGATTTCCTCAAGGAATCCGTGGCTTGGCAGGGGAATTTTCTTGAGGCCAACATCTCCTCATGCCGACATTTACTGAACAAATCCTTGTCTTGATGCTGGGTTTCCCTTGGAGGCAAAATCTCCTTATACAGGAGTTTCCTCAAGGAGGCCATCTCTTGCCGCTGGATGTCCCTTGAGGCCAAAAACACATAATTCAAGGATATCCTCACAGCGTAGCCCTCTGATGTTGCATGTCCTCCCTCCTTTCCTGCTGCATTAGGTGTAGTGTTGCATTGTGTACAACATTTGAGAAGATGACATGTTCTGCCAGACGATAGATGCCCGTGGCTATCTCTCGCAGGACCTTGCTCCATTGGGTATTCCACGCAGCATCTCCTCCTACCACTCCCAGTGTCTGGCATGCACACATCCACCATCTGTATGATGCCAACCAAGCCAGTCTGCCGAAGCCCACCCCTTGCAGTGAGTGCACAGTCATAGGCTGGCGGTCTACAACCCTCCTACTGGCATCAGCCCACACTGCTGCTTCCATGATTGCAGAAGGCAATGTTGCAGACACTTGAGCCACCATAGATGCTGGCCACTCCACTGCCAGACCCTGGGTCTCCTGGCTCTCTTCCTCAGGATCTACAGCTCAAGGAACTCCATGACATCTGGACTACTCAGTGGTGGACCCTCCACCATGTCCCTCAATATGCCTTCTACATCAGATTGGGCAGCATCATTGGAAGACTAGGCGGCAAGCCTGCTGATGATGACCTGCAACACAGGCAGATTCTCACCAATCACAGCACCCTGGACTGTGCAGGCAAATGGATGTGCATTATCTTCCTCCTCCTCTCCTCATCTGCTGTCTCCTAACCTGCACAAAAGTCAGACAACAATAATCAGAGGCCTACCTACACAGCTGAACATGCATTCAAATGCACCCAGATACAATAGGGCTAGCCACACATACATCAAACATTGAAACTGAGCATTGTAAAATGTGCAATCCTGTCAGTTCACATTACCTCCTGCATCAAGCCACGAATTGGAGGATTAGGCAACCATATATACATACATACATGTATGAGAGTGGAAGGTCTAACAGTAGACAGATGAGTGCTAAATTGCTGAGCCCCTCTACTTGATTCATGCCTACTGGCAACATGTGGAAGTATCTTGTTTTCTCCTGCTGACAAAACCTGAATGCAGGAAATTGTGTTGCCAAATTCCCATCACCTCCTTTGCCAAATTGGCCAAAGCCAGATTTGTGGTTACCCACCCTCACGTACATTTTGGCCATGTGTGAGTAGAGTGCAACATGGATATCACCAGTGTGCACTCGCATGACCACTGCATAATTGACACTCCAAATGTGGAATGAACGTCACTCATCAAACATCTTTGGGCCATCCACTGCAACTTCTGTCTGCAACACACCCGCATGCGACATCTCACTGACATTGTAGCTCATCCATGTCCAGTGGCCACCAGGGCCAGCGAATGGATGATTCTTACATCGGGCACTGCTTATTGTTATTCCATATGAGTCACAATGAGTGTGTCCAGTGACATGTGTCTTGCAGGTCATTGCCATGTATAGCAGCGATTCTAAAGAATTATGTACACAGTAATGTGTGCTGTAAAATAAATGTCAACTGCAAACATGGTTCCAGCATCCACCTTCTAGGATGCACAACATGTAATGGAAGTGTCCAGAGATGCATTACTGTAGTATTCATGGATGGGTGAGAAGGACCACAACCAACTGTACTACAACATGTGATAGCAAATCATATGTTGAGGAAAGCATATATATCTTGCAGACATGGCACTCACCTGATGTGGCTGCATAGTAGTCCATGTCTTCCACAGCAATCACCTGCTCACTGCTGATGAGGCCACTGGCAACCTCTTTAAATATAGTCAGCTCATCAACATGTGGTGATCCACCTCCTGTAGCCTAGGCAGAGGCCGCATTGCTGCCAAGCTTCTCTGTGGTCTGCTTCATGAGTTCACTCATCCTCTTGTGGACCTTTTCCGCTGTGCACCTATCCTCCCCACAGACATTGATGAGATCTGTAACCTCCTGCCACATCCTCCACCACTGGTTCACAGGAAGGGTACTGCCAGCCCACGTGTGCAGGTTGACAAGGTGTTCGTCGATGTGATCACTGAAGTTTGTTAGCTACTCATCTGTGAAGGCCCTCCTCCTTGGTGGCCCCTTCTCCTTACCCTGTGCCTCTTTGTAGGGTGCTGCCTTTGCCTGCTCAGCAGGCTGGCCCCTCTCATCCCTAGCGGGCCTTGGTGGTACTGGGGCACTTGTAGGCTTACCACCACGTTTAGCAGGTGGGCCCTTCTTCTGCCTTGTCCACATCCTCATCCTCTGCAGAGAGCCCCATCACTCATGGTGCAAGCAACGTTCAGAGCAAGGTACCTGCAAATATCGACATCTCTGTGCACGGCAGGATATCCGCATGGTACCCCCTAAATATTGCTGCCAACACGCAAAGGAGGAAATCCATGCAATACACACAAAATATTGCCACCTCTGCACACAGCAGGAAATCCGCATGGTACCCCATAAATATCACCAGCTCTGTGCATGCTAGGAAATTCATGTAGTACCGCCTAAATATCACTGCCTCTGTGCGTGCCAGGGAAGGTACATGCAGGTTGGAGGTGTTCTTGAGCATGTTATTTACAGATTCACGCACCTAAGCGCGCTACGTGTGGTGCATAATTTACGCGCATAGGGCCCTTCGTCTGATTTTGTCACTGTTACCTTGTACATGAAGTGGAGACAGGTGTGCCTTGCTGTTACTCCTGACTTGCGCCACATCTTGCCTCCTCCAGTCATATTTTGCCTCCTCCTGCCATATTTTATATCCAAACATCTCCTGCTGCCTGGTAGTGGGCCACTGATTAATGAACACTAGCACTGCCTTGGCGTGCCAGGTATTCCTCCATAGCCTGTTGTTCTTCTGTGGCTCTCCTATCAGGCTCTCTGACCACCACATCATCCATATAAGGACTTCCACACCTCTATACCACTACCACAGGCCCACAGACGCATATTCAGGGTCCAGCTTCACCCTACCAGCCTCTGGTGCACCATGTCAGTAACATTAATCAGCACCCCAAATGCAAAGCTGAGGGCTGTCAACTTCTTTGCTGCAGAAGTTGGCATCCTGGGTTAACAGGTCCTGGCACATTAGGATGCCCTATTCGTCCAGCTGAAGCAGCGTTGGACATGTGGTCATCAAAAGATCTGGGTTGACATCCCAGCCTTCATTAACATGGAGGTGGTGGCAGTCAGTACAGCGCACCATGTAAAGAAGCGGTGTGATGACCTTAGGATCTGGAGACTAGTGAAGGCAGCCCTTGCTGGAGACCAGCGAAGGCAGCCCTTGAGGCAGGTGCCTCCAAGGAGGTGCACTCTGTGGGCAGCCATCGCTGTCACCCCTTCACCTCTGGATCCTGGAGAGGATCCACCCAGTGGTTCATGCCCAGGTCCTTCATCTGCAGGCACATATGCATGCTGCTGGTGAGTAATCACATGGTGAACATTTCCACAGATGTATTATTTCCTGCATGGTTATGCATGACTTGAGCAAGTCAGGGCTTTTCACGGCATGTGTGCTGCACAATTCTTAACTAGCATGTAGCCTCATGTTGATGCAGGGAGCATGTAATGGCACACATCTCTAAAGTGGACAGGGGTAGGAATGAGCTCAGTTAGCTTTTGTTGACACAGTATACTCGTGTGTATGCAATGTGATATGCTGACAGAAAGGCCTCTGGCAGGAACAGTTGGAAGATTGAGATGTTGAGCACATGTGAGGTACATGCATGCATGATCTTCTGTGGGCTGTGCACTTGTGTACGAAGATTGCATCTCTGCAACTGATACTGACAAATGTGTATGGATGGTAGGCATTTGACCATCTGGTTCAACATTGGGACCTGTCAGGCCCATGAATGAGGCTCAGTTCCCTTTCCATGGCCCTGCCTGTAGGATACACCTAGGTCACTGCTTCATTGGTATAGTGATGTGAAATGAGTTGCTGTCATGTGACCAGACATCAATGTGCTATGTGCACATGTGCATGTCTCATCATTTTGACTTGTCGCTCTGCCTTCAGTTGTGAGAGTGGACTCTTTCTGATTTTCGAGCAAGGGCATGTGTCTGTGAGGGAGTTGCTTGATGACTAATGCTGACAGCAAGCTACTGATACAATTGGGTGGGAATACACATGCATTGGCACTTATGATTGATTCCTATGTTCTTTGTTCCCTTTTCCACAGTTGTAGCAGCTGTAGAAGAGGGTATGAACAGTGTTGCAGAGCTGCTTCCCTTGGGGAAGGCCTCCAGATGCAGGTGCAGACTCCTGGCATGCCCAGTTGTATCCACCTCCTCTGAAAGCGATGTGCCTGGGAGAGCATCCCATTCAAATGTGTGAGGCATCAGAAATGCAAGACAGACACAAAAGTTTTGTTTTCTTCAAGTTTTCCATTTATTAAATGAAAACGGTGAGATAAACGCCTATATTTCCCTATCTGAATGAGGATGTCCCTACCTATGCAGGTTATAGGTTTCCTCCAATTGGTGTCCCATGTAGGTGGAATTACTCCCGGGTTGCCGTTGTATTACTTCAACTACACCGTCCACACATCTTCTCAGCTGCTATTCATTTCTGGAATTTAAACGTCCTGCTCAGGTGTTTTCATTTACAACAACTAGACTGCACATTCGGGTTAATGGTATTGTTGATCCTCACTAACACTGTGCCCCTCTTCCTCGTCCCAGTACCAATGGAATTATGGATTCTGAAGTCCATAATGGTTTTGGGGTTTTGTTGTTTAATTCGTCTGAATTGCTGTGTGAAATGAGAATTGTCAGATTAGGGAATTTTGTGAAAAGGGCTTGTGTTTTAACTTTGGGGTTAGGACCTCTATTTAAGACATGATCATGACAATTTGATGATATTTTGTTTAAATCCTGAAACCCCAAAGTACACATCTGGTTCTGATTAGATGACTTTTCATAGCATGGTCTTTGGGTAGTTTCATAGGAGAGACTTGTACAATGACAGCATGCCATTATGTATTTGGGGATAAGGGAAATCTCATCTTCAGAGGAAGAAGGAAACTGTGTCTCTCCTAATGGAGTCACCACTTCCACCCGACAGCCATCTCCTCCCATGTGATTCTCCTGCCTGTTACCACCCCCAGGGCTGCCTTGCCCTGGCCACATGGGAGGAGACTTTAGGCTGGGGTTAATTCATCAACACAGATGGCAATGCTGCAGAGGAGGAGTCCCAGGATCCGATCGGCATGGTGGGCACCTCAGCAGCAGAGGGAATATGTGGTGGTGGTGGCATTTCATACAGGGGCCCCAGGGCATAAAGACCTCATTGGAGGTGTCTGGGTTGATGGAGGAGGAGAAAGAGAAGAAGGCCATTGCAGGCCTGCCCACCATGCCTGGTTGCGATACCGAGGGGGATGTGCAGGCTGTACACCTGGCCCTGAGACAGGAGGCTGTGTAGTCCACTCTGGAGGGATCTGCACAACCTCCTGTCCCAGGGCCATCTGCAATAGCAATACCCACCTTCAATGATGCCTCCACACACACAGAGCCTGCACTTCTGTTCAATGGGGCAATCCAAGATGCAGTGCTGCCATTGCTGGTGGGTGGCGTGAGGCAGTAGGCTTTTATCCGTGATGATGTGCATGCAACTCATGAGCTGCTTGTAGAGCATCACAGGTAGATGGACTGCCTCGTGTCCCAACTGACAACACTGCTTTCCAGTGGCCTCTCTGGACAGGCCCCCATAATGCTCCCCTCCTCCTTCTCCTCATCCGTGACCCAGTCAACCTCATCTGTGGCCTCCATGTCAGCTACCATCATGGCCTTCTGTGCTCCTGTAACACCATTGGCTAGTCTGGATGTGCCTCTGTCCCGGGCAATGTTCCCTCTAATTATTTTTCTCTATGTGCAGAAATGGCTGGCCTTTGTGCGCTCATAATTTTCCATGGGCAAAACTGACTAACGGGGTAAGACACTTTGTGAGCATGGATAGTTAGTGAGCAATCAATCCCAAGCCTTTAGAAGGCAGTTTCTCCTTTCCAGCTACTGCAACACTTTACAAATCAGTCTAAACAGTGTAATTTGCATTACTTTTTTCCAAAGATAGACTAAAAAATTATTTATTTTATATGTGATTATAAAGAGTCAACCAGTCTATGACTTAAGGATCTGCCACACAAATGTACTCCTTCTGAGACGATGCATTAAGCAGTGCACAAAATGTGCACTCGCCACTAGCCCTGGCTAGTTGTATTTGACTCTTAGTGAGTAAGAAATGGTGTGTTATGTGTATGTGTAGAATTAAAGTGTCAAGTTACTTTTTTTGGCTGGCTAGTTGCTTGCAACTTGACATTTTATCCCTGCATTAAGTGTTTTATTCCCTTTGAAAAAACCTCAGTATTACAAAAAAAAAACAAAAAAAAAAATCACTCATCATTACTGATGTGGCTGGCAAAAAATTCAGACAGGATACAATATTTGCAGATCAAATAACGCCAACTAAAAAGAATCTCCACTATAATGAAATAATTCAAAGGCCAGGAGAACATAATTTGTGTAAGGATGAAAATTGCATCAGAATAACTGCACCACAGAATATGATAAGAATTCCTGTGCCACTACTTACCATCCACACTACATTGTCCTGTGACAACACTTACTCAAAACCAGTCTTGCAGCGAAGAGGCATACCACCACCAGTTTTTACTCCCTAAAAACAGGAAACTGTGGACTGAGGCAGAAGTTACAATAGATACAAGGTACATGTGTTGTAGAGTCAAGTATAGGAGTCATGGATGGGATGGAAGGATACTTCATTGATGTATGTGGGCACTCATCTTACAACCGGTAAAATAGCTCAGTGGGTTGAGCGCTTGCTGCTGTGATCTGAATGTGATCTTCAGGTCGCAGGTTTGAATCCCGGCAATGCCAAATCAGCCTTTCATCCTTCAGAGGTCAATAAATGAGTACCAATTTTTGATGGGCAATATTGTATGTAAATATGTGCTCTGTAAAGCGCTTTGGATTAAGGTGCTATATAAATAACACATCATTATCATTATATCTGAGTTAGATCTTCTGATCTTCTGTTCATGGAGCCACTTAATTCATATTTGTTTTAACCTCCTGAGGGTGTTTTCTGTTTTTAGGTTTGTTAGGTTTTTAAGGTCACGCTTTCATGGTAGTGCAATGAAATTAGGCAAGACCATAATATCAATACTAGTTAGTATAATTTAGTTTTATTAGGAGAGAAAGCAAATACCAGATAACTGTTGCTGTTTGTGCCTTTTTACTTCTTGAGAAGATGGGAATTGTCTTTGTGCGCTGCTAAAATTCTTCTGAGCGGGACTCATAAGGAAGCTGGGCAAGCGCACATGCGCACAGCTTAGAGGGAACATTGGTGGAGGTGGAAATCTTTACCATATATAGATAAGGTGGTCACTAAGCCTGCCCAGGAATATAGAGGAACATGCTGTAGATCGTCTAGGGGAACACCAGGTAATTGATGGCAGTGCAGGTGCTGTACTCCCCCGATGTAGATTGTCATCCAGTCGGAGGGAGTCCCTGCACTGCAGACACCTTGCCAGGCAACAGGAGATGTTGGTGAGGAGGAAAATCCTGGCTGGCATTAGGAACATGAGGAGGCATGGAGGTGTACACATGGTGCAAGTGAGGCAGGAGACACAACGGCACCTACAGGCACTGGTGTCATCACAGGTGGATTTTGGGAGGCAGCAGGACAGAGAGGCAGTGGGCACATGAGGAGCAACAGCCAGCGCTAGCGTCGAGGTTGCGGATAGGTTGGCGCAGATGCGGCATGCCATCCTTGAGGATTCTTGCAGGGAGCAGAGGAGATTGAGCCTAGGATGAGGGAGCCCCTGCAAGCCCTCTGGGAAACAATGGAGGCCCGCCTGCAAGGAGCAGATGTGGATGGGGAATCTGCCTTGGCTGAGTCATTGTTTAAGATTAGCATGAGCTAGCCCACTGACATTTGTATATAGTTTACTAGATGCAGGTTTATTTTTGTTTTATTCATTTTTTCCAGAACTATTATTTAGTTTACAGTAGTGTACATAGTTCTGCATTAAAACATTTATATTTTATTATTCAACATCACGGTACTCATTTGTTTAGTCTCTTTGTGCCATGTGCAGCATGTCTTGGCTTGTTGGTGTATGAGTGATATTGTGCTTCTTTGCCCATGTGCTCCTTTTGTTCGAACAAGACCTCCAACTAAGTATATCCTATGGCTGTCATGTGAGTTTATGGCATACTCTGGGGGTCATATTGGTTCTGGCCTATTTTCTGGGGGACATGTGTGCATGCTTCTGGTGAGTATGATGTTTAGTATTATGCCTTCATGGGCAATATATGAATGTGGACAATGGTAGATTTGGGGAGATAACATGTATGGAGTTGCACGTGTTTCACATATTTGTCATACACATCTGTTGCTCTGCCACTTAAATGCTTTGCAGTGCAGGCATATTGGTCATTGATGGACATGGTGGGCGTGGGTGTGTCAAACACGCATGCGTTGGTTGGTATGGCACTTCCTTTGTTCATATTTTCATGGGTGCTGAGTCATGTTGAGGGTTCTTTAAGGTAGGCATGGTGGCATTACTTTGACTGACTTGCCCATATGGCCATGTGGGTGTGTTTTTCACAAGTAGGGATGGGACCATCACAAGGGTGGGGGCAGCAAGGGATGGTTGCCTGATGTCATTCCTTGTGCAGGGGCATTGTATGTTTGCTGTTGGTGTATCAGTATTTCTTGAGTATATTTTAGATTGTGTGTCTATTGGTGGCAATGTGAGGAGACATTTGGAGATTAGAGGTATGTTTGTATGATGATGTTTTGGGTCTCTTATTATTGAGGATGGGTACTCATTTGTTTAGTTGTCTGGCCAGATGTCCCAGAGAGCAGGGATATTTGAGGTATCTGGTGACAGCTCATTCTACTCTGCCCACTCACAAATCATGATTTCAGTTTCTTGTATGTTGTGTTCCATTATGCTACCACAGCTGTTTAGGTGGCCTTTTGGCATTTGATTGTCCATGTTGATCTGCTGGCACTTCCAAAACAGGTATAGCTTAATGTCATTGGGTATGACGAGAAGGGATGGGGTCTCACTCTGATTCACTGGGCTACATACTTCACATGTTGACTATGTCACCTGAACATCAAGGGACCAAAGTGTAGCTGCAGTAACAATATGGTTGTTGTGCAGCTTAATGTGACCCGAGGGGAAGCCATGGAAGAGGCGACTGTCCTGGATTCACCAGCACTGCTTCCAAGTGATCCTGTTGGAGAAGGATGTTTGCCAGGTTTAATTCATGGAAGACGCAGGCCAGAGGAGTTGAGGAAAGTAAGTGTTCCATAGTGAACTGGGCCCTAGGTGTTCAAGATGCACAGCTGGAAAGTGTTGTTGCTGTTAAACCAATTGTAAGGCCAACACCACTATCGTACTGAACAAGGCCTGCAATCCTGTTCGTCACCTTCTATGGCCAGTGAATGGGTATGGCTACCCATTACTGTTGGGTATTTGACTGTACCCTTTTCCCAACATATCATGAGTGTGTGCCAGCATACTATAGTGTGTGTCTGTTCAGCAGGCAACACGATGTGTACATCTGTGGGAGTCCAATTGTTGTGTCCCTAAAACGTCTGAGGCAGCACTGTGCCACACATCATCAGGTGTCTCTGTGTTCATCATCAGCTGGGTGCGAGCTATTGCGCCTTTTCCAGATCTCTCAACACGCTCTTTGTCTTAAAAAATCCTCTATGCCACTCATGGGACAACTTGATTAACTTGTGTTGCACAGCAGTAGGCACCCCCACTCGTCCCCACCTGCACAACAATCCCTCCTTTGCACTTAGTTCCGATCTCACTTCCCAATATGCTTTCTCCTCCTCACTGAGCAACCTCTTTTCTCGCCAACCATTTTTCACAAAATGTACAACTCTGTTCATCGCCTCCTCTGACCTCATGGCCTCCGTCCATTCTTTTTTTTCAACAATCCCCTCATGGGTGACGAAAATCATATCTGTTCATTCTGGAACAATGTCTTCTTTATTCCCACCTAATCTTGACAAATGATCTGCTAGTACAGCTTCTCACCCTGGTATAACCTCCATTTCAATGTTTTTTTTGTTTTTTAAGCATACATATTTGTACTTTATTGTATTATGGTTTCCAAAAAACCTTTTTGCACAACACACAATGGCCCTCATTACACAGTAGGCGGTAAACATGGCGCTATTAGCGCCATGGTTGCCGCCGGTATTTTACCGTGTCCGCCTTGGTGGATGGCGAAATTACCGCCCTACTCCAAGGTGAGTGGGAGCGGTAATTCCCGTTCACCAAGGCACTTCCACATTCCCATTTTTGCCCCCATAAGGCATAATGGGAATGGGGAAGGCGCTAATTACGGTACCGCAAATTGCAGTACCGTAATTAGCTCCAAGGTCCCTTTGCGGCACCCTACTTTAACGGCTGGTAAAACCAGCCGTTAAGGTCGGGTCCCGCAAAGGGAACTCGTAGTAAGGCGGTAAGTGTTTACCGGTACCGGTGCCCTTACCGGTACCGGTAAACCCTTACCGCCTAACGTGTAATGAGGCCGATATGACTGTAGAATCCTATAGTGTACTGGCCTATACTTCAATATGCTGTGGAATATATTGTAATATACTGCAGACTACTTTCATATGGATGGCTACGGATGGACAGAAGAATCTTGGACATTGCACAGCATTTCTTGCGGCGGTGGAGGCAGACCCCCCTATGTCCCACCTAGTTCCATCCTGTACACCTCAATCATTTATTTCCATTTTCACTTGAACCCTTACCTCACACCCACCCTAAAAAATGCTGCAAAAAATGCAGTAAAATGGCCTCTACCAAATGCGGTGATACAGCTTTGGTGAGTTGGGCAGATGCAGGACGGAACACGCCTTACAGCATAACATGTATTTTGGGGCAGCATGGAATAGTTCACATGTACTGTCATGTAGTGTAGAACATGTCGTAGTGCTAAGAGGGGTTTGTGGGCGTTGAACTAGCCTGTAAGAGAGACTTGTTCTCTGCCCCTGGGACTGCCGTGGTACTAGAGAATGAGTTCAGAGATCGTTGTTAGTCTGTGGGCAAGAGCAGAACACTGATGATTATAGACGTAAGTCGCATGTTTGACTGGGAGGTACTCGCGACGAATGGTGGGAGTGCAAGGACCATTTTGAAATCTAAAGGTAGTGTAAGGGGCAAGCCTTTAAAAGAACAAGTGCCGACAAATGCGGATAGAACAACGGTCCATGACGAGTCGAGTGCAGAGGCGCCTGGGGAGAGTTCACTTCGAGAAATGAAAGGGGGTCAGGCGCATCTAAAGAAAGTTGGAAGGGGTGTTGCTTGTAAGGAAAACCAGTGAAAACGAACAGATTGAACACGCAGAGGGGCTGAGTTTGAATCAGAAATCCCCATCTGGTGCCATTGAGCAATGTGTACTATGAGAACAAGCAGCAGCTCATTAAAATCCTTTAGGCTATACCTCCTGCACTCCTACCCCGCCCCCTACTAGGTCAAGCCTGGCAGAAGGAATACAAAGCAGGTGTTGACATTGTCATACTGAAAAAGCAAGGCGGGCCGTTGCCCTGCACACGCAGACGTGATCCACTTGTGTTCTGTAGAAAGCCTTCAACTAACAGAAGGCCGCTTGCAAAGGCTGTGCGTGTGAAAGATGACTTTTGCCACAAAGGCTCCTCAGATGTCTGCCTCTAATTATTTTAAAATAGACTTGCGTGTCACGTGCTGTATGTAAAGATTGTCTGCATACGCTCAGAGTCTGTGGCATTAGATTGTTTTTAGCCACAACCTGTTTTATCTTTGAAAGGAGTTGCATATCATGTATGACATGTATATCTCAAAATATAAAAGAAGTTATTTTCTTTTCTTGTTTCTAAACTGTGGAAGATCTGTCATCAAACTTACTTTGTAAAATGGATGTGATAAAAGGCACGCACTTTGGCTACGGGGTAGCACAGGAACGCCAGGGATTGCTAAGAGAAATGTGTTTCAGCTGTGCATTTCTAAAAGAGTTACTAAAGTATGACAAATGCTCATGTTTCTCTTTTGGACAACTTATGACACATTGAGCAATCAATGTTACGAGAAGAAAACGAAGTGTTCTTAGGCTTTCAGAATGAAACCTAACTGTAAAGGATCACACATGTGTACTGGAAGGCCATAGACATGCATCACACAATTGGGGGGCAACCCTAAATAGAGATTGGGAGTCGCGCTGAAGTCACATGAAGATTCTGTGTTCATAGATGTCTTCCCATCCACACAACAATATTAACAACTCCATTTAGTTTACAATTAAATAATTTATTTCACAAATATAGGCGCTGTGGTACTGACAAGAGCCTACAATTCACGCCCTGCAGATGTCAACACTTCCACTCATTGGAACTTACTATTGATATGTTATACATTGCTAGGGAGCCTGTAACTGAACACAGACAACTGCAAAGCTGGTTGCTGATCTATGCACATGATGCCATCTGTGATGTCATTTATTTAAAGTGCAATTGTGTCATAAGGGATGTAGTGTACCATTAGGAATGTTTTCTGGATTTTTTAAGGTTACGTGGTTTGTTCATCTTCCCATTTTCATAACTTTCTCGAACATAGAATCCCTAACAAACTCGTTGATATGGCGCAACCACGAATGGGAACACCACTGCGCTGGGAGGCAGAGCAGGCCCGACATTGGGGCACTTTTTATCAAATGTGGCACAAATCAAACATGTGCACTGCAGGATGGTCAAGCTTTTCTGGTCGGATGCAACCCGCTCTGTGAAAATCCTACTGCTTTTCCAAAGGGTCAAACTCCACCGCAGATCTCATGGTGGAATTCAAAGTCCATCAATCAATAGCAAGGACCAGGAATTAGGAGCTGAGTTCGACAAGCCAAGCAGAGGCCACCCCCTCCCCCTTTACCTCACCTAGAAAACGTCCCCTGCACTTACTGAGTCTACCTTCACTTGGTAATACATTGACTTCTCCATGCCTCTGCTCATTGGGAAGGTGACAATGCACGTGGTTATGATATGATAGGTTATTTATAACGTGCTTAACACCCAGAGGTTTCTAAGCGCAGACCTGGGGATCGAACCTGTGTTGCTCTGTGTCGTCTTGTTTCCAAGGCAAGCATGTTGCTGCTGAGCTATCCTCTTAAGCTTAGCTAAAGGTTAGGGTTGGGGTCAACCGGTGGCAGGGGTAGAATATGGAGTACAAAAGGAAGGGGTAAAGAGGACCTCCCCCCTATAATGAAAAATGAGTGCTAGGAGAAGTGAAAGACGGGAGAAGTAAAGGTATGGAGAAATACATGCGACTAAGGGACGGTATGGCGAAGTGTATGCAGGCAAGGTTAAGATATACATCCCTAAATGCTCAGATCGTTTCCTGATTTCTTTGTCGATTTTGTTTGGCTGTCGAGTTAAGAGTCATGCACATGTCAATACATACCTTAGTTTGAATTTACTGTTGTTGCATAGGACATTGCTGAGAGCAAGTAATTGAAAACACACAATTGTAGACCTGATTGTTTATATATGAATGCAGTGCCATGTGTGCTGCCATTTCAGGTGGAATTCTGCCATAACTAGAGGTGTAATGTTTCATCAGAAATGCATTGTGTATTTTCTAAGGCTGCATAGTTTTGTTGCCTTTATCATGACTTTCTCAAACATTTTATCCCAAACAAAGTTATTATTATAGGAAAAAATGAATGGGTAAAAAGTACCGTAGACAAGAAACATTGTCCACGAGCATCTATGCCAAACAGCCTACGTACTAGCCGTTATTCAGGGACTTCTCTACCGAATCATGCTGAAAACAAAAGATCAGTGTAAGAACTAGGCGTGCGGATGTCTCAAAATAGGCTGCAAAGGAGATCAATCTTTTCCAGGAGGGCCTTCCCACTCATAGGAGTCGCACCGTTATCGCAAAGGATTGAAAACCTCTAAGGGTGTCAAAGTGGAGTTTGAGACATGCAGTGCAATTACACAGCCCTTGGCTCGAGAGGCGGGTTAAAACAGCCACTCTGAGGCCCTGCGCAATTCTATATTAGATTTGAGGGCCTTTAAATTCCAGCTAGCTCTCTTACTCGCTCCCTGCTTTCTCTGTGGGTATTGTTAGGTAGTTGAGAAAGTAAGGAGTGGATAGTTCTGGATTGCTTTTAGCAGATTCAGCAGCGGTTTGGAGGAGTTTGTCAGTTGTTTGTGGTGTTTTTGGTGTTTCTTGATCCCTCTATTATTGCCTTTTGCCTGTGTTTCTTCTTTTGACTCTAATCTTTGCTGTTTACCCATACACCTTGTAAACAAGCTTAAAACAACACATGTTCCTCATGTACTTTCCCCATTCCATTTTCAATTTGTGTCATCCCAAACATTTTAAAAAACAACATTTCCTACCACCTTTCCCTTCCTGTGTTTGCAGCAAAACATTTATGAGTGAACACATGAAGTCTTCCTGTGCTGTTCTCTGGCACCTTTCCTACTGTTTGTGTCTTTGAGAACCCTTTACCATCACGTGAGTGTTGCATAAATAATTTGTTGGGCCTCATTACGAGTTTGGAGGCAGCCATGCCGCTATTTGCGGCATGGCTGCCTCCAAACTCGGGTCCGGGTTCAGGTTCCTTGAATGAGGAATTACCGGCCCACTCCAACCTTGGAGGACCCATTGTTTCCTCATTCAATTTACCGATCCCAATAGGGCTTAATGGGAATGGGGAAGGAGCTAACAACGGGCCCATTAATAACAGGCCCATTATTAGCTCCTTGGTCCTTTAACCAGCCGCCCTTAGCGGGACCTGCTAAAGGACCTCGTAATGCGGTGGTAAGGGGTTAACGGCACCGGTACCCTTACAGGCCCCATTAACCCCTTACCGCCAACCTCGGAATGAGGCCCTTTGTCTTTGTAACTTGTTTAGTGTTATGCATATAGAAACCTTAAGCAATATGTACTTGTATTTAGTGGAGGTGCCAGTGCATAGAAGATGATGATCTTCACTTCTCCTTGACGTTCAGGTCAGAGGTTGAGGTAGTCATCCATGATGGTGATGCAGAACCTGAAGAGAGGCAGACAGAGGTTATAATGGGTTCTGAGGAGGGGGAGACAGTGGTTAAGGATGGGAAGTTGGTTTTAGAGAAGGGGGAATGGTAGAAGAAGGATAGGTAGAACATTAGAAGCCGGATGTGGCTACCCATCCAAAGGAAGTTGTGGTATGTGGGATATATTGACCCAATCAACGCATTGCCCCACATCACTGAGCTGCATCTGCTCAAGAAACAGAAACCTGGCTGTGCTGGCTCTAGTGCGCGCCAGGATCTCAAATTGCGTTTTTACAACAACCAAAAAAATGGCTGCATCACCCTGCCACACACATTTCAGGTGGGGTTAAACAAGGGGACCCACTGCAGGAGCGTGACAGTGTGCCTCTGTGAATGAAATGGTCCTGCCAGGCTCAGGAGAAGTCATTGGGGGTCATTACTAGTTAGGCGGTAAGGGGTTAACGGCGCCGGTAAAGGTGCCGGAGCCATCAACCCCTTACCGCCTCATTACGAGTTCTGCTCGCAGGGCCCGCTAAGACTGCCTGGTAAAACCATGCGTCCTTAGCGTGTCCCGCGAGCACCCTCCCCATTCCCATTGAGCCCTATAGGGGCTCGAATGGGAAGGGGGATGCACTGGGTCCGGGTTCCTTGAATGAGGAATTACCGGGCCCTCCAAGGTTGGAATGTCCCGGTAATTCCTCATTTAAGGAACCCGGACTCGGTACCCGGAAAGGGGGTAGCCATGCCGCTAACAGCGGCATGGCTCCCTCCTAATTCGTAATGACCCCCATTGTGTCTTAGCAAAACCGGGCCTAATTCCGAATGGCAGGCCCTGTCAAAAGTAAATTTGGAAAAATTAACCAAGAACTCTGCTTTTACTTGCGTGCATATTTCTCCACAATGTATCAAACACCAGCTGTCTTCAAAAGAACTTCAATTATCTGAGCCGGGTCAGTTTCATGTATCAGTGTTCAGATAAAACTCATGCTTCCAGGAAAATGACTTTGGCTGCAAGGCAGTATTGCAAAGGCATAACTGCTGAACCCATATGCATGCATTAGTATTGGCCTTACCCCAAACCCTCACCCGTAATGATAGGCTCACAAATTGTGTCAAGTGTTGGCAATAAAAGGCCGCAGGATTTTATTGTACAGATATGAGCTATGGAAATAACAGTATCACATATCATGATGGTATCATACTTTTGGGCACCGGGTCCGGAGGTTACCCCCTCTGACCCGTGCCGCCTTCTTGTGTCCCACGACTTGTTGTGGGCACCGTACAGTGCCTTGTACTTCTTTTTGTTCTTCTCCCCTTTTTGTAGGGTGGGCGGGTTCTGTGGTAAAGAAGCAAGAAGAATTGGAAGACACTGGGCCTCATTACACGGACGGCAGTGGACCAAGGTGCTATCAGCACCTTGGTCCATGCCGGTAAAATACTGGCACCGCCTTGGTGGAAAGGGCAATTACCGCCCTATTCCAAGGTTGGTGGGGCGGTAATTCCCCCTTCCCCCATTGCCCTTCCCCATTCCCATTTTTGCCCCATAGGGCATAATGGGAATGGGTGCTAATTACGGCACCGCAAATTGCAGTACCGTAATTAGCTCCCTGGTCCCTTTGCGGGTTGGTTTTTAACGGCTGCAAAAAGCAGGCGTTAAATTCTCCAACACGCAAAGGGACCTCGTAGTAAAGCGGTAAGGGTTTACTGGTACCGGTAAAACACCCGTACCGGTAAACCCTTACCGCCTACCGTGTAATGAGGCCCACTGAGTAAACAGTGAACCTCCTGTTTGCTTGGGTCCCCGTTCAGGGTCCACAAACAGATTGTGTTTACTCTGAGCATGCTGCTCTCATTTATAGGACCCAGGGAGGCCCTGGGTCTTTGTTGTGTATGTGGTGGGGGCTGCTGTTGTCGCAGCCCCCGGACGGATAGCCGACTATCTGGCCCCCTGGTGGGGGCAGATCTTTTGAACCTGGGCCCTGCCTGACGGTTGTTTTCCTTATGGCGCTTAGCACCTTGCTGTTTGGAGGAAGGGTGAGATGACTGTTCGCACCTTACCCTTCCGTGGCTTTGTGCTGCCGAGACTGCGTGTCTCCGTAGCTGGGGGGAGGAGAGGAGCAGGCACATGGAGGTTGGGGCTGCCCCTCTCCAAGCTGCCAATGGTAACAGCAGTTACCCTGCCTCGCTTGTGGGATGCCCATGCAGCATTGCCCAGATGGGGCTGCCAAACCGAATTTAAAGAAAGAATGCTAGCACTTTTTAACACATGTGGAAAAATGGGCTGTTCTGACTGAAGAGAAACAAATGGCCTGTTTAAAACTCAATTGTTAATGAAAGCCTGTTTATTTAGCAATATAAAGGGATTATGTTAGTGGTGAAAATGCACACATATGCTATTTTGATTGCACAGGTTTTAATTCAAGACTCAGAATGAGAAAATAAAGATTAAAACACATGCCTCATTCTGAGGTTGGAGGTAGCCATGGGACACTCACCTGTCAAGTGTGAAGGGGCAATAAAACCTTCAATTAAGACTGGAAACCTCTTGCCTGGCAGGAAATGACAGCTGCTTGCAATTGAAGGAAGAAAATAAAACCCAGGATCAAGTAACAAAGGGCAAACATTTTAAAAGTGTGCAGTTTTAAATCTAATTTTGTGGGCCATTTTTCAAAACTTGGTAGTACTCATTGCCGAATGGGGAACAGAAGTTAAGAAATATGGCAGATTCCCAGGAAAATATTAATGTGGGAAACATAAGATTTTGAACATACATCCCTGGGGACAATTCACATTTGTATATAAAATTGTGGAATTTTAGGCCAAATCTTTAATGTGTAAAATTACCAAAATGTGTCAGAAAGGCAAAACAAGGTCGCACAGATTGGAGGATTGCACTAATCTGTGCTGCACAGTGTTAGGGAGAATTCTCTGTTTAGGCTGAATTTCCTAACCTAGTGAGTCCCCCAGCAGCTTTGCTGGATTTCTGGAGTTTGTTTTTCCATCCTGCCAAGAGTGAGACTCTTTTCTCCCACTCTTGGACATGTATGTGTGTAATTCCTTTGAAATGTCAATGTGTTCGATGGGCTATGGGGTCTTTTACTCCATAGGGTCTCATATGTTTTTCTATGTGTGTTACACCGCACCCTACGTGTCGTAACACGGGGGTGCCCTAGCGGTTCCCCCACCATAGACTCCATACCCGGGGACTGACTACTGTCTCCCCGGGCATGTAAAGTCACCATTGGCTTTACTAGACCTAAATTTACTAACAGAACTAGTACCAACCATCTTATTGTGGACGTACTAGTAGGGGTAATTCGATTACTCCTGGATCTGTTACTCGAGGGGGCACTGTCCCGTCCCCCCTCGTCGAGTTTTGGCTGGTGGCAGTGGAAACTACTTGTTATATTCGATCCCAAACATAACCCTATGGGATTCGTCCCATTGTTGGAGATTAATACTTTTTCTCATTAATCTCAGACGTACCACCGATCTACTTATCTTAAATAAGTTTATCGAGTGGTATTTTCTGCCAGAACTCGGTTTTAAAATGGCGTCTGTGTTCGTCTCTGTGACTCCTAAACCTAAGGTTGAGCCCTTTGTTCCACTTTTGGCGGGCCTCTGTACAGAGACCCTCCAAAGTGGTGCCATTCTGTCTGGGTTACCTCAGAGGTGTGGGAGGGGGTTTAGGCACCCTGGACCGAGTTGCCTTGCCAACTCAGGTCGCACTCTGGAGTGATTGGCCCAGGTGGTGAGCCTTCCCGCTCACCACTTAGCATGTGTTGATTGACAGCTAGGCTGAATGAATGGGGCTCTTCTGCATAAAAGCAGGGCTTTTGGGACTGGATCTTGAGAAGTCGCCACAGGACCTAAGAATCCGACAAGGGTAACGCTGAGCCGACCTGCACGACGACACCTCCGGTGGAGCCCTGCGGAACCGACTCACCACCTCCCGACGACAGAGGAGATCTCCCTGTCTGAGAGTCTCTTCCCCTGACTGGTGGGAACAACCAGTCCCCTTTGCTTTTTATTCTCCTCAGGACGCAGTGGTCGAATTGCCCATGCAGAGCACCTCGGCAACCGGATAGCCACTACCCCTGTACCGCAACCAAAATGTGGTGCCTTGTGACGGAGCACTCCGCGGCTGGTCTCTTCCCTGGTGGTGCACCGGACTTTACTTTCCTTCGACGACGAGATCATCTCTACTCTTGGCCAAGACCCGACGTGCATCCACCACCAGGAACAACTGTCCCCGCCGGAGCTGCCCTCCACAACAAGGTACCGTGTCCACCTGGCCTCCCTTTCGTTCGGTTCGAGCGAGGTGTCTTAATCCTCTCCGTTCCACTGGGTCGTCTACAAGCTTTGCTCATTCTTTGTTCTGAACTGGTTCAATCTGCCGATAACAATTTGCTATAAAGCCTTGAATGCATCTCCTCTAGAGACTTTTTGGGACATCGCGCCTTGCCTCTCTCCGAGTGGGCCTGGCCTCTGAACTTTACGATCTATTGTGATTCTTGCCTTCCTGCCTTGCATTTTATCCGCATAGGATTGAACTGTGTTGATTTCATAACCTGTCTATCTTTTTCTCTCCCGTCCTAACTAATATTCAAGTGTCATCTAGGGTGAGGTATACACCTCTGTCTGAAAATAAGTGGTACCGGTAGAACCTAGAGTTGTCGATATTTTGCTAGGGGGATTGATCGTTTTCTACTCCGTAGAGTAATTGTGTTTGATTTGTTTGCCGTGATTTGCTTTAGTGTTTTCCATAGATGTTGTGTTATAAATAAATAACTTACTATCTTTACACTAAGCCTCGTTGCGTGTTTGCTTGTCTTGCTGTGAAGAATTGCCCTATGGTGTATACTCCACATACTGACCAACTTTTCTTGAGAGAAGTCTGACTGCTCAGCCACAGCTACCAAGTGAATCTGTGTGGTACAGACAGCTACCAAGTGGGTTCACCGCCAACGCCTGTAGTCCTAAATCTTTTGCAGTGGTCCCAGAGGGAACTGCACAGGTTTCCGCCTAACACACATCATATCTAACTTGTGTGTATAATTTTCAAAGAGATTGCAAGTAAAGAAATGTAGGTTTATGGCAAAATCAGATTTTAAGTAAAGTAAATGTGGGAGTGTTGGGACATTGTAAACTTCACCTCATAAACCTGACATCATCCCCTTAGAAATCCAACCAGCAGAGAGCAAGGCAGAGATTACTACCCTTGCCCAATCCTATTGTTAGGGGTGTGTGTAGTAAAGCCTGCCCCTGTCATATACTGTGATGGTGTCACCTGGCATTATAAATAAGAGCTTCTGACAACACACAGGGACACACTGATTCCTGATTTCCTACCCGGCGTCCTGTCTGTTCCTGTCTTCATCTTACATTTATCCATATAGACTCCAGATCCCAACCAAAAGGCCAAAACCTTGCTGATCCTAAAAATCCCTAATAATCAAGGGAACCTGTGGTGTTTTGGGAAGCATCCTGAATGAACCTGGTTTGCTGCTCACTAAATGCTTGTCTGCGGCAAACCTGCCATCCAGCTGACTCTTAGGCCTTGATTCATGGAAATGTTTTATAATGGCACAATCCCATAGGAAAATGTTCCATGAATCAGGCCCTTAGAATCCAGTGACCAGAGGTGCCAGTCCAGTGCCAGTCCAGTGCCAGTCCAGTGCCCTCCGGTGACCGAACTGCCCAGCTGTCTTGCCATGCGCTTTGTCGTATAGTGACCAGAATCCTTGTTTGTCCAGTATCCTAAAATAAAGTGGACTGTAAGTATCATCCCTACCCCATAGAAATCCATAGTCTACATATCTTGCTTTGTCTCTATCCCATCTCTAAGTCATCCAATACTTATTCTGATAACTTTTAATATTGTCAAAATCATTCTTGCCACCCTGTCATTGATTTATAGTGCTAGCGCCAGCTCTTTATAGTAATTTTGTCTTGTGTAAATCCTAAACTATCAATCATATTTCGAGCGATCGGACTGGCTCTGCCAGGGCGGGCACTGGGGAACTAGGGTTGATTCCTTGGATCAACCCTGGAACTTACTGTGTCTCAATCTGGCAGTCTAGTCTGAATGCTCTCGTGTAGAGTAAAACTGTTCCTTGTCAAAACTGATTTAATTGCTTTTTTTGCACCTTTGTTTTCTCGAAAATGCACCTCATTAGATCTTACATAACTCCCTCAATTTATCAGTTAGAGATCTCATTTCACTTCCTTATTGTATCTATGATCCATAGCTACAACCCAACTAAAGGATCACACTCCACATCAGTGAATTTCATCCGTTATTATAAAAAAACGTCTGGTTAATTTCAGGCGGGAATTGACATTTTTTAAAAGTTTTACACGTGTTATTTTTCGATTACAAATTATTTTAAACATTCTATTCATTTTCGAATTGTATGCTTTTGCTCAATCTATTGCTTATGATTGCTAGTATCTTTCCAATGTTGCTCCAGTAAGGAATTGTCCTTATTTAAGGATTTTTGCACACATTCATTGTTTTGTTCAGCCATTTTCGAGTATCATTTTAACATTGCAAGGGTTTCAAGTCCGTTTTTCTCTCTTGTTTGAAGGGGGAAGGTTAGATTGGAATTCCGTTTCCAGACTCACGTTCCTAACTGCCTGCTGCTTCCTTCTATTCATTCAGAAGGATTATTTGTGGGTTGAGGGAATTTTGCAGGGGGAAATACTAACTTGAGTGCTATCTTTCCGTAAATCCCAAAGTGTTTCTATTCCTTGGTGTTTTCTATCTGTGTTGCTAAAGGGTTGAATTAAGTGCATTGCCTACCTTCCTATTTTTTTGTTGTCACCACATTGGTGATTGCTACTCGTATTAAAAAGTATATGATTGATTTGAATTTTAAATAAATAAAACAATATCACCTTTACCAACCAGCCTGGTTCCTGGTCCATTGGGACCCAGGGTATTTGAAAAGGGGGTGTGATATGAGTGGTGTATCTCTCAAACATTAAACCTATATATAACAAAATAAGCATTTCAGTTGTGCACTGCATACTAGGCTGAGACCAGTGTGTATCGCCTTATTGAAATCCTTAACAGGTAGCAGAGTCTCTTGAAGTGTACCAGCAGAAGTAGGCCACGAACCTGGACCTTGGAGTTGATGGGGACAAGGTGGTACTCCAGGAGCAACAGCTTGACAAGACCACACAGATGCAAAGGGGTGAAGAGCAAAGGGGAGAGGAGGTATTGGTGCTGTATCACATCAAAGAGCACTTGATGGAGGACCAGAGATAGTCCACTGCTGATGTCTCAAGAGGAGGAGAGTTTTGCCACTGCAGCACTGCCTGCCTGTGCATAAGGGGCAAAATGCAATATGTGATAGAGTCAATGGTCTTCTTAAAGAGAGAATTGCTAAATTGAAATTGACATTGAAGAAGGGATGGCTTTATTGCCTGCCCCAGCATTATATGCATTAAAGAATCAGCCTGGGTCGGACCACCACCTCACACCCCACAAGCTAGTGACAGGGAGGCGAATGAGAATGCCCTTCTCTCCTCCATCGAGGAGCAGAAGTGATTCCCGGAAGACTGCAGAATTGTTAGGAAATGAGATATGTACTTATTTGACATGTATGATCGCTAGTATCTCTGTCATTTCAGATCAACTCAATCGCACAGTGTGTCAGTCTCAGGACACAGATGAAAACCATTCAGCAACCAGACTTCAAGAACTATTTCCTATACCTGGATTGTTTGTGGAAGATAATGCAGCCCTACTGCACAACTTCACAAGGAAGGTTCCGATATTGTTGAGAACGTTACTCCCTCAGTAGTAAAAGTTCAAGAAAGACATGGTTACACTTTGGCAACGTCAAACCATATGATGGTGAGACAGATGCACCCCGACCATTGAATTGGAAGCAAGATAAGAAGAAGAAGGTCAGCACGTGCATACTCGATCGATGATGAGGAAGAAGGACGCTAAGATTGCTGATTAAATTAAGTGGAGTGAACGATGAGTGGCAGTCCTGCTCCTGTGGAAAACTCTGTTAGAAGCATGTGCAGAGTCTTTCTTTAGTTTCTGCACTGTGGCTGGACCCATAACATTGCATAAAAGCTGTTACCAGCCACGGGGCGGCCGCGGAGTGGACGACGAGTGGCAGTCCTGCTCCTGTGGAAAGCTCTTTTGGAAGCGTGTGCAGAGTCTTTCTTTAGTTTCTGCACAGTGTGTGGACCCATAGCATTGCCTAAAAGCTGTTACAAGCCGCGGAGCGGCCACCGAGTGGATGACGAGTGGCAGTCCTGCTCCTTTGGAAAGATCTGTTGGAAGCGTGTGCAGAGTCTTCCTTTTCTTTCTGCACTGTGAGTGGACTGTGAGTGGACCCATAGCATTGCCTAAAAGCTGTTACAAACCGCGCAGTGGCCTTGGAGCGGCCGCAGAGTGGATTATGATTGGCAGTCTTGCAGTCATGGCTGTGGATCTAGTCGCCGCTCCAAAAGAAGATGACAAAGGGCGTCACCTCAGGAGCTCTCTGAAGCGAGCCAACATAGATGGCACACAGAGCAAGGAGAGCAGCGCTTCACCAAGCACCCTTTCATCATCCGGCAACCAGAAAGAAAGGGCGGCAAACATCTTCCCCCTTGAAACCTTGGATCAGCTACCTGAATACCCTCTTCAAAATGACTCGCGAGCAGCAAAATTGCTCACTGGCGTGGCATCCAGAGGGAAGAGACCGAAGGTTAAATCAATTCGGACTTACAAGTCAGAGCGGTATGTCTTACCCCTTCGCCGCTGTCCCAGTCGATTCGTCTCCTACCGCTTGTGGCCCGGGACCTCTCACCGGTCCTTCCTGGCCCGTCCTGCTCATCAGTGGACCCTGGAGGGGAGCTTCCATTTGAGAGGGGGGTGGGATCTGGTAGGGAGGTGGACCCGGGTGCTGTGAGCCTACGGGATGTGGGGCATGGGTGTCACACTACTGGGGAGAGGAGCGAAGAGATGTTGGGCCCCCTCCCGAACTGTAGCATGGGAAGCGACGTCCCCCGGTCCCTGATGGAGGAGACTGGCCTGGAGACTGACTCGATACTGGGCGCGCAACGCTTCACCAACAGCATGGGAGACCCTGCTCTTGAGGGACATGATACTCCCACAGCAGACTCCTCTGACGGTCACAGCGCTGGTAAACATGGAACCGCTGTCAAGTGGCCAGAAAGACGGAGAACTGCTCCCGTCATCCTCCACGTCCATAAACTCGGCCCCCCTAAGAGAACTGGAATTACACCCCCATACAGCCAACTTAAAAAAAAATGCAAAGAACTTACGACAACTCAGCCCTAGGGACAAAAAAAAAGCCCTTGATCCATCAAAAAGGGGCTCGTAAGAAAATCTTATCCAAGAGCTGTTGCCTAATTAGTTCTACTACAACAGAACAGGGGTGTAAAGATCAAACATCTACAAAAAACAGAGAAAGGATTGTGGCAAGGGAAACCTGCAACCTCTTGACAGACTTCTTCCATACTCGCTAAAAAGTAAGAGCGGAAAGTAGGATGGACCCTTTGAAACTTTCCGATGCAGAAATCTTGGAGGCAAAGAAAGAGTACCTCCCCCTTGCAAAATAACACATGATGGAGGGTGCCCAAACCAGTATTGAAAACCCAACACTGTCTCTAAGCATCAAACAAAGGTCACCTAGAGATAAATCCAAAGAATGACACAGGACGGGAGGCGCCATCGTTCACTGCACTCCTTTGACAGGAAAGGACGGCACACCTGTGGCTCAGGGGGTGCTAAAGTATTTATCACCAAACAGGTCCAGAGTCACAAAGGGTTCTAAACAAGCGGACCATTTTGACTAATTTCACAACTTCCCTGAACGGCGTAATGAAAATCTGGTAGAGAAGGAAACCTTTTCAGAAACCAGTGAAGAAGAAGCCTCGATGTTCTTGGTTGTACCTACAAGTGGCGTACAAGCATTGCGAGCAAGCCATCAAAAAACAACCTCTGAACCTGTCGGCTACACCTACATTGAACCAACGCCATCTATTATGGCAAACCATCCTGTGGAGAACAGCCGGGCACGGGATACGACCAATCAATACGGAACCTCTGAGGCGGATTACCACACCAGACGTTCACATCTATATGCATCCCAAAGAAACTCATTAGACTTGTACAGAACAATCAAATTCTATCGTCTGTTCCTCTACAGCCCTTCACTCTGCTTCCCCGATGAAAAGGGTCTCTACAAACCAACCTTTACCTAGCCAAACAGATACTCCAACTAAGAAGCCTGACATCTATTCCATAATGTCAGCAGTGACTATCGCGCTAGCTCCTTTCACCAATCTATACGAAGCGGTAGCTGATACTTTAAAAGACCATACAACGCTACAAGCCATGAACCACAACAAACCAATTTTCTTTGGAAGCATACATCATGGCCCTAGAAACCAAAGCCAAATATCCGCCTGTACTTCAAGACCAGCCAACAGCACCGTCTCAAGTGCTCCAGAAACAAACCTCACTGATGGCGAACCGACTGGAGATTGGAACACAAACAGCTATATGGATCGACCTGACAGACAACTACCAGAGAGCACAAAACCTGACTTGGGACATGGCGGTCAGTTCATCTCTCAACCGGACACCAACCAATCATGTGAAGCGATCTAAGGCACAAAATGTGGCCCTGGCGGGTGAACAACTGGCAATTCACACTTGCCCAGTTGACAGCCAGAGTGCACTGAAGATGTAGTGCACTCCATGGAATGACATTTCTAGAAAAATCTCAGTTCCAGCATCGGAAAAGACACGTAATCAAATGATAGAACCAATATTTCAATTTCAGATTACTTTGCACAAGCAAAAAATAGAAGTACAAATTGGCCTATCTAAAACCGCGAAGAACATGTCTTTAAAAACAGGATCATAACCAGTGACAACAACAAATGAACTGAAACCAATATCTCCTCCATCGCCAAGAACAATAAATGACTTTCTCGAGAACAAAGTATTAATGAACTTAAGTTAACATCTGTCAGTCCAAACTTCCCCTAAAACGTGAGACATACCGCACAAAAAATCGCCTCAAAAAAAGAGCAACTACAAGGTGAATGAAAGGTCTAACGAAAGCAACGAGAAAACAGAAAGTCTGTATTACACCCTGGAAGCCAGGTGCAACAAACTAATTAAGAAAGGAAAGTGAATCAACAAAATCCTGGGCATGTCGTATGAGAACCTCATCCGAACCAAAGTTGTGAGGTCTTTGATCGACCCAAAGGCAAAAGGCTCCCACAGAACAACTCCTTACAAACAAATGACCAGCGGAAAGAAAGGAACAAGACCTCACAGCAAAAAGGGACCTCAACAAGTAACACCTTTAAAGAAAAGGCCACCTCTGGTTTCCATTATAGATCTAGAACTCAGATATATAATGAGAAGCCCAGAAAGTGGGAGCAAGCGAAATGGATATTTAAACTGGAACAAATCAAAGAAAACAATGATGAAGTCATTTTAAACCGGAGATCAATGTTATCGCACTTTAACTTCATTCCAAAACTTCATCAAATTAAATCAGACAATTCTTTTAGTAGTCGAGCCCAGCCATAAGCACCAGAAAGAAAGAGCATAACCATTGCTTCGTCAAGGGTGAAGAAGATACTAAGAGATGAAACTACTAAACTCCTAAAAATGGGTTACAAACTCACTGACTCCTCCAGAACATGCTCAGTGAATGAAAAAACAACACAGGAAGAACGGGTCCAACTAGACACACAAAATACCTCACACTTCCCTCAGCTTGGGTCGCTAAATAAGTCCTTGAGGGATTCGACGTACAAAACACATAAAGTAACAGAGTCAAAGTCCAGAGGCTCCGCTCCAGAGAGGACTAATCGCTCCTCTTTCACAAACAGTAAAAACAAAAATTTGGATGCCAACATCACAACATGCCTAAGGGTCCCACGTCACGCAAGACCTAACGAACCAGATACTGCCACTTTGACAGAAGTAAACAAAAGATCTCAGAAAGCAAAAGACACAACCATCCGCTGATGGTGAAGGCGACATGGACAAACTCAGATCATACGAAGAACACTTTCCAGCAAACAACAATCATAATTGCAAAAACATACTGGAACCCGGCTACCATGGACTCCCCTACTTATTTGGAAATGGTAGAAGGGGCAATTGACGAGGCCATGGTAGTGCACTTGGCGTCACACTTTTTGATATGTGGGGACCTCAACGCGATATGTCAACCGCAAAACCAATCCTCAAACCAAATCATCGGCCGCAGTTCATCGCAGCTCTTTATGGACGCAGCTAATAAAATCAAGAGACTTTTATAACTTAGATGAGGTATTCCCCGACGTCTATAGGCTGCTGTCTTGGGAGCGCAAAGCCTCAAAGGCTGCAATAGACTACATTTTTTGTCGGAAGGTCTCTATTACAAGTTACGTCAGCCTTCGAGGTCACGAGAGCCATTGCCAGTAACCACAATCCGTTGTCAATGACATGGTCTTCATCGACACCTCCTACCGTACAGACGTATGCCCAGCTGGAATGTAACTCACAAGGGACGAGGTAAAAATTGAAGGCCAGTTCAAAAAGAAACTTGGAGCACAGATATAACGCCATGACTCACATCAACCATTTAAAACAAATTGACTATATTACTCTACTTATGGTCTATAAGAAAGTGTCCACTAGAACACACAGTTCAGATGTTCAAACTAGTCATGCCTATGACAAAACTCTAGTGGACAAAAGCAGTGAACTGAGAAGAATCAAACGGACAGCAAGAACATCACTTTCGATGGCCCCATCCATCGAGGCCACCACAGCAACAAAATGATACAAAACATGGCTAAGAGGTCACCGTCTTACCCTTTACCAGCAAGACGCCGAAAACATCAGTGGTCACAAGGCTAGGGAATTTTGGTCTCTACTGAAAACTACATCGCCAGCCCTAGAAAACTCAATGCTGAACTGTATCGGCAAGCATACATGGAAGTCGTACTTCAAGAGCTTGTTTCAATGTCTGACCACCAGTCATATCCCCAGTCCAAGTGCAGAGTCTTCGTCCTGGGTGAGGGTAGAGGACCAAGAAGTGATTGCTGAACGGATTAAAACCTCAAAGAACTCCAGAGCACCAGGACCGGATGGGGTCACAAATATGGACTTTAAAACCTGCCCAAATGAATGCTCCTTAGTAAAATCTCCCAGAGATGTGCGGACTTAAAATCCATCCCACCCTCATGGAAATCAGCAATAGTTGTCCCGATTTTAAAGAAAGAGAATAAGAGTGACCCGGCGAATAACTGGCCAATTGCCCTGTTAAAAATGTAAAGAATTGGCTAAACAGGCGCCATGCGATGATTATCTTCAAACTGGATTCAAGAAGAACCTGGGAACAGCTGCTAACATTCTCTTGTTAAATGTCCTAAAGAACAAGGTGTTAGAGCGACGTCCTTGAGCATTCATTGCCTTTATAGACCTCACCCAGGCATTTGACAGAGTGGATAGATCCTGCCTTTGGAAAAAACTTGCAGCGTGGTACTGCCCTCCTGTTCTCTTAGACCCCATCAAAGCTCTCTATACCGACACCAATATGAGAGTGCGTCTAGATCAATATGGGGTACTATCATCGATAATCCCAACAGCAAGAGGCGTGAAGCAAGGGTGCCCGCTTGCCCTGGCACTCTTCCTGGCATATCTAAGGGCTCTCAAGGAGTCGGCTGCAGTTCGAGCTTTCCCGCCAAAGTTGTGAAAAACACCTATCACCCACCTACTGTACGCCGACAACCTTATTCTGCTAGATCACACCCCTATAGGTTTACAACGTCAGCTCAATAATCTACAGCAATATATTTGGATAAACAACTTTAAACAGACCAAATTTATGACGCTAGAAAAAATAAGCATAAAAGCAAGAAAAAATGTATCTTAGCCTGGACGGTAACTGCATTGAAAAGGTACGAGATTTCAAATACATGGGGGTCACGCTCAACAGTATGAACCACAAAACCGCAATGCAAGAGGCTTTAAGAACCAAAACAAACAAACTGGCAGCACAAGGAAAAGCCATAGATAAAAAATGTGGCTGCTTCTCCATGGTACCAGTGTTGGATTTTCACGAAATGAAGGTGGTCCGAACATTGTTTTACGAGGCAGACGCAATGCTGAATATACCAACAGAAACCTGGCCCAAACTTGAAGCTCTATTTTGGAGAAAAGTTCTCGGCTTGCCTAACTCCACCCCAGTGGCCACAATCCGCCATGAACTAAGTCTGTTCTCTGTGCAAGGAACGGTCAGCTCCTTCTATCTACAACCTGATTAACCAGGAAATAGTGGCCTCAAGCTGTAAAAAGCTTACTTCTTGGCGAAAAGCAAATGTTGCAGTGCTCGAGTCAATTGAGTGCGATGAAGAGATGTTGCTCAATAATCCGGGTAGAATCCAAAAAAACTAAAGGAGCTGTACTGTATACACACGCTCGTAGCGGCGGCCAGCAACAAACTGACGTCCCACCTTCCAAGCTACACAAGAAAATGTAACAAGCTCCAGAGTTACATCAAGAAATTTCCAAGTAGACAGGGATGCAACATCCTCCTGCCCGCGAGGCTTAATCTGATTCCTACAAACAAAATTTTGGCTATCAGAGGCCTCTCAGTAACCAATCTTTGTCGCTTCTGCAACACAACCACTGAAAAAGAAACTGTTCAATACTTGCTACTTCAGTGTCCGGGTAACCAACAGATAAGAGCACGCTACTTGAAACACATCTTCTCGAACTTTGTGTTGATGGACGAACCCACATGTTGGACCAGGCTGATCAGTGGAGACTCACCAAAGTGGTTACTTGCGACCTTCAAAATTCTTCAGCACGTTAAATTCCCTACGAGTCAACCCGTCCTGCATTGACTTACAACGAGATTAGAGTCATTGACTATGGCAAATTTTTTTCGAATTAATAGACTCGTTATGCGTCACTTAAAAATGAATCTGGGTCTTCTGTTAACATGGCGAAGAGCGGAAAATCTTTATTTCACCTTGCTGTAATGCAAGGAACAAGAAAGGAAACATATTTACTACTTTTGTAAAAATCTATCTTTTTTGTTAAATACAAATAAAATGTAAAAAAAATAAATGCAAGTGTGCATTTGGACTATGGCTCACCCCGGACATTCTTTATAGATATTATGGCAGGATTGCTAAGCAAAGTTCTCAGGAATCACAGGAATCGTTGAATTGGAATTTAGAAAGTGTTGAAGTGCTAAATATGCCAAATCTAGACTTCGAGTTCGATGACTTGAAAAGGGAGCAATTTCCTGATTCATTCCTCACTGAGTTTCTCTTTGGTTAACCCCATGGTCCTATCTGATGTTGATGTCCATAGGCTCCTTCTCGCTGTTTTGTTTTTTTTTGTTCTGCGAGCTTGTCCTGCTCTTGTTGGGCGCAGTATAACGTACATTTTTTTCTTTCTGTACAATCCGTAAATTGGCCCTGCAACCAGGAGGCTGCTTATGGCAATAGTTGAACAGATCTTGCAATTACATGACCATCTAACATAGTTGCCTGATTAAAAAGGGTTTTTCCTTCCTTAAATCAGTACGCAGGCACAATGAGGAATGTTAGAAGTAGCACAGTTTCGGAAAGTGAGCAAACTCAACAACGTGTGGAGAATTGCAAATGGTGGGGACTGATGTATTGGTGCATAATATATGTGTGCTCAGCATTTATTATTGTTATTCTGATTTTGCTAGTCCATACTGTCTACTTTATTGATCCAAAAAAAGTAGGAGTCCCTTTGATTCTTCCCACTCCAGTGACTTATGCAGAATCACCTGTTGCAAGGAGACAAAGGCAATTTGTGATTATCCCTACACCAGTGACACAATTAAGGTCACCCTCTTCTCTGACAGGTGTTTCTATGATTCCCCCTTTAGGAAGGACTCTTATTGATGTACTTCATGAACATTATGCATGCACCCTCCTTGCAAGAGGGAGACACAAGAGAAGCACAAGGGAAGATGATTAAGATTTAAATAATTATCTAGACAGTACAGCACATTTGGGGAATAACGTGTGGTATCAACACATGAAATAGGTGGGAAAAGGACATCCAAGGAGAGTTGCTATGTTTATGCTCTCCTAATGTATTCTATGGGGAATTCTAAAAAATTCATACCTATAGAAGTAGAAACCCAGAAAGCTTGTTGCATGACGCACCTTGCACTCTGCCATACGAGAGTTCATCTCCTGGGTCAAACAACTTTCTTGGTATGGGTAACCACGTGCACAGCTCCAGAAGAAAATGATTACGTGCAAGATTCGAAGACAAGAGCGAGAGTACACACCAGAAATCACGTGATAAGATATGAACAGCCTAGAATGAAGGGAGATGGGAAATAAACAGAAAGCTCAATTGTCAAGGAGAAAATGATGAAGAAATATGAAGATTCAAGGATTGAGGGCAGCTGCAAATAAAGGGAATGGTGCTTTCTCCAGATGGATGAGAGGAAGGCCTGATCGTATGCAGAGCATTACCACTTACAGGATACTATGAGCCAGCTATAATGGCTGCAGAGAAAGAATGCAAACAGCATTGGCCAAAGATTGCAAAATTGTTGATATGGGTTGATGACAAAGGAGGCCCGCTGCAAATAGTGCCTCAGGCCAGTGCAGAACAATGGTTCAGAAACAATGGCACAAGCAATGTTGGAATGGATCAGCAGTACAGTCGAATTCTCGATTTACCAGGAATGAGGGATGGAACAGTAGTGATAATGGATGACTATGGATCCAGAGCTTACATGAAGTTGCCCATGGACTGGAGAGGGCTGTGTTCTATAGCGATCATCCATGTTCCAGCGTTGGTGATTCTGAAGAGTGACCTGATCATTGTGGAGTTTCCAAAAGCAGATGCTCATCTGAGAAAGAGGAGATTAGTTAAATTTCTCAATCGAACAAAGCGGGAGAACTACTTTTCAGCTAAATCAATAGAAGCCTTTAATTCTATTCCATATGAACACAGGTTGTTCAATCAGACTTCAGCAGTATTTGCGACAATCTTCATGCCAGGGATCCAGATGATGGCGAATGCCAAATGGTTACAGGTTACCAGATGGGAGCTCCTACAGATGATCAACACTTCCATAAAGGTATTCAAGGCTAACAAAGACGATTTGAGAGCCATAAGACTGATGACTCTTCAGAATAGATATGTCCTGGATATGATTCCAGCTATGGATGGAGGTGTATATACCAAAATCGGAGAATCATGTTGCACATTAACACCTTCTCATGATGAGGAGAATGGGAACTTGACAGATGCTATGACGATGCTGACGAACTTGCACATCAAGATGGAAGATGAAGTAGAAGTTATTGCAGATGACAGCTGGTTTGCATCAATCTTCTCACGGGTTCCACAATGGATGGCAAATATCTCCAAATTCCTCAGAGCCTTGTTGGTGAGGACAATGTTTGGATTATGTGTGATCAGAATAATAATCACTGCAAGCAGATGGTAAAGAAAGCAGTAGGAATGAAGAACATGATCGAAATCGAGTCAGGATTTGGACCCAAAGAGCTGACAGATGAAGAAATCAAAAAATATATAGAAGCAAATATTCTAGCACCTGAGGGAACAAAGTTTCTGTATTCAAGAAACCACAAGAAGTATGTGGGAATATGGATCTACTGCAGCCTGAATGGCCAATGTAGTCTTATGACCTGGAGTGTTGATGAACATGTAAAATCATTAGGATCTCTGAAAGGAGTAATGAAGATATGGAATCCGAAGAAGCACCTTTTTAGACAAGGATGTTTAGATGTGGATACTGATGGGAGATTGGTTGATGAAACAGCTAGAGCGGGGAGTATAGAGGAGGAGCCAAGTGCCTCTACCCGAGATCCTGCCCCCATATTGCCTACATGTTGGAACCAGGAAAATGTGACATGCGTGGTGCCAATAATGGTCCCTATACTGCGAAGAGTCCTTGAAACAAGGTATCCATTGAGAAAGCTGTATATGATGTACCCACTGAGAAATTACAGTCTTTTAAAGGAGATTCCGGAACAAATGTGAAGATGAGTGAAAGAGAAGACTGGTGACGTCACATGAAACAGAAATGACGCACCAAGAAGAGATGGCATAAAGAGAGTATATAGACCTTATAGAATCTGATTGCAAAGTAAAGAAATGAGCAACATTTCACGTGTGGAATGAAGATTGCACATGCAGAAAGCACTGAAGAAAATGCAAGCCGTTTTATAATTGTAAAGATGCTGAAACATAAGTAGACTAAGTAATCATAAGGCTGGCTATACATAGTGAATAGACTGCAGGCGGTGCCGCCATTATATATATATATGGGTGAATAATCTGGATGTTCCACAACGCATTTTAGCAAACTAGGACCCCGTGAACAGAAAGGCTGAAAGTGTGGTGCAGTTGAGGAAACCAGCTGATAACAAGGGAAGATTCGAGAAAGGTTGTCTGGCCCTGTGTCAAGGGTTGGGGCAGCCAAGAAACTGGTTATCTATTCGAGAAGATACAATGAACCTGAAAAGCTAGACAAGCTTCTGTTGAGGTGTAATAGAAAAACACCAGAATCACCAGTTTTTATTCATGTAATAGTGGTAAATACGAAGAAAGAGCTCCTGCCAAATGGTCCAGATGAAAATAGACTTTGGGCAAGCTACACCAAGACTTGAAGATAAGACCATGTACACACTTCCTTCTATTCTCAGGAGCATTGATACTTGCAAGGCAAAGTTCAAAGACTAAATGAATGGCAGACAGCAGGAGTGATGATGGATGTTAGGCTAATTGGATGGGGAGGTATGGTCAAGTCCAACCCTACAGCACCTGAAGGGTACAAGCATGCCAACCAATTGTAGAGGGCCATGTAGCAAAGAACCCTATAGTTTGAAACCCAGTTAAATGTGTATTTCATGACAGCGAAGATGACTTGCACTAGAGCTGGGCATAGCTGTTCACCTGACCTTGGAGACCAAATCACAACCCGTCTCTACATAGAAAGTATACTTAGATGTTCCCCTTAAGTCAATCACGACCCTTAGTAGCTTTGCTTATTTTGCCACACAGTATGACATCTTGTATGAGAAATGTTTGCTATAAAAGTAATGTTTTTTATGAATTGCACTGAGACTTATGCTGTGGGACGTCCATTGACGCCCGTTGTACTCCCTGTTTTAGACAATTGCAATTAAAAACGGATATGTTTTGCCAACTTCCTGAGTCGGTCTTATTAATGGTGTAAGAGTAAGATCTGCATCCCCATCTATCCCATAGAGCACCACCTCTCTTAAAGGGCCGCCGGGTCCAGTAGATCCAAACAAATGGAGTCAGAACCTCAAGATTGTGAGTATGATACCAGGACCAAGAGTTTGGCTCCACTGGTTGGTAAAGGCAAATAAATTGACTGTGATGGAAAACGAAAGATTCACATTTTCAAGGCATTCAAAGTCAAAGTCTCAACCAAATTCCCCAATTCGCTCCATCTGCGTGACTGTAGCTGGCTTGCACACAGATCTTTATCCTCTGAGAAATCTGTTGTGTGATCTTCCAAGTGTTGGGCCTGGTGCTTCCTACTGCTGTAGCCTTCACCAATAGGATCCCTCATGTGTGTGCCATTGAGGTGTCTCCTGTAATCTGAGAAGAAAGCCTCAGCGGTGCTTAAAACCTACATTACACGCTAGCCTGAGGGCAGCATAGGCTTTCCACAGCTCAGTGAACAAGCACAGATGGCCACACACACCACTTGTGAATCCTGAATTGCAGTAGACCATCTATAATACATAGTTGCTCTGTGTCAAGAACATAGCCATCAACCATCTCGTCTGCAGTGGGCCCACTGAATTCTCGTATGGAGCCCTATGCAAACAGCAATCCAGACTGGTGGACAGGACAGCCCCACACATTTTCTCAGCTCCAAAAGCTGGCTCTGGGTCTGCCTGAACTAGTTATAGAGGTTGTGAAGAATGAGTGCACACTGCTCAATAAACACATTTGCAGTGATGAATTTCCGCAATGGGTCGTTGATCTCTGAGGTTTATCTCTCTCTTCTTTTCCGTCCTGGCTTTTAACAATTCTTCAGTGCATCCTTGCTCATTGCTGTCATGTAGACTTGTGAGTGACACCTACCTGCCTTTTCATCATCCTCAGACATATGCTGTTTAAAAGTTACCACTTTTGCTTTGAACCGGTGATCAAGAAAAGATGTCAGGATCCCGTAATCCACTTCATTCCAACAATGCACAGATTGGTTCACAAGGTTGATAGCATCTTCATTGCCAGTTGCCCTGTTCATGTATAGCAAGACAGTTTAAATTCATATATCATGTTGGACAGTTCTAATTCCAACAGACTGTGTTGTGAGATGTAGCATACAGCAACATCCACTACCTTTTCAAAACTACAGCAAAAACTAATATTGTTCAACATTTGTCACTGTGTAGGTGGTAAGTATGTACCATTCAGTCGCCAGCTTTTGTTGTGTTAATAGTTTGTCAATGCATTGCTCTGTTTGTGCAATCACTTCAGCATATGGGAGGATTGAATTCCACCAATTCGGCATTGCAGGTTTCATCTGGTTCTAAGAGAGCTGACTGCAGATTTCCAAACATAGTCTAAGCACTTTAGGAGCAGCAAAGGTGGATACTCTGAGCCCCACTTACTATCTGGGGAGCCAACATTTTAATTTCCTGAGTGGCGCCACTGCCCAGATTTTAGTGCAGGGAAACTGACAGGGTGTTAGCATGGTTAGAGATGTGTTTTCTTGGGGGTGCCTGGACCCATGGTTACCCAGTGCCCCTACTTAACTCATATAGTGGTGGGTACTGGCTTATGAAGTGGGTCACCACAAGATGGCTGAGATGTCAAAGAAAGGCATGTGCATGGTTTCACATACATCACGGCAGCTACAACATTAGATGTACTGTCAGTTGATACAAAGCCCATTTGTAAACCACAAGGATTATTTTAATGTGCCAAAACCTCCTTTACTTTCTTCCTGTGATCAATTTGCCTGTGAAATCAGCTGTCAAAACCTTCCACAGAATGATAGTGAATAAAACCTGGTGGCTGTTATCTTGCTCTTTGCTGACAGGGGGTGTAGGGGAAGGTGACACAGTAACCAGTGATGGCTATAATATCAGTGCCTTGAGGACTGGTCCACATGTCAATTGTTAGATATACATTACGAGTCTTACAGTGGTCCAATGCCTTTCCCACTACTTCCAGAGAATGTTTGTAGCAGAAACATAGTACCAAGGTTTGCATGAAGTACTCACATATTTCCCAACGGTGTTCAATGAGGTCAAGCAGCTTTCTGAAGCCATGTGTGTTCATATGAATATGTCAGTTTATGTGTTGTCGTAAGTGTTGCTGATGAATAAACTGCTTTTCATGACTTTTGTGATATTTTGTGAAATGTTCAAAAGCCTCAGCAATAGTAAGTTTGCACATTGCGACACATGAGTGCAAATCTGCCCATTGCCTGCAGCCAAAGGCTGCCCCCTCTCCTTTTGCCAAGCATAATATGTTGCCACTTCGTCAGGTCCAACAAGGAAGACATGCCTATGTTTTTATCCAGCTGCGCTCGCAAGACCCATTTTTTGCAAATATGGCAAAATGTGCTTGTTGCTTTACAATCGTAACATAACGCCACATTACCGAACTTCTGGGAGGTCTGAGACATGCTCTATACTATTCTCCTTTTTGGAGGTTTCTTGGTGCATTTTGCCATGGCTGCTACGTGGGTGCTGTTGACTCAAGATCCTCTGCTGCAACAAACTACAAATGTAGTCAACCACCAGCATATTTTTCTGGCACACAGGGAGTGTCCGAAGGTGTCCGAAGGTCGTTTCCTGTGCACACTGCTTGAAGGTGCTAATTGCATGGATTCGTCAAAGCTGACACCCTCGTGTTCTGCTTGTTGGCCTTCCAATTATTTAGGGTATTGTCAAAGCATAGGTGTCTGAGTTTTTCATCAGGTGATGGAGCATAATAAATGTCATGTGTTCCAATGAAATCAGAGGTGTGGAATGTTCAGGAATCACCTCTTGTTCTCGATCTTTGAATTGCTCTCTTCTCACCCTTCCGCCTTGGTTGGTGGGGGTTCAATTTCCTCTGCCACCTCCTGAACTCCAAACTCTGGCACAGGATGCATGAACAAAGGCACTGCAGGCACAAACATATTTTATTTCTACCAGTGCTCCAGAGATGCCCCACCAGGCTCAGAGGAGGATCCCAGACTTTCATGAGAAACCGTGATAACCACTGCTTCCTCTAGCTTTTTCCACCAAACTTTGACTGCACAAGGGATTTATTGTATCTGTCCCTATAAGTACTCTTCCACCAGGCTCAGAGGAGTGTGCCTTGTCATGTGACCAGCACCACCTCTAATGTTTTTGCACAAACCGGTCACTACTTAAGAACTGTTATTTCCCCTCATGTTCAGTGCTCTTCAACCAGGCTCAGAGTGTCCCTTGTCATGTTACCAGCTCCACCTCACCCCTGATTTTTGTGCCAAACAGTGACTAACTCCACCTCCTCCAGGTTTGCACCTTAAACAGTGACTGGTCTGGAAGTTGTCCTTTCCGTTCAATGCACTTACTCCAGGCTCAGAGGATTGTGCTTGTTCACATGACCAGCTGTGCCTCCTCCGTAGTTCACACCAACTGGCCACAAGCTCTTCCTCCTACAGCATTTTACACCCAATGATGACTGCTAACATACTGCTTTCTTCCATCCCTTTTGGTGCTCTTCCTCCAGACTCAGAAAGGTGCCCCTGGTCACAAAACCATCTCTGCCTTCCAGCAGCTTTTCATGCCAAAAAGCAACTAGCTCTGTTTCCTACAGCATGACAGGCCAAATGATGTCAACTTAAGGGCTTTCCAAAGGCAGACAGCCATTACACTGTGTCCAACAGCCATAATCTAGTATCACAAATGTGAGGACAAAAACGTGCAGATGCACACTGCATCAACATGATGCAAATCTTCTCAGTCTCACCCACATCCCCATCATTGTCACACCACCTCCACCGTCCGCCTCCCTCACAACAAAATGCTCATTAATACACACTTGGCCAAGTGGTTGGTTGCCAACCTTACTAACCTCATTCCCACACACAAACCTGATGGCATTTGATTCATGAAAACATGGCTTCACCCATCTCCACCCGCTTCTTTTATGTCCACTTGGGTACAACATCCAATATGTTGACTGATTGGTGAAGGTATGACTTGGGGTGTACCATGATCAAACACCCCAGAACTGCTAAGCTAAGAGCTTCTCTCATGCCATCTTTCCCTATTGCATAACCAGAATGTCACATTTCATCTTATCTACCTCCAATCTTACATGGCTGTGTCATTCCTCCATGATATTTCTGACCTCATTAACTTAGCATCAGTTGCAAACTCAACAAGCTTCTTTCTTGGTGACTTCAATCTGCCAGGGACACAAGCCACTAAATATACCTAGGACACTCTTCATTACCTCGTGAATTTCTTTGACAGAAAACAACACATACTAATCCTGTCACATCAGATGAAAAATACTCAACCTCATCTTTTCAGCATCACTACACATACAACAGTTCAATCCTATCCCACTTGATTGGACAGACCATACCATCACCATACCCATCCTCCCCAAACATACCGTCCCATCCAACAAGTGACATGCAAAGCCCACCATGTCCTCGAAGTTCTTCTTTAAGAATGTTCCCTTGGAAGAACCAGCAACTCTAAACAAACCCAGAGCCCGCAAAAGGAAATGATTGACGCACATGCTTCCTTGAAACTACGCTGAATCAGTGTTAAACCCTTGTCATGCTGGTACACATATGAACCAACCAAAAATAAGTGCACCATCCAGCCGCTTCAAAAATTCAGATTTTGCATGCCTCACACTGTACACACCAGTCGCTTATCATCATAGCCAAAACAGCACATTACTGATCAACTATGTCAGTGACTGACAAAAGGAGTAGAGCGACCTCTTGGCAGTACAGTTAACACAAAAGGTCCCAGTCACACTGCAGCAAAGTGAATTGTAGTCTGGTATTTTTTTTAAATGGTAAGACAGTCTGACACGTGTTTCGAGCTTCACTGGCTCTTCATCTGAGGCTGTTGTATCCCATCAAGTTATCATATGTACAATATTTCCACACAAAAAGGGTAGGGGTGGAGAAAGAGAATAGAACAAAAACACAACATTAGTGTCAGTGTAATTAGCGCGATCAAAGACAATTTTGCCAAAAAATGTGTAGGGTGAAAAGAGATTAGGTCGAATAGTACCTTGGGTTTGGAGTTCAAATGTCCAATTCTGGAAGGCAAAGTTGTGCCTGATAGTGGTTCAACTGAAATCAGGGATTGATACTTTAAAAATATGGCCAAGGAAAAAAGAGAGATGCAAATTGATTTTATATGGAAGTGAAATGACTTCACATACCTCTGATGCTATGCGAATGCAGCAAGGTCTAAGGTGAGAAAGAACAATGGGAAACCACTGAAATTGGGTTGATGTTGCATGATAAGTGATTAATTAGTTGTAAAAGAAAACGAAATAAAGGAATCATTCAAGGTGGTTATGAATAATTGTAAGGGATAATAAACATGCTATTGAATAGTTAAAAGCGCCCAAAATATCTACAATGTCGGCATCATGTTAAAAAACAGCGTGCGGGTGCTGTCATGAGGCGGCAATCATAAGCGTTGCAGGAACAGCCAAGGGGCCATAAAAAATCGTCTTACCCGATGTGCGGCAAAGTAACAACAAATTTCAGAGCACGGCCGTACGCAAACTAAGGGAGACATTAAAAGACACAAGCAGAGCATCCGGGTTAGGTCGCCACTTGACCAGGTTGCGTGCAAAACAAATGTGGCTCAAAAGGGACCGCCATCTTGAGTGGGGAAACTCTCACTTCATTAGACTGAACGAATGGGTGCCATGTCGGCACGGGTAGAATTAACTCTTGCAATTGAGTCACTATAATTTTGGTAAATTGAGTAATGTGAAATAGAAGTTGAATTAAACAATATATAATTTGCTTAAAGACAAAGAGCATTAAAGAGGATAACTTTGGGTCAATTAAATAAGCGTGAAAGGGTCACTTTGACCCTGCAGGATAGGGTAATTTGGTGACAGTAGACCATAAAATAGCATAAGCACAATTAAAGAATTTGAAAGGGCTAAGTACATCTATGCTCAAATGGACAGATCATCCAAGGGTCTTCAGAAAAATGCAATACTATTAACAAATTGATATAGCAAAATGGTAACAGAAATCTAGATGACCTTTACAAAATGACTCTCATTGAGTGTGCTGACACCGAGGAATGTCTTAAATCAACTTTATACAAAGATGAAGCCCTCCCTGCTGCCGTCCTAAAGCAGAATAATAAGGCTTCCCACATGCCCTCTGAGAAATAATACATACCTCACTTGCACAAGGAATCTCCCCAAGAACCTTGAATAAAGGACAAAGCCACCATCTGCTAAAAAAAAAAAAACACCTTTGAACCAGACAATCTTGTGAACTGCTGACCAATCCTTGGCCTCCCATTCATTGGTAAAACCTTTAAGAAGGAAGTTGAAAACTAACTCTATGATCAGATAAAACTACACAGCCTGCTCTGTGATTACCAATATGGATTCACACCAAAATATAGCACTGAAATATCCACTAATCAAGTCAAAGATGAGGGTCCTAAAATCATGCAATAAGGTGACTCATGTCTCTTTGTCCTCCTAAACCTCTCTGCCATGTTCGACACGGTCAGCTACCTAACATTGGCCAGGCTACTCACGAGCAGAATGAGCTTCTCAGGTACAGTTCTCAGGTGGTTCACATCTTACCTCATAAACAGGGACTAAGCTATCCAGAAGGGCAACTTCAGGTTAGGCTGCAGTCCGCTGACTTGTGGAGCCCTAAAAGGTCCAGTACTCCCCCAGTTAGCTTTAATCTATACATGGAACAATTGAGATTGCTTCTCAATGACTTCAACATATAATTCCACAAAGCATGGATGATACCCAAATATTCCTAAAACTCGATGTAACCCAGGGCATCTCACGCCTCAGGAATTGTCTTGCCTCCATCCAAGCCTGAATGACAAGTGCATACCTGAAGCTCAATTTTCACCAGAATCCAAGCTACTCAGTCACTCATGTGAGAAGCATACCAATCCAGGTTGGCTAAACGACATGCACCTTGATAGCTTTTCACCTTTTCTGGCCATGATTGCCTGACTATTGAATGTGTGCAACAACCTTCATTCAAAATATATTAATGAATACAGCTTTGTTTATTAAACCTGTAATTAAATGATGAAATCAAGACAGTTGAGTTCCATGATAATCGTTACAGCTGAAGTGTGGAGCACTTGAATTGTACACATTAAGATTAAAACTCAATTTAAGGAGGGGGCTCACATATTGTAGACACACAGCTCTGAGTTCCATTGCTTTAAAGATGTCAGAACACCCATGGTGGTTTACACCACATAAAGGTCTCACTATAGGAAACATTCATTGTGTTTTTTCATATGTCAGTCCGATAGCACAGCGAGAAGAAGTGCTCGTTTTGACATCCGTGCAGAGCCTGCTGACCCAGGTTCGAATCCCGGCAGTGCCAAACTCAGCTTTTCATCCTTCAGACGTCGATAAACGAGCACCACACACCATGGTTGATAATAAGCAGCGCTCAGATGCCTGAGGGTTCGTAGCGCTATATAAATGCTAAATTATTATTGTTAATCTAGGCATTGTAATGTTTTCAGACAAATACAACATTAGCTATTCATGCATTTTATGCAACAAGTCAATAGTTTGATGACCAAGTAAATGTGTAATTCACTCTTATTTTCGATCACAAGTAAATGAAAATGACAACCAGATGATCAATGTAACTGTTAATATAAGAAATAAGCCATTCATGGATTATATGTATTTGCTGTGGAGCCACAGCTTACATGCAGGAAAATTATTAACAAAACGTACATTTTTGATCATTAGGTCTATATGAGTGTTTGTGAGCAATTGACTTTGTTAAATATATATCCATTGTTCCATTCATAAACCGTGGTTTGGCTAATGGTGTGATGAATTGCCATCTGGCTGCAAGTCTACCCGTGCTTTGCACAGTAATTCCTAGGGCTGAGGCATGTAAGCTTGAAGTGCCATACCAATACATGTACTGTTGAGATGGCATACATTTATCAACTTCTGTGGGAAATTAAGTTTCTATAATTATCTTGAGAGATTTGCCACTATGTGACGGACAACGTGATTGCGGACACTATTGAAGAGATGTGCACTGTTCCCTGTCACCTGTATTACTAAAAAAACACTGTATTGTGTCATCCGCATGACTTCAAAAGTGAGCGCCGCTAATGTAAGCTAGAACGCTGATAGTGTGGAACGATTAGGAACAATGAACTGCTGAAGTTTTCATGAACTGCTGAACTTTAGGAACAATTAACATAGAACTATGGCAGAACTACGGCTCCAGCAGGGATAAGCATTGCAGACCGCTTGAAAATAAAATCCCAAAAAGTTATATTTTATACTTGTTACATTGTCTACACCATCGAACCTACCCACCAGTATACCACATTTCAGGTTTGTAGCAAGTTGGGAAAAATGCTGAACATTTCGAACAGACACAGACACACATACAAGCACTGCAGAACGCTTAAAAAAATACATTTTAGAAACATTTATATTTTATATTTTTTTTAATTGTCTACACCATGCAACCTACCCACATGCCACATTTCAGATTTGTAGCATATTGGGAAGTATGCAGAACATTTCGAACAGATACACACACATACCCAAGCATTGCAAAACACTTTAAAAAAATAGAAAAATGTATATTTTATAATTTTTACATTGTCTACACCATGGAACTTACTCGCATGCCAAATGTCAGGTTTGTAGCTTGTTGGGAAGTATGCTGAACATTTCGAACAGACACACATGCATATCCATTAATGTACCTTTTATTTATATATATAGCTAACATGATGCAGTTAATTCCATCTCTGAAATGGAAATCTGCTGATCAGATTTCCCTTTCATAAACGCCATGCCAAATGTATAGGGCCCGATTCATGGACTTTTTTGCACGGTTCAAAATGACTTTGCACTGCTGAAAAGTGGCTTTGCACTGCCGACACAAACCATGATTCACAGAACTGTTAAAAGTGTATCTTTGCAGTGCAACGTTCATTTTTTACTGTAAGAATGACTTTGCACTGACACAATACACTTTGCAAAGTTCCATGAATTAGGGTTTGGGTCAGCAGTGTAAAGTCACTTTTCAGCAGTGCAAAATCACTTTGAACAGTGCAAAAATTCCATGAATCGGGCCCATAGTGTGTATCTGTGTCCTGCTGCAGTAGTATCCGGGTTTGCAGTGCCTTCACTTCTGGTGTCACAGAGCAGGTTCAGGGGTTACAGTTGCCCAGTTGACACTTGCAGTGACAGCAAAGTCTCTGCAGCACAGGAGTTGTTTTTAAGATATGCTGCTCTGTACCAAAACTATGAGGATCTTAAGCAGCCCATGATGGTGGAAGGTTAAACTCCAATATAAAGCTGTGCCTGAGTTAAGGCATGATGCCTGGCAATACTTATAATGATTGCAGCCAAATTGAATTTGATATCACATGTATCAGCCCCCTGGGCCCAGTTCAGATGTGGAAGGGTTATATGTATTCATTCCAGACAAGGCTCCCCCTGCCTGCTGGCAGGACTGTAGCCTTGGAGGATTGCATTTCGGTGTTCTTTTGTAAAATACTCTTTCCCCAGAGACAACCACTCAAGAGAAAGCTGGCATGGGAACAGGAATCAAAGGGCACACTCATGCACAAAGGGCAGGCCTCACACCAGGGTGCTGCACATCTAAAAGCCTTTGATTCTATTGGGAAGGAAAGGGGGCAAGGTTAGTATAGCCATTGAGAGAGATATGTACAGTGTTGCGAAGATTCTTTCATCTTGATTCTCTCTGCCTATCTTTCTACTTCCTGTTCCTTCCACTTCCTTTAGCACAAAGCAATTTGGGTGTGATGTCAGAAGGGCAAAGTCCACTCCTTTCAAGAGCAGGGATTGGACCCCAAAATCAGGAAAGCTTTAGCCCAATCACCTGTGGGTTTTCGCCTTTAATTTATTTAATTTATTTATTTTACTGGGCATTTGTAAGGCGCTGTGCTTCAAAGCGTCCACAGGGCAAAGGGAACAAGGGAACAGAAGACAATGGAATGCGACAACAGTGATGAGCAAAAAACAAATACAACAGCGTTCCTACTATGCCATGTGAACGTTTGAATTGTGCAAGTGCAGAGAGAGTGAAGGGCCAGGGAAAAGGGGTAAGGGCTAGAGGTTCCCACAGATGGGTGATGTGCCAGGCAACCAATTGCAAAGGCAATAGATAAGTGCCAGAGAGCCAGTAGCAAAGGCAACAAGAGCCAGGCTGTGACCACTAGAAGGATGAGGGGTCGCCAGCCCATAAAATAATGCAAGATCATGAGACAACAGGCAAGAGGTGCCCGACAGCAAGTGCAGGGGGGTGGGGGCAGAGGCTGCGGGGGTGATGGGACAGAAGGCCAGGACCCAGAAGGGCATTTAAGGGCCCAGGCCACCAATCGCAACGTCTATGGAGTTTAGCACGGGGGAGAAAGGTAAGGAGGAGGAGATGTGGAAGGTCTTGAGGTGCTTGCAGTACTTGAGGAGATCCAGCTCAAGATGGAGGCTGTTCCAGAGGAGGGAGCCAGCCGAGGAAAGGGAGAAGCTTCCCACACTCTGCTTAGAGAAACGCTTGTCAAGCAGAGAGTTATAGCTGGAGGATCAGAGGGATCTGGGAGGAGAGTATTTGATGAGAGCAAGTTGCAGGTAGCGGGGTGCTTGGCCCCAGACAGCCTTATGGATGATGATGATGGGAATTTAAATTTGATCCTCGCAGCAACCGGGAACCAGTGGAGAGTTTTAAGGGCTCGAGAGATACAGTCCCCACGTTTAAGGCCAAGGATAAATCTTGCAGCCCTATTCTGTATTAGCTGGAGGGGGTGGAGAGAATAAGGAGGTAGATTACGGAAAAAGCTGTTACAATAATCCAGCCTGGAGAGTACCAGAGCTCTGGAGACAACTATCTTCTGGGAAAAAGTGAGGAAAGGGAGGATGCCTCTGAGGAGGTAAAGTTGGAAATGGGCCTTTTTGGCAAGGTCCAAGATGTGAGGAATGAAAGAGAGATCGGAGTTGAAGATGACTCCCAGGTTTCTGGTTTCAGAGGAAGGTGAGAGAGAGGGGAGAGCCCAACAGGGTTCCTGGTAGGAAGAATCTTAGTCTTGCTGGTATTGAGACAGAGCTCATTGGAGGTAGACCAAGACTGGATGGTGGACAGGCAGTCAGGAATGACAGAGGAAGGCAGAAGAGATGCAGAAGGTAGTCTGAAGAAGAGTTGGGTGTAGTCTGCATAATACTGGAAGTGTGGGGAGAAAGTGGAGATAAGGTGAGCAAGAGGGGCGAGATAGATGTAAAAGAACCACAGCAAAAGGATAGAGCTCAGGGGAATGCCAAACGTGGAAGTAGAGGGGGGTGAGGAGAAAGAGCCCAGGATATCCTGGGAAGAACAGTCTGTGAGGATGGAGGTCAGCCATTACAGTGTCCACTTCAAAATACCAAGGGTATCAAGGAGCTGTTTTATGAGGATGGAGTGGTTAACCATGTCAAAAGAAGAGGAGAAATTGAGTAGAATGAGAACAGCAGGTGAGTTGGAATCAAAAGATATGATATGATATGAGTCAGTTATAACGCACCTGTACACAAGTAATGCAAGTGATTCTTTATGGGTGTTTAGGAGAGCAGTTTCCATGCCTCTGGATGCTTAGAATCCAGATTGATGGTCGTGCAGGCAACCAACAAGCTCAGTATGCTGGGTCAGTTGGGGGAAGACAAACTTCTCCAGATGTTTCCGATGGAATGGAGTGAGAGAGATAGGGTGGTAGTTAGCTGGACATGACGGGTCGGTGGAAGTCATTTTCAGGAGGGGGTGCACAAGGGAGTGCTTGAGGGAAGAGGGAAAAGACCCAGTGGCAAGAGAGTAATACCAGAAGCCCATGAATGCAAGGTCAAGGGAGCTGCTAATATTGTCCTTAATAGTGCTGGAAGAAAAGTGGGAGACATGTTTGGAAGAGACCTTCATAGAGCAGACAACCCTGGTGACCTTGTCCAATGTGACAGGAGATAAGAAGGAGAGAGTGGATGGCTGAGGGTGGCAGAGGGGTGGGTTTAGGGGTGGACAGAGTGAATGCAAGATGTCAAGAGTTTTAGTAGTGAAGTGGGTGGGCAACGCAGTGCAGAGGGCCTGGGAGGGAGGAGGTGGATTGATTAGTTCCGTGCAGATTTTAAAGAGTTCAACCATGTTGTTTAGAAGCTCTAGAGATGCAGGGTAGGTTGTGAGCCCTCTTCTTGGAGCGAATATAGAGATGATATTGCCCTTGGAGAAACGACAAAAAAATGTGAGAGACCTAGTGGTTCGCTCATATCCGGGAAAAGAAAAACCATCCACCCAGACCACACTATGGCAGTTGCCACCAGTGGTGGGACATTTTAAATGCGGGAAATGTGTCACCTGTGCCTCTACTAACAACTTAAAAGAAATAGACCTCAATGGAAAAAACTGGGAGTTTCGCAGTTTTTCTAACTGCGGGTCCTCGTGGGTCATTTATGGTATCAAATGCCCATGCAATTTAATTTACATTGGGAAGACAAAAAGATGCATTAGACAACGCATCTCTGAACACAAGTCATGTTTGAAGAACAAAGTTCCCAATAAACCTCTAGTGGCTCACTATGAGGCTATGAAACACAAGCACACAGAGATGCTGTGGTTTGTGTTACAAACCATTCCAGCAAATGTAAGAGGAGGTAATAGAGACGAGGTATTGAGCCTGAATGAACAAAAATGGATTTATTCCTTGAATACAGCTAGCTCTGGCTTAAATCTGGCAATAGAGTGGAATTCCATCATCACTTTGAGATAAGTTCTCATTCCCCTCGCCCCACCCCCCTTTTTCGACCTGATCTCTGTGCCCTACAAAATACATTGCTTCTGAGCTGTCTAAAATAATGAAGCATGAGCCCCTATAACTGTGGTCACGCGTTCCGCAAAAGGTGGTTTATTAACATGGGTTGACAACAAGAAACCACTCTCAGTTCTCTTGTGAGTCGCGCTACTCCTTTAAGAGGAATAGCCGCACACTCCACGTGATCAGTGCAAGCGCGTATTTAAATAGAAATCACGCTTCGGTGCAATCGGACTTCCGCGAAAGCCTCGCGATCGCACCTACGTGAGATGAGATGAGCACTTCCTAACGAGGTAAGCGCTAGTCGGAGGTTTGACCTCTGCCTTTTCATGGGTTCTTTTCAATTGGTTAAAAGCCTAGGAGGGTCCCGTGTTTTTTTTTTTTTTTTGTATGCTCCCGCAAACGAGCTGCAATTGATGCAGCGTGTGCGCTTCGATGTCGGGAGACGGCTCCTTTCTAAACTTGTTAAAAAAATCTGGTAGTGGTTCGTACGTCTGCACCCGCGGGTGGGCTGTAATCAATGCAGCACTCCACTATGCATACAGGCCGCCCTTACCTGACTGTGTCTTCACTCGTGATATGTAGTGCAAAAGCATAAGGAAGGCCATAAGTGATACTGAACGACGCTTGAATTTCGTGTTGTGTTGCTCTCGTTTCAGGTCTGATATCTCTGACATTTAGTCAGAATATACCGGGACGCCACATACACGCGGTGTCGCACCCAAGAAAAAGTGCACATGCGCGGGAATACCTACAATCCGCTCATGTTTTGAATAACGGATTAGGCAAGAGCACGTAATTGCCGTCTTTTCATTTCTTGAACTTGAATAAAATGCGTGTACCAGCAAAAGTGATCAGTAGATATGTGCCATTCTTGCACCTTAAATACCTGATATTTAAAAAAAGATATATGAATGAAATAGGAGTATATCATGTCCCTAAAACCTATATGTAGAGGTTGAACAAGGATGACTGAACCAAATAAATGTTACCTTGTGTAACTAGAATGAAGGAGTCAAGATCTAATTGAGTAATACAAAGACCAAAAACATACTGTTTTTGGTCTTTGTATTACTCAATTAGATCTTGACTAATAGATGTTTGGGCTCTTTCTTTTTATAGAGCCTGTCCAAACCCAAAACCGGCTTGGCTGAAGTGGTGTTTGCGAAAACACCTGGAAATAGCGATCTGTCTCCACTTAGGGAGACACAACCTAAAAGCTCCAGCTCTAGTGCTGTCACAATGTAAGTAAAGGCCTATGTCACCTACAGTATTCTTTTCAAACGATTAGAGTTTAAGTAACCCAATAAATTATGAGCGCATCATTTGTATCATTTGCCTTGGTAAAAATGAGTAACAAGAAACCAGAGATGCTGCTATTTGAGAAACGGAACCATGTCTTATTTTTATTTTTAATATGTTATAAAGCCTATGATTTTCTACAATGTGGGCCAGCCAGCGCTCAGACAAACCTGGAAAAACCAGGCGTTAAGGGAGGACCCGCAAAGGGAACTTGTAGTAGGGCGGTAAGGGATTATCAGCACCGGTGCCCTTACCGGTGCCGGTAATCCCTTAGTGCCCACCTCGTAATGAGGCCCATATTCTTGAAGTGGCTTCCTGCTTCTATTTTCTCATCTAGAACTGTCAGCATTGAGCCACACCTGGATGGAATTGTGCACATTGGCATGCGTGGCATCTGGATAGGACTATGAATGTCAGCATGTGCCACACCTGGTGCCACACCTGGATAGAATTGTGACTCTTATCATGTGCCACACTTAGATGGAATTGTGAATGATAATATGTGCCACACTTAGATAGAAATATGAATGTTAACATGTGCCAGACTTAGCTGGAATCGTGAACATTAGCCTGCGTCACATCTAGATAGGATTGTAAAAGTTAGCAAGTGCCACACTTAGATGGAATTAGGATTGTTAGCATGTGCCACACCTAGATGGAATAGTGAACATTGTCCTGCGTCGCATCTGAATCGGATAATGAATGTCAGCATGTGCCACACCTGGATATAATTGTGACTCTTAGCATATGCCACACATAGATGGAATTTTGAATGTTAGCATGTTTACACTTAGATGGAATTGTAAATGATAGCATGTGTCACACCTGGATGGAATCGTGAACATTGACCTGGGTTGCATATGGATAGAGTGGATGGATATCTGCATGATAGCATGTGCCAAAATTAGATGGAATTGTGAACATCAGCCCGCATCGCATATAGATAGGATTGTGAAGGTCAGTGTGTGTGGCACTTTGACAGAATTGTGAATGTTAACATGTGCCACACCTAGATGAATCGTGATTCTTAGCATGTGCCACACCTAGATGGAATTCTGAACATTGGCCTGAGTAGTATCTAGATATGATCGTGAATGTCAGCATGTGCCCCACTTAGATAGAATTGTGAATTTCAGCATGCGCCACACTTAGATAAAATTGTGAATGTTAGTAAGTCCCGCACTTAGCTGGAATTATAAATGATAGCATCTTCCACACTTAGATGGCGTGGTGAACACTAGCCTGCGTCGCATCTAGTTAGGATTATGAATGTCAGCAAATGCCACATTTAAGTAGAATTGTGAATGTTCACATGTATTACATTTAGATGGAATCGTGAACACTAACCTGGCTCACATCTAGGTAGGATCATGCAGATTAGCAAGTGCCTCACTCAGATGGAATAGTGAATGTTAGCAAGTGCCACACTTAGATCAAATTGAGAACATTAGCCTCTGCCGGACCCAGACAGAATTGTGAGGTGGAGCTCCGTGCTTACACGGCCATTCTGCTCTACGCCCCCTGGTGGTCTCGGATTTAGCTAGTTTTAATGCATGTGTCGCGTTTTCTGTTCCTACTGGGGACACTCTTGGTTTATTCTTCATAGAGTTTTTTTGGTGCACTGCTCTACTACTCCTAACCATCAAAGATTGTTTTTGCCCTTCTGAAACTTTAATTAATCTCAGAGTATACTGCTTGTGTCTTGGGAATTGCTATCTCATGCCTTTGTTACACTGTTTCAATCCTCCCTTATTTCACTCTAACCTTGAAACTAGTTGCCAAACACTGTCTGAGCTCTGCACAGATATGTATTTCTGTGGATTCCAACTTTTGAATTTTCCAGAGGCTTTGAGGCCTGTGCTCATTCAGAGACATGCTGCGGCTTCCATTTTTAATAAGATGGCTGCTCCACTACTCTCTTGCTTCTGTTTTAACAAGCTATGTATGCATGTCATTCATTTTGCATTCACTTTATACATTGGTCATGTTAAGTCTAAATGCATAATACCTATTGTACATGTTCTTCATGTGGAGTGCATGTTTGCTTTGTGTCTAATGCATGCTCTTTTACTGTTACAATGTTAGTTTGAATTCTTTTGCCTTTTTCAGCTAACATTGTCCCCAGGCCGTGCTGTACCTCTGGGGAAAAGGGCGGAACGGCTGTCTCAATGAGTAACATCGTTCTGATTTGTGTAATTTTGCAGGGGAGGGGCACAAGCTATGAATGACGTATTCATCTGCCTCCCAACACCAGTTCACTAGAATTAGGCGCTAACTTTAAAAGTCCATTCCCTATGATGTTTGAGGCCTTGTTCACAAAAGTCAGAAAGCTTCTTCTTAGGAAGGATAGGAGAGTGATGTAGGAATATTTGTTGTGGTGGTGAAATGTCCCAGAAGATATTCAACAATAGTACAGGTCAGTAAAATTATATTCCTATCTTTTAAATGCAAGCTTTTCGATCCGATTATCAAAAAACAATGGAATGTAATAGCCACATTTTATTCTAAGTTCATCTCCCCCTGTTCTCCTTTAGCCTAAGATGAATGCACTGCAATTACTTAACCCCCATGACTTCGATTTTCCCAGGTGACTAGATGGGTAGACTGGTGGTTGCTTGAGGTAGGTTTTCCGACTGTTTGTTCTGATGAAGGACGTTTACAGCATGGACGCGAGGTTTACTCTGGTCAGCTGCTTTTTTTTTTTTTTTAAAACGTATCTTTATTATTTTTTCCTTAGTGAACAGCATATAGTCAACTTGTATTAACAATTCACCCCAACCTCACCCTCCCCCCCCCCCCCGGGGACACGTGATATTTATCTCAGAGGGATTAGTCTATGCGTTGAAAACGTCCGAGACCTTAATATTGTGGGGGCACCATTGTTCCATAAAATCTGACTGTAGGTGTTCCATGACACTACCCCATTCTTTGGCGAACCTGTCCTTTGTGCCTTGGATTGTGTGGGTGACTTTTTCCATTGCAAGCTGTGCCCAGACTTTTTGAAGCCATGTGAATACTAGCGGTGTTTCCCTCTTTTTCCAGTTCTGTGCTATTGTTGTCCAAGCTGCTATGAGGAGTCCCACAAAGCTTCTCAGTTGTGCTTTTGTGTATCTTTTTGTAGTGTCGTCTCTTATTCCGCACATCCATACGCCGTCACTTATTTGCTCCACGTCTGGGAACATTTTGCCCATTTCTCCCTTAACTTCTTCCCAGAACGGCACTATTCCTTTACAGGCCCACCAGATGTGTTTCCACGTCCCCACCTCTCCGCATTCCCTCCAGCAGAGGTTAGATGTGTTTGGGAACATGGTGTGCAGTCTCTCTGGTGTGTAGTGCCATTGGGTCATTATTTTAGTCCACATTTCTCTCAACTGTACCGATCTTGTCAATTTGGGGATCAGGGCCCATATGTCCTCCCACTGGTTTCTCGTTAGTTCCGTTCCCAGCGTTTTATCCCATTTGCCCATGTATGCCCATTTGATCTCTTCATCTTGCTTATTTATAAAGGTGTATAGTGTCGAGATCCATTTCTTTACCCCTGAGTTGGATGTTATGTAGGTCTCAAATGGGGTTAGGGTTCTCGTTGCCGCCTTTACGACTTCGGGGGATTTTAGCCAGTGCTTAAGTTGTTCATACCTATATCTGTTCCCTGTGGTTCTATTTGGGAGTGTGAGGCATGATTTGAATGGTCTAATTTCTTTGTTGTGGAACATTTCCCCGATTCTCGTTATGCCCACCTCCTCCCAATCGTCTGATGTACCCTGCTCCATCCCTGGCGGGAATTGCGGATTCCTCCATATGGGGGTGAATGGGCCTAGCGTGGTGGACATTGCGCCTTTACGTGTTTGGGTGTCCCAGGCCTTCATTGTCGTGCTCAGTATTTCGCTGATCCCTATGTTGGGATGTCTATGCTGTTTCTGTTTCCAGAGTAGTTCCCCTAGAGGGGTTCTAGCCACCGCCCTATCTTGAGCCGCCCATATCTGTTGTGGGTCTTCTCCCAGCCATTCCCGAAGCACCTTTAGTTGGGCCGCTTGGTAATATTTTTGGAAATGTGGAAGCGCCATCCCTCCCTCCCTTGTTGTCGATGTTAAGACAGCCCTGGACAGTCTTGGAGTTTTCCCCTTCCACACAAAGGTCGAGATCACCCTCAGGAGTGCCCTGAAAAAAGAGCGGGGAATCCCTACCGGTAGGGCCTGGAAGTAGTAAAGGAGCCTTGGGAGAATGGTCATCTTTACCGCCTGTATCCTACCCCACCAAGAGATCAGCAGGGGATTCCATTTACCTATGTCACTTCTGACGTTTCACAGTAGCTGTGGGTAGTTTTTGCCATATAGTTGTTCCACCTTGTGTGTTAGGGTGATTCCTAGGTACTTAATACCCCCTTCTGCTAATTTGAGGTTGAGTGCCCTTGCTTCTTTTTTAATCTCTTCCCCGTCACCTGCTAGTATTAGTATTTCTGATTTGTTTCTGTTGATTTTTAGCCCCGAGATGGCCCCGAATGTTTCTAGCTCTCCCACTGCTGCGGCCAACGTGCGGTCCGGCTCTTCTAAGATCAGCAGCATATCGTCCGCATATGCGGTTACCTTATGTTGCGTGCCTGCCATCTCTATCCCCTTTATTTGCGTGGTTTCCCTGATTTTCATCAGTAGGGGCTCTAGGAAAATGGCGTATAAAAGTGGAGATAGTGGGCACCCCTGTTTTGTTCCTCGGGATATGTTTACCCTTTCGGTTACCTTCCCATTGATGGCCACTCTGCAGGTTGGGGTGTTGTAGTTCGCTCTGATTCTAGCAATAAAGTGTTCCCCAAATCCCATACATTGTAGTGTCTTAAATAACATGGACCATTCAACTCGGTCGAATGCTTTTTCGGCATCTATTGCCAGAAGGATTGCTGGGGATTGTTTTACTCCTATCTTTTCCACTAGGTGGATGATCCTTCGAAGGTTGTCATGAGTTTGTCTTCCTGAGATGAAGCCTGATTGATCTAAATGAATTAACTTTGGGAGAAGCGGGGATAGCCTAGCTGCTAATATCTTCGTATATATTTTGGCGTCTAAATTAATCAGTGAGATTGGTCTATATGAGGCTGGGCATGATGGATCCTTCCCTGGTTTATGGAAAACCAGGACCTTTGCTTCGTTCATTGTGGGGGTCACATTGCCGCTTTCCTTGAAGGAGTTTAAGAGTCTGGTAAGAACCGGGGTTAGCTGATCCGCATATTTTTTATAAAATGGGGCTGTGAAGCCGTCCGGGCCTGGGGCCTTATTCGTTGGGAGTTCTATTATTGCTTTTCTAACCTCTTCTTCCCTTATGGGGTCTTCTAAGGATTGCCTGTCGGCCGTTGTGATTTGTTGGAATGTGAGGGATTCCAGATATGTGTCTTGTGCGTCTGATTCCGGGTGGTCCGAGTTATACAGTTTTTGGTAATATTCTCTGAAGACTTCCCCAATGTCTTGTGTACGTGTCAGGTGTTCACCTTTTGTGTCTGTGATGTTTTTGATTGTTATGTCTTTCTGTTTGGCTCGGAGTTGTCTCGCTAGTAGCCTATCTGCTTTATTTGCTTTTATGTAATATCTTTGTCTTAGGTACAGGAGGCTACTTTCCGCTCCCTTTGTGCGTAGCATCTCCAGTTGGCCCTGAGTGTGTTTGAGAGTCCTCCTAAGTTCCTTTGTGGGTTGTGACAGAATTTTCCCTTGCAGCTCCGATATCGATCTTTCCAATTCTTTTTCCCACGCATACCTCTGTTTCTCCCTTGTTATTTTCAGTGCCATTAGTTTCCCTCGGATCACTGCTTTAAACGCCTCCCAGACTGTGGAAATTGACATTTCCCCTGTGTCATTTTCGGTGAAGTATTCTTCTATCGTTTCCCTTATGGTCCCCCCCATTACCTTGTCCTGGATTATGTCTTCCGGCAATCTCCACCTCCACAAGCCTCTAGTTTTCCCCTGCAGCTTCAGGTCTAGCCACACGGGTGCGTGATCCGAGAGTGCAATTGTCCCCTTTTCTACCTCCTGGATTTTGCCCATGAGGCTAACAGAAGCCCACAAGTAGTCAATTCGTGACATGGAGCTGTGCACATGTGAGAAGTATGTGAACCCGCTCAGGTCCCCCCTGAGTTCCCTCCATACATCGCCCAGGGCCAATCGGTCCATTTGTTGCTTTAGCCATTTAGAAGGTGCCCCATGGCTGTATGTCCCTCCAGCGCTTCTGTCCTTCTGTGGGTTCCAAGCTATATTCAGATCTCCACCCAGGATCACCTCCCCCCTTGCAAAGGATTCTAGTTTGTCCAGGGCGTCCCTTAAAAAGCCGTCCTGTCCCACATTGGGCGCATATACTGACGCTAGGGTGATTCTCTGTCCCTCCAGCACCGCATTGATAAAAGCATACCTACCCTCCTTATCTGTGATGGAGTCCTCCAGAATGGCGTCCCTTCCGGTCTTCATTGCAATGAGGACCCCAGCCCTTTTTTCCGTGGCATTTGCTTGGGCCCAAATGGTATATCCCTTTACCCTTGCCTTTAGTTTATCTTTTTTCCTGATGTGCGTCTCTTGGAGGGGGAGGAGGTCCACCTCTTCCCTTTTAAGTAATTTCTCCAGTTTCACCCTTTTAGCTGGATGGTTCATCCCCCTTATGTTGTAGGTCACTATACGTATCTTACCCATTTAATAAGGCACAAGTTCAAAGTACGGTTGATCCCTTCCTTCGGTATTGTCCTCTGGCCGTGATCCCGGTCCCTCCTTGCCCACCCTCTGAACTCCCCTCCCCCTCCCAACAGGTAACAATAACAGAACCAAACTTGTTGCCCCCGAGTAGGGCGAGGGTTCCTACTGATGCTTGGGCGTTGCGCCCGAAGCTCCCTGCCCTCCTTCCTCTCGGGGGAGATGTGCATGGGGAATCCTAAACCCCACATTACTGTCTTATCTTACCCGATTCCAAGCCGGATGATCCATCCCGGGCCGCCTGCTCCGTTTCTAGCGCGACTGTTTGTGTTCTCTTTCGCCCCCTCTCCGGAGCCGGCACGATGTCGCATGGTTGACCTCCTTTCCCTCTGTGTGTTATCCTCCTTTCATATTTGCTTCCTGCGGCCTTCTCTTCCCAGGGCCGGCCTTTTTTGCTTGATCTTTTCCCATCCGTTCGGACTTCTTCGTTGTTCTCCGCTGGGTGCTGTTTGATCCCCCTCCTCCGTAACACCTTGAAGGCCCAATATGCTGAGGCCCTCTTCCCAAGTGGTTGCTCTCCTCTGTTTACCTTCCCATGCAAACGTGAGCCCAAATGGGAAGGTCCATTTGTATCGGATTTCTTTCGCCAGTAGGGCCTTGACTAGTGGGGCCATCGCTCTTCTCTTTTGTAATGTAGTTAGTGCCAGATCTTGGTACAATTGAATTTCCTGCCCATTCATTCTTATGTGGACCATTTCTCTGGCTTTCCTCAGAATTTGTTCTTTTTGCGGGTAGGATGAGAGCGCTACCAGGACGTCCCTTGGCCTCTCCCCAGGTGCCCCCGATCTTTTAGGGCCGACCCGGTGGACTCTGTCGACTCCGATTGTGTCTGGCTCTGCTGCGCCCAGGATGTCTCTAAACACCTCCTTAACTGCCGACATCAAATCTCTGTCCGGTACCGTTTCCACCATATTTTTGATGCGGATGTTGGAGCGTCTGGAACGATTCTCCAAATCCTCACACTGTATCTCGAGGTTGTGGGTGAGTCTCACCAGATGTTCCTGGGTTTCGCTAACTTGCTGCGTTTCTTTGTCAATCCCTTGGAGTGTTCTTTCCAATGTGTCGGTTCTTTCCTCCAGTTTCGCCACATCGACCCGCAGGTCTTGGACCGCCTGTTTCATGTCGTTTTTCATCGTCATGAACTCTTCCTGTACTGTGGACATGAATTTCTCCTGGAGGTCGTGGAACCATGTTTGCATGTCCTCCTTAGAGGGTATACTGTGGGGGTTCGCCTGTGCCATTCCCTCCGCTTGTTGGTTGTCCTGAGTCTTCCCTTTGGTTTGTTGCGCAGCTTCCGTGGACCACAGTTGAAGGATGTTTGCTTCTTGCCTCATGGGTTGTGGGGTCTGTTGGGCTACGGTGTTTTTGTTTTTAGCTCTTGACATGGTGTGGTTGTGTCCTGGAGTTCACAGGGGCCGCTGGGTTTCCCTCTTGAGGTTTGTGCTTTGTCCCCCTAGCGTTTGTGGCGGGTCTCCTGTGGGGTCTACTTGGTGTAAATTGGGATTATCCCCCTTTCCCGGACGGACTTTCTTGTCTATGGCTTTGTTGGGGGGGGGCACCCTCCAGACCGGCCCTCCTGCCGGTCCCTCTGTATTTATGTCCGTAGCCTTGTCTCAATGTGCCCGGTTGGGTGTCTCGTTGCCGTCTTCACAGACGTGTCCCTTGCTCTCGGCTCAGCCCTTCTTCCTTTGGAAGCGCTTCCCTTCCGGCGGCTTATGGGGGGGGGTCGCCGGTTGTGTTCCCCCAATTGTTTGGGCTGCGTCTTTTTCCCCGTGGCCCCCACGACGCTCTCCCCGCTGTTGGTGGGTCCGGTGCCGCAACCGCCACTGCGGGGGGGGCCGGCGCGGCGGGCCCTCAGTGCACCGGGGCTGGGGGCGTGGGCGACCCCGGTCTCTGCCGTGTGCGAGTCTCTGCTTGTGGGGGGGGAGGGGGTCGCCTCACCTTTCCGTCGCCAGGGCTCCACCCCGGCCGCCGCCCCCGCTCCCGCTCCGTACCGGCGAGCCTCTGGGTCCGAGGCGGGAATCCCTCGGTGGGGGAGGGGCGGTCGCCACAGAGCGGCGTACCCTGCTTTATCCGGCGCTCCTCCGCCGCACACCCAGTGCCTCTGATCTACGGGTGTCTCCGGGGGGGGGTGTATCTGGTCTCTGTCGCTCTGGTTCTGCTTCAATTTGTGCTTTTATGCAGCGGCCCGGGACGAGCGCGGCTTAGTCGCGTCCCGTCTCCGCGGCGGCCATCTTGGATCTCGTCAGCTGCTATTTTAATCACTATTTATTTATTTATGGGTTTATAACGTGCCAGCAGCCCACAGGCATCGGGATGCAAAAGTGACACAAAAGGACAACAGAAAGACAGGACAATAATCATCAAACAGAATCAGAAATTAGTGAAGGGCATATCAGTCAGTGACCAAGGAATTATATGAACAGATGTGTTTTCAGGTTGATCCAAAAAAGATTCAATTTTGGCATAGATCTAATAGTGGAGGTAAGGCGTTCCAAAATGACACAGGCGAATTGCAGAATGCAACCCCTGGTGAAGAAGGCAAGCAGGATTCACCACTGCAGGACTCTTCTAGACACCTCACAGGACACAGGGAAGTGACTTCCACTGATGGTCACTGCACAGCATTGATAGCAGGCATCTCTCCAGTCATGGTCAAAGATGACCTTCCAGAGCAGGATCCCCTGAAGCTGGGAAGCTGCAACCTGGCAGGCCGGTGACTTGTTGCACAAGCTGGTGATCACCGAAGTCACAGTGAGGAATGCAAGACTCGACTATTCTACCAAGGTAGCCCTTTGGACAGCTGGTCAGTCCACCTGGTGGTCTAGGGACACTTCCAAAAACTCAGAATGGCTGGATACCAGTGAATGTGTTGAGACGGATTGGTCCCACCAGTCCAAGGGTTGAAACACAGCTCAGGGCAATCGCAGATCAGGTAGTCCAGCAGGGATTCCCCAGGTCAAGCACAGGAAAGAATGCTGCGCCTCTTCGAGAGTCGTCCATGGATCTCTAGTAATTTGCTCATCTACATAGGATACAAGAAATGGTTGTAGGAGTCCTCTTCTTCTCTTAAATCCTACATTCTGGGTGAAAGCAAGTCTAAGCCCAGCAATGGTAAGGATCTGCAGCATTCAGAGCCAGAAGTGTTCCAGTCAGAGACCACTGTGGATTTCACTCATGCCCCATAACTAGAATTTCAGGCATGCCAGACGTGGAATAAGATCAGTCAGTCCCAGCCATATCCTGGGTGCACACACACCAAGCCCGCAGCAGCTCACAAAAGCAGCAGCTTTTCCGGGTGAATTCATGATCATATAAGGGATGTCCTGACCTGAGAAGGCAGGAAGAAGGTCAAACAACAATGTGGCCAAAGAAGTAAAAAATCTCACGGCACAGCTTTTTTGGGGCACTAACCACGTTTAGTAGCCACACATGGTAAACGTGAATGTGCAGACTAAAAATAATGTAAAAATGTAAATTCTGCCACCAGCTTGTCTTTAGGTACATATAAAAGTAACCAAAAAGCACAAGTGTTAAAGACTATAGTGATACAAACATATCCCCACTGTCTCATTGTAAAATGATGTGTCCACTGTCAATAAGTTATCAAAATGCTGAATGGTAAAAAGACAAAAGGGAAACATAGTTTCCCAGTACCGATAGTCTGATTGACTGATCAGTTTCCCATAATAAAATGAGCAAAGGGCCAGGAGAGTGAAACTAAAGGCCTCACTTCCCTGCAAAAAGTCAGCACAGGTGCAAAAACAGAACTAACACGTTTGGGAGTCCATAGAATATGGAGGGAAAGTTGACAACATCTTTCCTAACACTATGTTATTGCCCCTATGCATAATATAGGTCAAAATGTCTTTGTGATATGTACTGCCATATCACTGTACGCTCAACCAGAACCAACTGGTTCTAACCTTAGGTCAATCTCCAAGAATGGAGAATCCAATTCTTTGTGCACTGCTAAATTAGGCATACATAAAGAAGTATTAACAAAATTGGGTGCACTGAGTTTACAGTGGACAGGATAATGCCCTTAACTTATCAGTGGTTTAACACAAAAAGGCAAAACACAACTGTGTATGATTTCTCTGCAGCATGGGAGTTTTTCACAGTCTACTAGTGGCTTTTGGAGGACAAGGTTGTCGGAAAAGACAGAAGGATAGAGTGATTTCCTTACTAAAACTGCCTAAACGGTGACTTGTACTAGGGTGCGCTGGTGGGCCGTTTATCTAATAGGGACAGAATAAGAAAGTGAAAGACACTTTAAATCACCATTTGTCCAGTACTTTTAAAAAAAAATGTTCAAAAGGTCTAGGTAAGTATTTCAACCCTGTCCATCCTAGGCCACAATCTTACATGTATTAGTACATAAAGAAAAAAGTGTTAAAAAAGGAACACCTATGGCAAATTGTCAGCAGTCTATTATGGGTATATAGTAATTTAATACCAAGCAGACTTACTGAGTTACCCTAGGGTTAATTGGGTTAAAAGAAAGAAAACCCAATCAAGAACGGTGTGCCTGAGGAAATGAAAACACCTATTGGCAGAACAAAGGAGACAGAACACAACTCTGCACTCTCTGTGCTTAGATACTTATTTCAAAACAAGGATTACTGTTATCCCCCATCTAAGAACCACATCTGGATATGAGGTATAACTATTTGACATATTTAGTAATAAAGTTATAAATGTACATCATTTGTAAAATGTGTAATTAACATAGAGAAATGTAATGAATATTTATTAAATAGATTAAAATCTCACAAGAACAACACACCCTGCCCCTGTTCCTAAGTCCCTTGGCTGCACAGTATTGAGCCAAATTTACTTCTGTATGTAATAAAATATAATTGCCCTTAATAGATGCATTTGAACTGTAAACCACATGTCATGCTTTCCATGATGAGTGATGTAATAGCTCTTCAAAGGCAGCTCTGTGAAGCAGTTAGTTCCTGATTGATCAAGGCAAGGTCCCCTTGTTCTCCTTCCATTAGACATGGACCACCTTTTTATATATATATATATATATATATATATATATATGTCTCTGTAGCACCAGCTGCATCCTCATCATTTTTCCGACCTTTGAAGGCAAGCGTCCCCAAACAGCACGATCCTCCCCGCAATGAGAGACAATGAAGGACTCTCCCAAAATGGGAATAAGGCCAAGACAGAGTGCGGGTGAGCGTAAATGGGAGTTTATCAATCAGAATTGGGCATGCAAAGAACTCTGCAAACTACGAGAGCGCTCTGTCTGACAATAGCAAAGACAGGCGTATATATTTACAAAAAACGTCATAAGAACCTACATACTATAGGGGGCACAAGTTCAAGGGGATTGGGTGGCGACGACTAACTATAGGTGCTGCTGTGATGTGGTTGGCTTTGGCTGGAAGACGTCACTGGGCAGCCTCGTGGGTTGGGCTTGGCCTGGCAGGGTGGCGGGGTTCATCCGGCTGGTGTTGTCGTGCCATCGCGGCCAATGTCAGAGATGAATGTCCTTTCCTGACTTATTTGCCCTAGGCCATGCACACCGCAGTCATTCACTCGTTTCAATATTACCTTCTTTAGTAAATCTTCCAATAGGTTATACTACAGGTTAATGCAACACAGGAGGAATGCACCTTGTGAGGGGACTGGAGGCAATACGTCAGGGCATGGTTACCAGTGTCCTGTTGACCGGGGCCATAGGTCGAGGGGCTAAGCTTCAGGGCCTGGCACGGGCGGTACATGTCTTTCTGCCTTGTTAGAAGTTGTTATGGATGTTCCGCTGTGTGTTGTCAAAGTGTTGGGTGTCCTGATTACACAGGGCCATAAGTCTGAGATGGTCCGGTGGGTTGTAAGGTTTACGAGGGGGCGCATGCATTCAGGCAGAGGTTTACTGCTGTGCTGTAAATAATGCAGGTGGCGGGTGGTGGCCTTGGGTGCTACAGAGGGGGTTACAAATCTTTGAAGCGGCTCCAGTCTGGTTTGGGGGAGATAAAGCAGCGCGGCGCGGTCTCTGCTCTCATGCCTTTGGCAGCCTTCACAGGGTGGGAGGGGGAATGGCCTTGCAAGTATTTCACAAAGGTATCTCCCTCGTGCGTTGCTGAATACAAGTACACTTTCTATAATACTTATTTAACATCACGTCAAAACATGCTTTTAACCTTTGCTGGGTGCGCTTTGATTATACCCAGATCGAGCATCATATTTGTACATTACACTCTAGCAGCTACAGCGTTTCAGTTACATGCATATACATTCGCGGTAAATGAGGTAGTGGTTAGATCAGTGGAGTACATAGAGAACGACCCGCCACCGTTCGTGACGGTGGTGGTATATGAGAGGCTCAGACATTCACACATGATACGTGCACTCTCGCGCATTCTTTAATAAGTTCATAGTGTAGTTGCATCCGCTTTCTCGTGTACTCTAGCAGCATTAGCTTTAGTTATGGCGCGAGCCCATGGGGTGTAAGTATCTCAGCAATACGTGTAACAAATAGATTCTTGGTGCGTTCCTTCATTATTAGCATCCAACTGCAATGGTATATGCTCACCATCGCTTATATCGTGGGGGCATGATCTCTTGTAATCATACGTCCTACAGGCTTTTTGTAATATAAGGGGTTTTATGAAAGAGAAAAGCATCCTTTGCAAGTAGTCTCAGCATTAATATACAAAGATTGTCTGGCATATAATCGACCATTTTACTGTTCTTTTCATTTGTCTAGGCCTGCTGGCCGGGTCATGCTGGGAACGAAGATACACTGCGGGAGGTGAACTGTTACAATGTTAGGCTATTACGCTAGCTCATGTCCGTCTTGTTCGTGGGAACATGCTCGCAGCGGATCTACCAGGGTGCTGCGGCAGCAGGGATGTTCTCCAAGGGTGGGGGCCGCGCTACAGTGCGCTGAGCTCACACCATCTTTACTGGGCAGAGAATGGTTTTTGGGCCTAACTAAATTTGTGTTGTGATCAATAGATGTGGGCATTCGATATGTGCGGGCAATTAATACGTGCGGGCAATGTCTCCAGTGGGCGAGCCCTCCACCACCTGGGCCCGGGCGGCAGGAGGGGACGCCCAAGAGAGCCATAGTCCTCACCTGGGGAGAAAGTGTAGGCGAGGGGGGGTCGTCTTTGGACCAGTGGGGGTGTTATATATCCATGATATGGCAGACGGGTTTCGGTCATTGAGACTGTGGGCATTGTAAGTGGATACCCCTGGTGGAGATGTTGTGTTGCTCTGCATTCCACCCTGTGGTTTTTCTCTTTGTGAGGTCACAACACTGGATGGTGTGGTATGATACCCCCACACAAGTTTAGTTCCGTCCCATATCAAAAAATCACCTTCCTTGGTATTGACCCCTGCAGTTGCATTGGGCCCGGTGGTACTGTTAATTGGTCCAGTAGTGTTATTACTCCCTCCCCCCTCGTACATCTCGATAGAGATGAACGCTATAAACCAATATGCAACCAAGCCAAACATCATCATAAAAAACAATGTAATGCATATTGATAATCCACACTCATACGAATATCTACATCTCTCATATACTAATTCTCTCATTCTACTAATTCTATCCGTTGCAGGCTGCCCGTTAGATGCCATGGAAGCTCCTGTTTGAGATATAAAAGTGCATTAAGTGCATGCATGTAAACGTTTTGTTGGCACCATCTGTGCCAATACATTTGACGGGGAATGGAAGCGGGTGGGGGTGCGGGGGAGGGGTATTCACAGACAAGGGTATATACAAGTTATAATATTATTATTTCACTAGTTATACATCATTCACCTAGATAAAAAAAAAAAGAAATCCCACACATTTTTTTTTTTTTTTTTTGATATCCTTGTCAGGCATTATTTCATTCAATTCCAGTGCTGACAGTATTCCATTTAGGTCCAGTGTTGACACACACACACACACACTCACGCAAGCCGATATTTAAACATCCTACTCATTTTCATCGTTTGCTGTTGTCTGTGCCTCCTCGTCTATCTCCTCGTGTACATTGCTGTATGCTTTTCGTACGTCGGTCAAGTGCACCCAGTACCTCAAGCCCTTCACCTTTACTGCCGTGGGCGTGCAAAATATTACTTCGTATGGGCCATGGAATCGTGGTGCATTCCACCGACGCACGAAGCTTCTGACATAAATTGAGTCGCCTGGCATTAGCTGTAGCTGTTGCTCTGGCTCCGTGACAGATCCCGTTACATTTCCCTCTTCTCTAGTGAAGGGTGGGGATAGTTGCTTCGATATTGCGCGCGCTGCCCTTGTTAATTTTCTTAGGTAGTCTGTGAACTCATCTCCCAATATTGCGGCGCTTCTGTGAGCATCTGAGTGTTCACGCAGTGGAGAGTGTGCTGTGTTCATTCGTCTCCCAGTCACGATCTCGTGTGGGGACAAATGGTGGTCTTTACTTGGTTGATTTCTCAACTCAAATAGTGCCAGGGGTAGACAGTAAATCCAATTTTTCTTTAATGAGAAGCATAGTTTTGATAACCTGCCCTTTAACAGGCCGTTCATCTTTTCCACTACGCCATTACTTTGAGGATGATAAATCGAACATAATTTATGTTTTATACCCAATAATGTGGTAACTTCCTTGAAGAGTTCATTCACAAAGTGAGAGCCGTTATCTGAGCGAATCACGTCACAAATTCCCCAGCGCGGGAACACTTCCCTTACTAGGAACTTGGCGGCGCTTTTGGCATCAGGTCGCGCACAGGGTCCTGCTTCCACCCATCTTGAAAACGGGCACACAACCACGATCATGTACCGTGCGCCATTACACCTTTCCCCCATGTCTGCATAATCTATATGCAGTTCTCTGAAGGGGCCAAGGGGTTTGGGAATTGTTCCCCGGAGTGTGCGTAGGGTCATTCCTGAGTTGTATATTTGGCATGTTGTACATTCCATTGCCAATCGAGACACATGCTCCTGGAGACAAGGCACAAACCATTCTTCCTGTATTTCTGCTGCGATGTGCTGTTTAGTGTTGTGTGCGGGGAAGTGTAGCTGTTGGAATGCTACTTCTAGTAACTGTAGTGGCATTACCACTTTCCCTGAGTTATTTTGCCGCCATAATAGGTCTGTTCCTGATTGGCTGCATCCCCGTTTTGTCCACGTTAGTTTTTCTTCTGCACTAGCTCCTTCCTGTAATTCTAGAATTTGTGATAAGGACATCATGTTGTACCCTTCTGACAGTTCTTCGGTTGTTGTGTTCTTCATCATGAACTCACCTGTGTCGTATTTTTGAAAATAGGAAGCCTCTTTGGCGGCAGCGTCCGCTGCCGCGTTCCCTAAAGACACAACGTCTGTATTGGATGTATGGGCCTGGCACTTCACTATTGCTACAGCAGTAGGGTTTTGTAGGGCCTCTATTAATTCTTTTAACAATTCTGCATGCTGCACTGGCGTTCCGTCTGCCCTTCTGAATCCCCTACGGCCCCATCTTGCTAGACCTCCATGTACTGTTGTCGTCATGTAAGCTGAGTCTGTGTATATTGTAACTGCACAGCCCTTTGCTGCGTGTAGTGCTTCTATGAGCGCAACCAGTTCTGCTGCTTGTGCAGAGTAATGGGACGGGAGGCGGTACTGTACTAATGTTTCAAACTCACCTTCCTCTAATCTCACTACCGCCATGCCAACGTGTTTTTCTCCCGTATCCATATCAATTGATGCAGATCCATCCACAAAGTACACCTCCCCCTCGCTGAGAGCGTTTTCACACACCACTGTGCCCTCCCCTCCTTCTCCTGTGTAGGTTGCGCAGTCGTGATTTTGCATATCTTCTACTGTGCATGCTTCTGTAATGAAGGTGGCGGGGTTCACTGTTTTACATCTCACTATGTGAATGTTGGCGCTGGACAATATAATCTCGTATGCTGTTGCCCGCTGTGTGGTCAGCGTGCTTTTTGATCTTTCAAGTATTGCAAATAATGAGTGTTCCACAAACAATGTTACAGAGCATCCCATTACTATTGTGGCACTTTTCTCAATCCCGAATGCGGCTGCTGCGAGTGATTGTTCGCACGCGAAATGACCCTGCATCACGGCATCCAAAGTACCACTATAGTAAGCTAGGGGCTTATGTCCTAAGGATGTCTTTTGTGTCAGCACCGCTGTCATAAGTGTTCCTTTGCAATGGGAAAATAGGTAAAATTCGTGTCCATAATCAGGGTTTGCTAGTACTGGAGCGCTTGAAATTAGTTCTTTCAGTGTTTTGAACGATGTGCGCATTTCTTCTGACCACTTTATTTTTACATTCTCCTGTTGTGCTTCTTTCAGTGCTTGTAGGAGGGGCCGGGTGTATGCTGCATAGTCTAGTATCCATGCCCGGCAGTAATTGCACATCCCCAAAAATTTCTGCATATCTTTTACTGTTGTGGGTTCTCCTACCGATCTTATTGCCTCTACCCTGTCGGGAATTATTCTTTTTCCATCTTTCGATATGAGCTGTCCCAGGTATAGGACCTCAAGCAGACAATACTGTAGCTTCTCCTTATCTACTTTGTAGCCTTTGTTGGCCAGTAAAGTCAGGAGCGTTGTTGAATCTTTTCTACACGTTTCTTTGTCTTGTGCACACACCAATAAATCGTCCACATACTGAATAATCGTACTCTCTACTGATAGGTTCCCCAAGTCTTCATGCAATATGCGATTGAATATGCTCGGGCTCTCACAGTATCCCTGTGGCAGTCTGCAATGTTCATATCTTTTTCCCCCCAGTGTGAACGCTGTAAGGTATCTGCTCTCTTCAGCCAGAGGTATTGAGAAAAATGCGTTTTTCAAGTCCACCACTGTAAAATGTGATGCTGTTTTTGGGATACTGCATAGTATGGATGCAGGGTTCGGGACTAGAGGGAACTCTTTTTGTATTACATCATTGAGGGGGCGTAAGTCCTGTATCGTCCTCCAAGACCCCCCTTTCGCTTTTTTGATTGGATAAATACATGTGTTACATGGTGAGTTTGAAGGCACTATTATCCCTTGTACTAGTAGTGCATTTATCGTTTCTTTTATCCCTTCTTCAGCCTCACGGGACAATGGATACTGTTTGACTCGGGGTAAGATAGCTCCTTGTTTTAGTTTTATTATCACAGGTTGTACTCCGTGCAACAGCCCTACATCATGGGGGCCTGTTGTCCATAAATTGTTTGGTACTAGCCTCATGTCGTCCTCAAAAAATGACGGTGGTGTTCCTACCACTGCCATCAATTGGACGGGGATCTCTCTGGCTTGGATCAAAATGTCACAGGGCATCGCTATTTCCATTACTATCTCACCATCTACTTCTGTGTCTGAAAAGAGATCCTCATCTGTTACCTCGCGCAGGGCAAGGTTGGCGTTTGTACACAGTACGGTGCGCCACTCACATCCTTCTCTGTCCATTCCAATCACAGCGATCCGTTTCGTTGATACCTGCACAGCGTGCAAATCCAACGACACCACTGATCCTGGTGCTGCATTTGGACACACTATGGGGCGGAAGAGGAATTCTGCTGGAATCCTCCAATCCATGTTTTTTAGCTCTGGGACTATAAAGGCCAGAGTCTTTAGCCCTGCAATGAACATCTCTTCCTTTTGTGGCAACCCTCGTATTTCCTGTGTGGTTGTGTAGGCTTGTACTACCAGCATTGCACGCAAGGGGCATATCCCGGGTGTAGAACACACTATTCCTCCTTCCGTAAATGATATGGTCATGTTGAGTTTACTCATAAGGTCCCTCCCCAGTAAATTTATCGGGGACTGTTCATAATACAGTAAGGGTGCTTTTACAGTCTTGCCCCCTATGGTTACATCCAAAACTTCTGTGTAAGGAACTTCAATTACAGCCCCAGAGAACCCCTGCGTCTCTAACTTCCTGTTAGATAACGGGAACCGGCCCTCCCTGACACATGATTTCTCCGCTCCCGAATCAACCATGAATATAAATTGCCTGTCTCCTATCTGCGCCCCTACCAATGGTTCCTCTGCTGCATTGTGGGAGGTAGATAGAACTGGACACGCAAGTGTTCTCTGTGGGCTGTCCTATGCGGGGTGTCTCATCACCCCCCCCTCATTGAATACGTTACCTGAAACCACTGACATGCCGTTGTAGGGTGCTGGTGCGGGGGCCCCGTTAGCTGCTGTCGCGAAAGGGTTACCTGGTGTATATTGCATGCTGTCGTTGTTATGCATGTTTTGTGGGTGGTTCTGTGTTCTATAATGGGGTCCCTGTTGCTGGCCCGTGTTACCCTGGCTTGGGTCTCTCAGTTGCTGTTGTCCCATCGGAAGGCCATATGGGCTTCCCGGGTGGGGATGGCCATACTGTTCCACCTCCTGGAACCCGTTGTTTTGTCTACTTCTGCATTCCCTGGAGTAATGTCCCCATCGCCCACAGTTCCAGCAACTCCCCTGGGGGCCCCGGGGACCCTGCCATCCACTTCCTCCCATTCCTCCGTACCCCTGTGGTCCACCTCCTCTTCTGCTCCTGTACCCACCTCGTCCCCCTCGAGGGGTCCTCTCTTGCCACTGCAGACCTCCACCCTGCTCCTGCTCGTCCCACTGCCGCTGTCCTGTTCCCGCCCAATTAGTTGCCATCCTTCCTTGTATTGCTATCAGCCCCTCCTCTTCCTCATCTCCCTCCCTACTGTGTGGGAGTGCGGCTACTGCTGCTGCAACCTTCACTAACTTTGACTGTACTAACTTCGCCTCGTCTGCCAATCTTTTCTGCGCCACCTCCTTCTCCCTCTCCTTTATTCTTTTACAATGGTGTACTATTATGCTTTGAATTTCTGGCCATCCCTTTGCTTCAATACCTGCTATCTTGTCAAGCGCCTTCTGTACTTCCTTTGGGAGCCCTCTTTTTATAATGAAGTAAAATAAAGATGTCGATTGATACCAGGGCGTGCCCGTTTCCGCTCTCCACATCTCTTGGACCCGAAATATGTAATCCATAGCCTCCTCCCCGTCATTCATTGCACACTGCATCACGGACTGTAAGTCAGGTGTGTCTGGAAATGTTTCGCGTAAGGCGTCCCACACCCTAGCCCGCACTGTGTTAAATGAGGCCCCATCATGGCGGTCGCAGTCTAAGGTTACTCCCGGGAAACCGGCTTTAACCCATACTCTTTCAGCCTGGTCGCCCTCCGCTGATACGAGCAGACTTTTCACATCTCCTACAGCTAGGGGTACCCCAGCTGTATGTTTTTCGAAGGCATATATCCACTTACTTGCCCCGCCTGATAACGGGGGCAATAGCTTTAATAAATTAGCTTTATCCATCTGTGCCCATGGGATATAGTTAGGCATCCCTCCTCCCCTATGTATCAACGGGAGCTGTAGCTTTCCTTTCGTTGTTGCATCTGGACCCGTTTTGGCTGCTGATGTTCCTAGTGATGCCATCTTTCCCACTCTGTTCCTCAGTCGCCCCGACCAGTCATCATCTAGAGTTCTCATAGAACATGCACCTTCCTCCCCCTCGCTTCCCCCTCCTATTGCCATACTCAACCTGTCGCTTTCGTCTAGCTCTTCTCTAATATCACAAAGTAATTCCTCTCTAAGTTCCCCAAGCCTTTCTTCGTTACCGCCATCTTCCTCTCGGGTCCCTACTTCTATTATTCGTGTTGGTTCTTCCTCAATCCTAAACAGGATCTCGCCCTTCTTCCACCCCTCTACGGGCCGTCTGCTTTCATCTGATGCTCTAGACGTACGTCCAGCTCTAGTTGTATCCAGTGCTGTCCGTTCGCATATGTTTTTTATCCTCGAGAGCTCATCTTTTGCTATAGACAGTCTTGATTCTAGATCATTTGTGAGTTTCTCTATGTCCACCCTTTGTGTGCTCGCCTGGCCTCGCTCCCTTGTACTTTCATATGGTGGGGGTGCAGTGGGCCGGTGGGGTGTGGTAGTTGTCGGGGGAGGTACATACGTTGGATCACTGTATCCTTCTGCGGGTACAGGTTTCTTTAATATCGGGTATAAACTTATTACCTCCACTGGTGGTGTGACACCTGGCAATTCTTTGATATCTTTCTGTAATACCAGTGGATTGTCTGTAGTAGATGGGAGATCAGGATTTGGTGCTGGCGCTTTAGGCGGTGGCACTTCTTCGAATAACCGCCAAAGATCTAATATTTCCCTCCTATTCTGCAGCTGTTTCCCTCGGTACTTCAAGAAAATGCATGTCATCACCATATCTAGAACGCTTTTGTCAAATGACCCTCCCTCTGGCCATATCTGGGGTAGCCCCTCTCCTTTCAGCTCGGTTACCCATTGGTCGTGGTATTTCTTGATCCGCTCCGCGTGCCCTGGAAGGCTTTTACAAATATGTGATAATGGTGTTTCAGGCCCCATCTTTGTGTGCTCCCCTGGTGCTTATGTGTCTATTTCTACACCTCCAATGGTACTATAGTATAGATATTACTTTTTGTATTCTACTCCACTCCCAGTATTATGCTCGCTTGGGCTCTCCCTCCCTTAATTGTTCAATACAAAAACTGTCTGTACACAATTTCTACTTTGTTCTCTTCGGGGGACACATACAAGAGCAATCCATCATTTATTTTGACACTATCAACCCGGAAATCAAAGGGTACCCACTCACGTCACTTTCTCAGCGTTGCTTCAAAAAGAATTTTTATCCGGTCACACTTACCATGACCATTTAACAATTACACGTTCATAGCCGTTTTACACATTCTTAAATGACAAAGTTATCCCTTAACACATACGAGGTGCACACACCTCTTGGTAACACTCCGTACACCAGTCACGCTGCCCTCCCTTGCCTCCCTAGCCGGCTGTCCCTGTCTATCTTGCTCAGCACATGTGCATATATTTATAGGTTTTAACCTTCTCTCCCCCCCTAGTAGGACCCTTGTTCTCTTATTTTTCTCCCAAGTTTGTGCTAATTCCGTTGTTATTCTCCCCCTACCCCTAAAGAAAAAGAAAAAGAAGTAGTAGCGATCACTAATATATTCTCAGTGCCCCCTTTTGCTGAACACTTTTATCTTGTATTTCACTTCGTCATATATTACCAGCACTAGTCAATATAGCACTATGCGGCGCCGCCTTCCACCCCCTTTCGGAGCTAGGTTCCCGTCACTTCTATCTCTTTATTCACCTTGTAATCCTAATGGCCATATGCAAAGAAAAAGAAAGGAAATTTTAGAATGATCTTTAGTATATCTTCGTACCCCCTTGTCGTTCCCTGTCCTACGCTTCTCTCCCCGCTCCCTTTACAATCGCTCACACTCAGTACTCACGTGCCCGTCTTGAACCGATAGTCTCCGAAACTGGGTCCGTCCAGGCAGTGTCACCGGTAACTCAACGGTCAGCCCCTGGCTCCGGCGAGCGGCACTCAAAGGGGATTTTTTTCCAATCGGGATCCCGTACCCTTTCTCATTGAGTGCGCACTTCTTAGTGTGCCGGTCGCCGTTGGCGGGCAGCCTCCCGGAGCCGGCTCAACGTGCGTATCCCTTCTCGACCGGAGATTCTCGTGCCAAACGGGGACGGTTATAAGGAGTTTAGGAAGAAAAAATCACGCTATCGGGGTCACCACTGAAGGCAAGCGTCCCCAAACAGCACGATCCTCCCCGCAATGAGAGACAATGAAGGACTCTCCCAAAATGGGAATAAGGCCAAGACAGAGTGCGGGTGAGCGTAAATGGGAGTTTATCAATCAGAATTGGGCATGCAAAGAACTCTGCAAACTCCGAGAGCGTTCTGTCTGACAATAGCAAAGACAGGCGTATATATTTACAAAAAACGTCATAAGAACCTACATACTATAGGGGGCACAAGTTCAAGGGGATTGGGTGGCGACGACTAACTATAGGTGCTGCTGTGATGTGGTTGGCTTTGGCTGGAAGACGTCACTGGGCAGCCTCGTGGGTTGGGCTTGGCCTGGCAGGGTGGCGGGGTTCATCCGGCTGGTGTTGTCGTGCCATCGCGGCCAATGTCAGAGATGAATGTCCTTTCCTGACTTATTTGCCCTAGGCCATGCACACCGCAGTCATTCACTCGTTTCAATATTATCTTCTTTAGTAAATCTTCCAATAGGTTATACTACAGGTTAATGCAACACAGGAGGAATGCACCTTGTGAGGGGACTGGAGGCAATACGTCAGGGCATGGTTACCAGTGTCCTGTTGACCGGGGCCATAGGTCGAGGGGCTAAGCTTCAGGGCCTGGCACGGGCGGTACATGTCTTTCTGCCTTGTTAGAAGTTGTTATGGATGTTCCGCTGTGTGTTGTCAAAGTGTTGGGTGTCCTGATTACACAGGGCCATAAGTCTGAGATGGTCCGGTGGGTTGTAAGGTTTACGAGGGGGCGCATGCGTTCAGGCAGAGGTTTACTGCTGTGCTGTAAATAATGCAGGTGGCGGGTGGTGGCCTTGGGTGCTACAGAGGGGGTTACAAATCTTTGAAGCGGCTCCAGTCTGGTTTGGGGGAGATAAAGCAGCGCGGCGCGGTCTCTGCTCTCATGCCTTTGGCAGCCTTCACAGGGTGGGAGGGGGAATGGCCTTGCAAGTATTTCACAAAGGTATCTCCCTCGTGCGTTGCTGAATACAAGTAAAAGACATTGCAAATATTTGAACACTTTCTATAATACTTATTTAACATCACGTCAAAACAAGCTTTTAACCTTTGCTGGGTGCGCTTTGATTATACCCAGATCGAGCATCATATTTGTACATTACACTCTAGCAGCTACAGCGTTTCAGTTACATGCATATACATTCGCGGTAAATGAGGTAGTGGTTAGATCAGTGGAGTACATAGAGAACGACCCGCCACCGTTCGTGACGGTGGTGGTATATGAGAGGCTCAGACATTCACACATGATACGTGCACTCTCGCGCATTCTTTAATAAGTTCATAGTGTAGTTGCATCCGCTTTCTCGTGTACTCTAGCAGCATTAGCTTTAGTTATGGCGCGAGCCCATGGGGTGTAAGTATCTCAGCAATACGTGTAACAAATAGATTCTTGGTGCGTTCCTTCATTATTAGCATCCAACTGCAATGGTATATGCTCACCATCGCTTATATCGTGGGGGCATGATCTCTTGTAATCATACGTCCTACAGGCTTTTTGTAATATAAGGGGTTTTATGAAAGAGAAAAGCATCCTTTGCAAGTAGTCTCAGCATTAATATACAAAGATTGTCTGGCATATAATCGACCATTTTACTGTTCTTTTCATTTGTCTAGGCCTGCTGGCCGGGTCATGCTGGGAACGAAGATACACTGCGGGAGGTGAACTGTTACAATGTTAGGCTATTACGCTAGCTCATGTCCGTCTTGTTCGTGGGAACGTGCTCGCAGCGGATCTACCAGGGTGCTGCGGCAGCAGGGATGTTCTCCAAGGGTGGGGGCCGCGCTACAGTGCGCTGAGCTCACACCATCTTTACTGGGCAGAGAATGGTTTTTGGGCCTAACTAAATTTGTGTTGTGATCAATAGATGTGGGCATTCGATATGTGCGGGCAATTAATACGTGCGGGCAATGTCTCCAGTGGGCGAGCCCTCCACCACCTGGGCCCGGGCGGCAGGAGGGGACGCCCAAGAGAGCCATAGTCCTCACCTGGGGAGAAAGTGTAGGCGAGGGGGGGTCGTCTTTGGACCAGTCCTCCCCTACACCTTCATGGGCCTCTTCACATTTCTGATGGGCAGTTCCATGATTTGTGAGGAATGACCATTCAGCACAACCTGCTATTGATTAACAGTAATTTAAAACCCATTCTTTGGGGTCTATGCATGAAACTCCATGCAATGTATGAAGTGCTGCTTCTTAATGGAAAAGGTAATTAAGTGCACTTTCTTCATGGAATCTAGTAAGAGGTGGAAATCATGAATAAAAAGATGAATTTGTGACTCTCACTTAAGCTTTAGAGTTTTCCTGTTTCATTTTCTCCCTGCAATAAAATATCTGCCCCACACTTGAAAGAAGCAGGGCAGTGTCTCGGCAAATGTTTGCTTTAGAAAAACAGTTTTGGGTTCCATTTATAGAGACACTGTGGAACTTCAATCCCTGGTTCAGTTGCCCATACATGTGTCTACACGTTCCCCGCCTTCCATCCTTAAGTAAGGAATCAACAGCTTCGCTGATTTTAGTTGTTACACCAAAACATAGATCGCAACAGAGAATAATAGTGATTGTATATGGTGATGTCATTGAGCTCACAGCGCCTATGACAAGTGGAAAGCTCACCAGGAGGGCTCCAGATTTAAAAAGAAATATGATTGTGCAGGATAGTTCATTGTCAGATAATACTCTCAACATGCTTCTGTTTGACACATTATTTCAGTTCCGCTTCATTCTAAATTGTAAAAGGCTAAATTCTATATTGAGACATAATGGCATTGCACATTCGATAATTGTGGTGACTATATCACAGGTGGGGAGGGAGTTGTTCAGCATCCTTTCTAATACATTTCCAAAATATGTATATTATAGAATTGTTTCCACAGTAGGCTGTTACTATTATACTGGAGTGAGGATCTGTGTAGTCCATGTTTCTTTGTTTATTCTGCTGAAGAAATCCATCCAGGAGTACTACTACACTCCTTCTGGAGCATAATGACTTGGAGGTTTAGGCTGCACTGCCACTTCTGGAGTGGGAAGAAACTTGATTTGTATATATAGTGTAGCAACTTTAAAAATGGCATGGTATGCTGAAAGACTATGGTCTGGAGGATTCCCAATAACAATATCAGTGATTACAATTAATTCATAACATCCCATCCAGCAACTCTAACCTTTGCTCTCATTATTGGAGCACCTTGCATCAATGGCTGTCCTCAAACTTGCTCCATGAAAGTATTCTTCATTGGGACTTTAAAATGTCCCTTTGATGACACATTTCATTATAAGTGCATCACGACTCATGAGCTACAGTACTTTACCCTGTTATTCTCTTCAGTTTTCTGGCACTACACCGAGGTTGGAGGTAAGTAACTGTTCTTACCGGCATGGCGCAAATATCCTGTCTGTGTAGATAAGAGCTTGCTAATAGAGGGCTATTACGACTTTGCGGGCACGAGCTTTGCGCCATGCCGTTAACGACATTTCCGACATGCCGTAAAAGTCCCGAAAAAGGCCCCTAGCGGCATCATGTAAAGCTCAAATAGCACTATCGTCATGAATCAAGATGGCATTAGTGGCCACCACTAATGACGGTCACCGTAAATAAGCGGAACCGGAAGTAGCGTCATCGCACAGGAACAGGAAAGAGCATGGCGGCCATCTTTAAAAACACAATTCATTGCCATCCTCAGCAGCCAGGACCTGTAGATCATTGCTGTGTGCCAAAACCTACAATGCCCAAGGCTGTGAAAAAGGGCACCTCACGCCAGTGCAAGGAGCGCTTCAGCGAAGACGAGCTGACTATGCTGGCGTAGACCCTGGCAGAGAATACCAATGTGGTGTTTGCCCTGAGCCTCAAGAGGGAGGCTGTTATCCGAAAGAAGGAGATATGGGCACTAGTGGCGCAAAACGTAAGCACGGTTGGCAATACCCCACGCTCAACCAAGGACTGCAGGAAGAGGTGGGATGACTTGCGCCTGCGAGTCCGCAACATCCTCTCGGCGAACAGGAGCCAGGCCATGGCAACTGGTGGAGGGGCAAGCTCTCCCATGAAGCTGTCCAAATGGGAGGACATATGTGCAAGCCTGATCGGCATGGAGGCCATTGAAGGCGTGGGAGACATGGAGTGTGGTGCCACATCATTGGCAGAAGGAGGTGAGTGTCCTAAAAACACTGTAATGCAGAGCCTGATGATAGTGCACCAATATGTCTGTCTAAAGAGGCAAGCCATTGCCCAATGCACACACATTCCCAGCATAGTTGTCGTACGCAGCACAGACACATGCAGATGCCTGCAGGAAGGCAATGCCATACCTTACACAAACCACACTAAGATGTTAATGGCATAAGTCACACTGCATGCAGGCCACAACAAATATGCATGTCTCATAGCATACGTCTGCCCCAACATGAGTGACCCCAACGTATGCCTGCATTAACCACCCATATAGCAAGCAACGTGATCATCCAAACTCAACTGCCTATTACCCTCTATTGTGTAGATGAGAAATTATACAAATGTATGCATGATGCTTATCAAACCATCACTCATGGTGTCCCTCTCTTCGACCCCCACAGGCTCAGACCATGACAGCGAGGCACAGGACTCACCCTCACAGCCAACTACACCCCAGAAGAGGGACCGGGATGATGGCAACAGGCCTTCAACCGCAAAAGCCAAAAACAAGGCTCACCATGCACCACAGAGGAAACCACCTCCAGATACCACGGCCCTGGTGCTGCCAAGGGCCGTCAAGACAGAACACGCAACACCAGTCACACTGGCACAGGACACAGCTGAAGCAGCACTCTCAGCAGAGTCCAGTTCAGTCAGGGAGGTGGCAGCCACAGCACCCCTGGCTGAGAAGGAGGCATAGGAAGAGGTGTGGGTGCCCGTGGAGGACGACTCCTCCGAACTCCCTCACACACCAAGTCCGGCACCATCCCCCCAGCTCACATAGGTAGACTCCGACCACGCCACTACCGCGCAGCAGTCTGCAGGGGAGTTCAACCAAGGGGTCATGAGTCCCATAGGGGAGCCCATAGAAATTGTACATGACACCCAAGCACCCTCCGCCTCCACAGGTGTACCGACGGGGGCGCAGTGGCAGGAGGAGCTAACTGCCCTGGTGCGACAATTTGTAAGTGACAATGCCCAAGCAACGAAGGAGTGGCGCGAAAACACTGCCTCTCTGGGCAAGATCATTGCGGATAACACCGCCTCCCTGGGCAAGATCTTTGCCGAAAACACAAGTAGACTGTGCGAGGAGGTATCAGCCCTGCAGCAGGTCCTCGGCTGCATTGCTGATGCAATGGAGGCTGAGCATACGGCTCCACAAATGGAGCATGCGGCCACCCCATCGTCCTCGAGCTCCACACAGACTAGCCCACTACGCAGGTCGTCACGCACCCTGCGCCACCCAGACATGCCACCACCATGTGCGGGGAGTGGCAGGAAGTAGACTGGCCAGCCTGATGAAGGCAATAGACAATTGTTGGGACATGTGTGGGGGAGCTGTGGGGGAGGCGGATGGGGTGAGGGTGGTGGAGGGTTAGTACACTTTCATTTTCATTGTACATTTCAATACACCTGTTGTGTTAAAAAATGAATTGAGCGGGACATTCTTCATTGCGCATATGTCATTTATTCATATACAGTGCATAGTTTACATGTACCCCCACACCCAGTGCCCTCTATCCAGCTATCATGTCACCCTCTGCAGCCATGTGTGTCAGAAATATTGTGCAATCACTGAATGATGCACAGCACGTCCCTCCTGTGCATCGGCACCGCGATGATGTGCAGCCACATTTTCTTCATCCCCTTCATCATTACCAGGTGGTAGCAGTTCAATGTCAGGGGGCAGGGGCACGTTCAGTTGGATACACATATTGTGCAGCATAACACATGCCATGATGATCTTGGCCACCTTTTCATGCCTGTAGAGGAGTGTCCCACCTGACCGGCTAAGGCAGCGAAACCGTGCCTTCAACAGGCCAAAGGTCTGCTCAATGACAACACGAGGAACGGGTGTGGGATCCATTGTAGTCCTGCTTGTGCCTGTTCTGTGAGTTTCGGACAGGGGTGAGGAGCCACGGCTTCAAGGGATAGCCACTGTCACCTGCATGGGAGGCAAAAAAAGGTATATGTTAGTGGATTCATGATGTACAGCTATACTAGTCACACATGCCTGCAGATTATCGTTTGTCACATGCACATGTCCCTGTTTGTATGCACGCCATTTTTAGGCCCCCAATGTGTCCTGTGCCGTAGAATAATGGTGTGGGTTGCATCTTCAAGATGATACACGGTGTGCACTGCCATCTTGTTGGTCATGCATTGTATATGCATACAGCTGTGTTTGTGTCAAATTTGTGATGTGTTGTGTTCTGTATGAATTTCTGACTTGGAGCGTTGGCAGTAGGCTCTGCGATATTAGGCATTCAGTGCTGATTTTTCCCACGGTGACATGCAGCATTCCTGTGGTTGTGGCAGCCCTGTGACAGACAGTGGATTCCCTTGGTGATTCTGTTCAATGCACTCCCATGGATGCTTGTCCTGTGTGATGATTTGCTGGAGACAGCAACATAGTGCAAATACAATGCATGTTGCTGAATGGTGTTACGGAGGGTGAGGTCCGCTGATGAGTGGTGCACGTGTTGTGGGATGTTCGGTGGTTTACTGTTTGTCCTGTTCTGATAGGTGTCGAACTTACTTAATTCCTATGGGATTTGGGTGTCATGTTCTGTTTGGGATGCTTTAGGGCACAGTGTTTAGTGATGTGCACATCGTGCTGTCACATCAACATTCACACCATGGTGGTGTGTGCATCTCTCCCCCATTTCAGTGTCATGTGCCTGTCATGCAACTTACCAAGCAGCCAGGCACGTCGTCCAGCATGTCGCTCCATGAAGCGTGGTAGCATGGAGTTCCACAGGACCATAGAGTCATGAGTTGATCCAGGATATAGGGCACAGCAATGTGTGATGATCTTGCTGCCGTTGCATACCATCTGCACATTGATGGAGTTGTATTGCTTGCGGTTGCGGTACACCACCACCATGGCATGCGGGACCACCAACTCCATGTGGGTGCAGTCAAGGGCACCTATACAATTTGGCATGCCTGCCAGTGCATGGAAGCCAACTTTTGTATCAAAAATCTCCTGGGGAGTCCGTGGTAGGGATATGTAGTCCCTTGTGTGCTTGAGGAGGGTATCCAGCTCTTGGTTCAGAATGTGAGAAAATAAGGGTTTTGAAATGCCATGCATGTGCCTGACTGTGTGCTTGTAGGTGCCTGTGGCAAGGAAGTGGAGCACCGACACTACCTTCAGTAGAGGGTGGATTGCGGTGCGTATTTCAATGAGGCTGGCAATTTCGTTGTGTATCATGTCCACGATGGTGGTGATGGTGTCCCGGTCCAGACGGTACAGGGTGTGGATCTGCTCCGGGGTTAGGTTGAAAGGACTGGCTCTGATGCTAGGGATTGGGGGCTGCTTGCATGGTACCGCTGGCTGCACTGGTGGGGCATGCCGGGCCTGTCTCACCCTCCTTCTCCTCCTGTGTCTCCTCTGTGGTGCCTGCTGTTTCTGTTGTTGTTGTTGCAGGTGTAGCAATGCAAGCATGTTCTCCAGCTCCAGTACTGCTACTACTATTGGAATCATCTTGGTGTGGGAAGGGGTGTGGTATGTGGGTGTGCTCCTTTTGTACTGGCCCAGACTCCATTGCCTCCGCCTGTGCTGATTGTGTACACCTGTGGCAGTTGGGAACACTGCACATAGCATTTTACGGTTGGTTCTCAATGCCAGTATTACCGGGATGCCGGTATCCCCTATTAGCGCCTTCATGATGCTTGTATGTGCTTGTCCGCCTGACTTGTGATTTCCTCCCATTAGTGGCATGCCGGTATTGCCGGTATGATTGGCCGCGTGCCCGCACCCATGTCGTTATTAACAGTGTCTCTAATAGCGGGATCTTAGGTTGGAATAGCCCGGAGCAGTGTGCGATGCCGGTATTCGGCATCGTTTTTCCATTACCTCCAACCTCGTAATGACCCCCAATGTCTTAAATGATTGTGCCAAGGATAAGCATCAGGCTCCCCCCTGAGAATAAATAATGAAAGAGTAGAATAATAGTTCTTAATTATCAAACTTTCCCTCACTCAGTCTTCTTTATACTACCAAACTGGAGAAAAAGTCCACACAGAAGAGAATTATTAAGCATCAACATTTGTATGAGCTATAAGGTGTTCTACTGGGAGTTTAGGGCTGTACCGTACTTTATTTGAGAAATCAAATTCCTTGGGTGGATGATGATGAAATACCTATATCACAGTCATACCTCTTCTTTCCTCAAGTCACTGGATGGAAGACACACATGAACTTCACACCTTGCTCATTGATCTGTTGGTTGGAAATGGTGCAATGCAACATAAATCAGGCTTTACTCTGTCTTACCATGCTTTGGAAGGTAGAGAAACCACATCCTTACTGGTGAAATTACCCTCACAACTGTGCTTACATTTTGGACAGAATGTGTTCAGTAATGTGTAGTAGGTACGTTAGGCTGTGGTCGTTTTCCATGTTCCTGCATCACCTACAGCTTCCAATGTCCATGGCCCTGTTAGGGAGAATTCTCTGTTTAGGCTGAATTTCCTAACCTAGTGAGTCCCCCAGCAGCTTTGCTGGATTTCTGGAGTTTGTTTTTTTTCCATCCTGCCAAGAGTGAGACTCTTTTTCTCCCACCCTTGGACATGTATGTGTGTAATTCCTTTGAAATGTCAATGTGTTCGATGGGCTATGGGGTCTTTTACTCCATATGGTCTCATATGTTTTTCTATGTGTGTTACACCACACCCTACGTGCCGTAACACGGGGGGTCCTAGCGGACCCCCACCATAGACTCCATACCCGGGGACTGACTACTGTCTCCCCGGGCATGTAAAGTCACCATTGGCTTTACTAGACCTAAATATACTAACAGAACTAGTACAAACCATCTTATTGTGGACGTACTAGTAGGGGTAATTCGATTACTCCTGGATCTGTTACTCGAGGGGGCACTGTCCCGTCCCCCCTCGTCGAGTTTTGGCTGGTGGCAGTGGAAACTACTTGTTATGTTCGTCCCCGAACATAACCCTATGGGATTCGTCCCATTGTTGGAGATTGATACTTTTTCTCGTTAATCTCTAATGTACCACCGGTCTACTTATCTTAAATAAGTTTATCGGAGGGTATTTTCTGCCAGAACTCGGTTTGTAAAATGGCGTCTGTGTTCGTCTCTGTGACTCCTAAACCAAAGGTCGAGCCCTTTGTTCCACTTTTGGCGGGCTCTGTACAGAGACCCTCCAAAGTGGTGCCATTCTGTCTGGATTACCACAGGGGTGTGGGAGGGGGTTTAGGCACCCTGGACCGAGTTGCCTTGCCAACTCCGGTCCCACTCTGGAGTGATTGGCCCAAGTGGTGAGCCTTCCCGCTCACCACTTAGCATGTGTTGATTGACAGCTAGGCTGAATGAATGGGGGTTTTCTGCATAAAAGCAGGGCTTTTGGGACTGGATCTTCAGAAGTCGCCACAGGACCTAAGAATCCGACGAGGGTAACGCTGAGCCGATCTGCACGACGACACCTCCGGTGGAGCCCTGCGGAACCGACTCACCACTTCCCGACGACAGAGGAGATCTCCCTGCCGGAGAGTCTCTTCCCCTGGCTGGTGGGAACAACCAGCCCCCTTTGCTTTTTATTCGCCTCAGGACGCAGTGGTCGAATTGCCCGTGCAGAGCACCCCGGCAACCGGATAGCCACTACCCCTGTACCGCGACCAAAAGGTGGTGCCTTGTGACGGAGCACTCCGCGGCTGGTCTCTTCCCTGGTGGTGCACTGGACTTCCTTTTTCTTCGACGACGAGATCCTCTCTACTCTTGGCAAAGACCCGACGTGCATCCACCACCAGGAACATCTGCCCCTGCCGGAGCTGCCCTCCACAATAAGGTACCGTGTCCGCCTGGCTTCCCTTTCGATTGGATTGAGCAAGGTGTCTTAATCCTCTCCTTTCCGTTGGGTCGCCTCCAAGCTTTTCTCATTTATAGTTCTGAACTGGTTCAACCTGCCAATAACAATTTGCTACAAAGACTTGAATGCATCTCCACTAGAGACTTTTTGGGACATCGCGCCTTGCCTCTCTCCGAGTGGGCCTGGCCTCTGAACTTCATGATCTATTGTGATTCTTGCCTTCCTGCCTTGCATTTTATTCGCGAAGGATTGAACTGTGTTGATTTCATGACCTGCCTATCTTTTTCTCTCCCGTCCTAACTAATGTTCGAGTGTCATCTAGGTTGAGGTATACACCTCTGTCTGAAAATAAGTGATACCGGTAGAACCTAGAGTTGTCGAAATATTGCTAGGGGGATTGATCGTTTTCTTCTTCGTAGAGTAATTGTGTTTGATTTGTTTGCCGTGATAGTGCCATAGTGTTTTTCATAGATGTTCTGTTATAAATAAATACCTTAATATCTTTACACTAAGCCTCGTTGCGTGTTTGCTTGTCTTGCTGTGAAGAATTGCCCTATTTTGTATGCTCCACATACTGCTCAACTTTTCTTGAGAGAAGTCTGACTGCTCAGCCACAGCTACCAAGTGAATCTGTGTGGTGCAGACTGGTACCAAGTGGGTTCACCGCCAAATGCCTGTAGTCCTAAATCTTTTGCAGTGGTCCCAGAGGGAACTTCACAGGTTTCCGCCTAACACTGGTGTACAGCGGTGGGATTTGTATCGAGTATACAGTTTAGAGTGCTTTTCGACACTGTAGGATAACTAACCACAAAACTTTGCACAAAAGCAACTCTCAAAAACATGTCTACGATGGAAACTTACAGTCAAGAGTCCTTGTCAGGTGAAAATACTGAGAGTTTGTGAGCTCTCTGTAGGCAAGAGAATCTTTCTGTAAGAGGCAAGAAGTTAGAACTAATCGAGAGATTGCTGGCGAACCAAAGTGTGGGTACTGGTTCAGAGGAACCAATCTCTCCAGCGACTGTAGATAACAGTGATGGTGTTGATCTGAATCGTAATTCTGATGATAGCGATGAAGAGGCTGACGAGGCTAACGAAACTGTCTCCCCTGCTCCTCTACCCGCCTTACCAGCTGTGCCTACGGGGCCCATACCAGGTCCCACAAGTAACCCTGTTTATTTTGAACTTGAAAAAATGAAGCTCGAACTAGAATACAAACGGTTCTTGGCTCAATCTGAACAAAACCAAGAGCTCGAGTTCAGACGGATGAATGCCCAGGCTGAGCAGAAGCAAGCTGAGTTAAGACTCAGGGAAATAGAACTTAATCACGAGTTAGAGATGAAAAAGTTGTCTATGGAAAATGCTTCTCTCTCCTCTGGTTCCTCTAGGAGCTCCAGTCCCAAAAGACCCCAGATGCCGAAGGAATTAGTGGGTATGTATGAACCAAGATTGGATGTGTTGGGTTGGTTGAAACTGTTTGAATACAATCATGGGCTCCAGGACATCACCGGGAATGCTTTGCTTCCCTGGTTGTTCTCTAGGCTCCTTCCTGTTGCGACTGATGTGGTAATGGAGTTGGGGGAGGCGGATAAGACGGATTACGAAAGTGTGAAACTAGCTTTAATAGCTAGATTCGGGAAGACCCCTTCCCAGTATCTTAAGAGGTTTAGAACCCTCGAAAAGCTTGATGGTACCCCTTGGGCTACCTGGGTGAGTGAAGGGTTGAAAAACTTAGAGGGATGGATTAAGGGTTACAAAGTGAACACTTATGAGGGTATGAGAAATCTTTTTATGTTGGAGTTTATTTATGATGCCTGTTCTCCTGAGCTCAGACAGCACTTGGCTGATTCGAAGGAATTGGATTCCAGGGAGCTAGCTAAGGCTGCTGACTTGTGGGTTGCCAACAGGGCTACTCATAAGGATTCTGGGGCAACTCAGAAAAAGGATGAGGGAAAACAGCCTAAAAAAGACTCAAAAGAGAATTCTAATAACTCCCATTCCAAAGAGGGCCCCAAACAAAACCAGAAGGGTAAGCCACCGGGAAAACCACAGCAGAATAGTGTGTCTTCTGGTGCCAAACCAGAAGGAGGTCAGAACAAGCCACCATTCCAGAAAGCATTCGGTAAATGCTTTGTTTGTGGCTCGACTGACCACGTGAAAGGAGATCCCAGTTGTAAGGGTAAACCTTCAGGGGTCCAGCTTGTCTCCTTAGCCTTCGCTCCAGAGGAGGAAGTCCAAATGGCAAGTGGAAACTTTCTACTGCTAGCTGACGAACCCATTGGAGTCTCAGCCAGCGTTTCTTTAGTATCTCTGGGGTTGTGGGAACAACAGAATTTAGATGTATATAATTCTATCCCCGATAATACTAAAGAGTATTATAAGGACAGTGTCCAGGTGAATGGTCAGGAGACTCCTGCCATTATGGACACTGGGGCCAGCATAACTGTGGTGGATAAATCGTTTTTTCAGGCCGAGGATGTTGCGAAGGCACCCAAACGCCTCACCAAGTTAGCTGGAGGGCCTGTGCAGATGCTTCCCCAATTACCAGTTCTCATCCAGTGTAACGACATGACTGTGAAGATACCTGTCAGCATACAGAGTGAGGTACCAGGACGCGTACTGTTGGGTAACGATTTGAAAACTCTCAGAGTTGTATCGCATACTCCCAGACCTCCTAGTAAACGGTTACAGGAGCTAACCAGACCTGCAAGAGAGAGGACCATGCGCGGTACTCTCGGGGAGATGATGAAGAAAGAAATCACTCCTGCTCCACTGGAATTGTCGGCCGCTGTTTCCAAGAAATCAGAAGCGAAAGGGAAACCTAAGACTTCTATCCCGAAACCAGCCGCCAGCATTCCAGTGCAGCCAACACGGACTTCCCCCGCGGTTGTCCAAAGTTACACCCATAACTCCACCTCCAGCCGAGGCTGAGAGGGAGGTACAACCCTGTGTGGTAGAATTAGACTCTGAGGAAGAGCTAATGGAAGGCCAGTAACTCATTGGAGATCTGGATCCTGTTGACCATCCTGAGCTGCAGTCTTTACTGGCAGAAGGTGGACCCAGCAGGGCAGACTTCAGTAAGGGACAGAGAGAATGTCCAACTCTGGAAGGTCTTCGCCACCAGGCAGAAGCTCAGGCTGAAGGGCAAGAGCCTGGGAAATACAGGTTGCACTGGGAAGATGGCCTCTTCTACAGTGAACCAACCGAGTCTGCACCTGGAGACTACAAACGACTTGTAGTACCCCAAGGGAACAGACCACAGTTCTTGCAGTTAGCCCACGAGATTCCTTTGGCTGGTCACTTGAGTTTCAAGAAGACTAAGGAAAGGCTCTCTCTCTACTTCTATTGGCCGAAGATGGGGGCCGAAGTAGAAAAACACTGCAGGAGCTGCCACACCTGCCAGATCTCTGGTAAGGTTGGTTCCAAGAATGTGGCACCTTTAGTGCCTCTCCCAGTCGTGGGAGTCCCATTTGAGAGAGTAGGGATTGACATTGTTGGTCCCCTTGATCCTCCAACCTCCTCAGGCAACAGGTTTATACTTGTTGTAGTAGACCATGCTACTAGGTATCCTGAGGCAATTCCTATGAGGACTGTTACAGCTCTGGCTGTGGCTAAGGCCCTCCTTGGTATTTTTACTAGGGTCGGGTTTCCTAAGGAAGTAATCTCTGACAGGGGGTCAAACTTTATGTCCCATTACATGAAAGCCATGTGGAAAACCTGTGGAGTTACTTACAAGTTCTCAACAGCTTACCACCCCCAAGCCAATGGGTTGGTAGAACGGTTCAACCGAACCATGAAGAGCATGATAGGTGCTTTAGAGGAACCCCTTAAGCGTAAGTGGGACATTCTACTGCCATGCCTTCTCTTTGCTTATAGAGAAGTCCCTCAGGAGGGAGTAGGTTACTCTCCCTTCAAACTACTCTATGGTCATCCCGTCAGAGGTCCATTGGCCCTGATTAAGGAGGGGTTGGAGAGCGCTCCTTCCCCCAAGCCAGTCAGAGTGACTGACTACGTGATAGGTCTCCGGAGGAGAATGTCGCACATGATGACAGAAGCAAGCGATAACTTGAAAGCTGGACAAGCATTGGTCAAGCACTGGCACGATCAAAAGGCTAACATGGTTGAGTTCGCTCCAGACCAGCTCGTTCTCGTTATGATCCCAACAAGGCAGAGGGCCTTGCAAGATAAGTGGATGGGACCCTTCCGAGTAGTGGGCAAACTCGGAGAGGTTAACTATCTGGTGGACTTGGGCAATCCCAAGGAGGCTCCGACAGTCTTTCACACCAACCGACTTAAAGCGTATGTCTCACGACCTGATGTAGGAGCGTTGCTTCTAGCATCATCCGAGGAAGAAGAAGAGAGTGAAGCTCTTCCGGATCTCCTAGAGGCTTGCCTTTAGACAAAAAAATTGAAGGAGTAAAATCTCTCCTCCAATCTGACACCCGAGCAACAAGAAGAGTGCAAATCGATGTTGAATCAGTTTGCCCCTCTGATCTCGCTTTCACCAGGCTTGACCCCTTGGGGCCAGCACGACATACTCACTGGTGACTGTCTGCCGGTCAAGAGCAGAGGATACAGAATGTCAGAGAACGTACAAACCTACATCAAAGGTGAGGTCAGCAAGATGCTCGATCTCGGGGTAATAGAGCCCTCTACTAGTCCATGGTCTAGCCCAGTTGTGTTAGTACCAAAGGCCGGATCTAAAGAACTTAGATTCTGCGTGGATTATAGAGCTCTTAATGCAGTCACCAAGACTGATGCCCACCCTTTGCCAAGAACAGATGAGTTGGTGGATAAACTTGGCGCCGCCAAGTTCCTCAGCACATTTGACTTGACGTCAGGCTATTGGCAAATAGCCCTGACAGACCATGCCAAGGAGAAAACTGCATTTTCGACCCCCGTTGGCTTATACCAGTTTAAGGTAATGCCTTTCGGATTGAAAAATGCACCTGCTACGTTTCAACGGATGGTAAACCAGGTTCTGAATGGGATGGAGGACTTCTGCATGGCATACTTGGATGATATCGCAGTGTTCAGCAATTCCTGGGAAGAACATGTAACCCACCTGAGAGATGTTTTGCAGGCTCTTGGACGAGCCAATCTGACCATAAAGGCGAGTAAATGCCAAATTGGACAGAGTAAGGTAGTCTATCTTGGGCATGAGGTAGGTGGTGGAGAAATAAGGCCTTTGCTCAGTAAGATTGAAGCTGTGCAAAATTGGACAACACCGACTACTCAAACCCAGGTGAGAGCCTTCCTAGGCCTCACTGGGTATTACAGGAATTTCATAGAGAACTATGGGACCATAGCTTCTCCACTGAATGTCATCTCCTCGCCCAAATTTCCTAAAAAGGTTAAATGGAACGAGGAGTGCAATCAGGCTTTTGAAAACCTGAAAAAGGCTCTTTGCCAAGCCCCAGTACTCAGAGCTCCTGATTACCGCCAACACTTCATTGTGCAGACAGATGCTTCAAATGTAGGAATAGGTGCCATACTCAGTCAACTGGATGGGAAGGGTAGGGAGCACCCCGTTTGCTTCATCAGCCGCAAGCTGAAGGATCCTGAAACAAGGTGGGCAACAATCGAAAGAGAGTGCTTTGCTATCGTGTGGGCTCTGAAGAAGTTTAGGCCGTACTTGTATGGTTCTACTTTCGTCATTCAGACTGACCACCAACCCTTGAGATGGTTAATGCAAATGAAAGGGGAAAACCCAAAACTATTGAGATGGTCGATCTACCTGCAAGGGTTTGATTTCACCATTGAGCACAGGTCAGGATGTCACCACCAAAATGCTGATGGTCTCTCTAGGATGTATGTCATCGACTAGAGGAATGAGATTCATCCAGGAGTGGATTAAATCCTCCTGTCCCTTAGTCTGGGGGGGGCGAGTGTTAGGGAGAATTCTCTGTTTAGGCTGAATTTCCTAACCTAGTGAGTCCCCCAGCAGCTTTGCTGGATTTCTGGAGTTTGTTTTTTTTCCATCCTGCCAAGAGGGAGACTCTTTTTCTCCCACTCTTGGACATGTATGTGTGTAATTCCTTTGAAATGCCAATGTGTTCGATGGGCTATGGGGTCTTTTACTCCATAGAGTCTCATATGTTTTTCTATGTGTGTTACACCACACCCTACGTGCCGTAACACGGGGGTGTCCTAGCGGACCCCCACCATAGACTCCATACCCGGGGACTGACTACTGTCTCCCCGGGCATGTAAAGTCACCATTGGCTTTACTAGACCTAAATTTACTAACAGAACTAGTACAAACCATCTTATTGTGGACGTACTAGTAGGGGTAATTCGATTACTCCTGGATCTGTTACTCGAGGGGGCACTGTCCCGTCCCCCCTGGTCGAGTTTTGGCTGGTGGCAGTGGAAACTACTTGTTATGTTCGTCCCCGAACATAACCCTATGGGATTCGTCCCATTGTTGGAGATTGATAATTTTTCTCGTTAATCTCTAACGTACCACCGGTCTACTTATCTTAAATAAGTTTATCGGAGGGTATTTTCTGCCAGAACTCGGTTTGTAAAATGGCGTCTGTGTTCGTCTCTGTGACTCCTAAACCAAAGGTCGAGCCCTTTGTTCCACTTTTGGCAGGCTCTGTACAGAGACCCTCCAAAGTGGTGCCATTCTGTTTGGGTTACCACAGGGGTGTGGGAGGGGGTTTAGGCACCCTGGACCGAGTTGCCTTGCCAACTCTGGTCGCACTCTGGAGTGATTGGCCCAAGTGGTGAGCCTTCCCGCTCACCACTTAGCATGTGTTGATTGACAGCTAGGCTGAATGAATGGGGGTTTTCTGCATAAAAGCAGGGCTTTTGGGACTGGATCTTCAGAAGTCGCCACAGGACCTAAGAATCCGATGAGGGTAACGCTGAGCCGACCTGCACGACGACACATCCGGTGGAGCCCTGCGGAACCGACTCACCACTTCCCGACGACAGAGGAGATCTCCCTGCCGGAGAGTCTCTTCCCCTGGCTGGTGGGAACAACCAGCCCCCTTTGCTTTTTATTCGCCTCAGGACGCAGTGGTCGAATTGCTCGTGCAGAGCACCCCGGCAACCGGATAGCCACTACCCCTGTACCACGACCAAAAGGTGGTGCCTTGTGACGGAGCACTCCGCGGCTGGTCTCTTCCCTGCTGGTGCACCGGACTTCCTTTTTCTTCGACGACGAAAACCTCTCTACTCTTGGCAAAGACCCGACGTGCATCCACCACCAGGAACATCTGCCCCCGCCGGAGCTGCCCTCCACAATAAGGTACCGTGTCCGCCTGGCTTCCCTTTCGATTGGATTGAGCGAGGTGTCTTAATCCTCTCCTTTCCGTTGGATGGCCTCCAAGCTTTTCTCATTTATAGTTCTGAACTGGTTCAACCTGCCGATAACAATTTGCTACAAAGACTTGAATGCATCTCCACTAGAGACTTTTTGGGACATCGCGCCTTGCCTCTCTCCGAGTGGGCCTGGCCTCTGAACTTCATGATCTATTGTGATTCTTGCCTTCCTGCCTTGCATTTTATTCGCGAAGGATTGAACTGTGTTGATTTCATGACCTGCCTATCTTTTTCTCTCCCGTCCTAACTAATGTTCGAGTGTCATCTAGGTTGAGGTATACACCTCTGTCTGAAAATAAGTGATACCGGTAGAACCTAGAGTTGTCAAAATATTGCTAGGGGGATTGATCGTTTTCTTCTTCGTAGAGTAATTGTGTTTGATTTGTTTGCCGTGATAGTGCCATAGTGTTTTTCATAGATGTTCTGTTATAAATAAATACCTTAATATCTTTACACTAAGCCTTGTTGCGTGTTTGCTTGTCTTGCTGTGAAGAATTGCCCTTTTTTGTATACTCCACATACTTCTCAACTTTTCTTGAGAGAAGTCTGACTTCTCAGCCACAGCTACCAAGTGAATCTGTGTGGTGCAGACTGCTACCAAGTGGGTTCACCGCCAAACACCTGTAGTCCTAAATCTTTTGCAGTGGTCCCAGAGGGAACTGCACAGGTTTCTGCCTAACAGGCCCCCATTAAGAGGTTGGCTACCGTTACTGCTGCATGACATCCTGGTGACACCAGGATATCACAAGAGGCGGCGTACGTTAAGTTCCCATTCCTATGGGAGTGGAAACCCTGAAGCACCGGCACCGCTAGCAAAGGTGCCAGTGCTTCAGTGAAAATAAACTCCCGGCAGGTCAGGCCCTACTGGCCCCAACCGGCATACACAGAATAACAGGGTCCGGTAAAGGTGCCGGTAACTTGCCACCGGCACCTTTATTACCGAACCAGGTAACTCATAATGATTGCTAAAGGTGGGGGTTGTAACCATAGGGAAAATGCACATTTACATTTGTGCAGTTTTAATGTGCAATGCATATGTATAGTACAGGAATGGTTTGGTTTGGGTTGTGCAAGGTGGGGGTTGTAACCATAGGGAAAAATAAACATGTACATTTGTGCAGTTTTAATGTGCAGTGCTTATGTACAGTACAGGAATAGTGTGGTTTGGGTTGTGCTAGGCTATTACCTATGATCTGTGATTTGAACAATTAGAGGTTTGTATTCCATGCTCAACACTGCACCCAGAAATCTGAAAGCTTAACAGACATGCTCTTAATCAACAAAATATACATTGCACCTGAACATTTCAACAGGATGACCTTTTGAAAAAACGAGAGGACAAATCGCTTTTAAACTGTAGCCAAACATAATTAGAGAGTCATTGATTGGGGCTATTTCGCCAAGCAAGGTCTAGGACCTTTAGTCATATTGAAGTGGTAATACATGTAGCTTTATTCAGGTATAACATTTTCTTTCCAGGGCTGGTCCGGCCCAGAATACCCAGAAATGACGGTTTCTGGACTTAAATCTGATCAATATGAGCTGGGCAAAGCTGTTAGGTTATTTCAAGCATTGTAACAAACCCATGAATTAGGCTTCGAGTTGTTATTCTAGTTGTTATTGTCTCATTTCACAATTGGACAAATAAATAAGACATAACAAATTAAACCATTTGGCAAAAAGCCCTAAGCATGCTTGCTGCCATAATTAAACATTCCGTGTTCCCCTACCACTGGCAGAGAACGAGGGATCGTGTGATAACGACTGGATCAATCACGAAAACCTCCATCATCTTACGACGTACATGTTAATGTAACAAAAATGACAACATGCCCATTTTTAAATCTACACTTAAAGTTCAGGATGCTTTAGCTCCACACCACAATGACCTGATTAATTTTGTATGGCCAGATCTAGATGATGTTTTAGGCTGAAAATAATGGCAATAATTGTCAATGAAAATATTGTGCCCATGAAGGAGCTGACAGCAACACAAGCTCTGACGCACTCACACCCGTTAATACATAAAGTCATCTGGTGTGGGGTTGGGAATCACATCGGCAGTGACACTTGATTAGGTGCAGAACGCTGTACACCCTGACCTAAAGGCAAGGAGCATGGCGATCTGCAGTTTTGTTTCCAAGATACTGCATACAACAGTAATACTAAGGTGCAAACTGCTGTAAACTGCACACTGTACAGTGGGCCACGTGTACCCTTACCTCTTTTCTTTTCACAGTGCTTTACATGTCTCATTTGGAATTAGCATTCCCACTCTGACAATCCTGTTGTTTATTGTAAACCCCCCTTCAATGTGATAATTATAGATCACCATTGTACTGAATGTTGATTCTGCTAATGTCATGTCTTCTGATGGTTTATATAAACCGTAGATCCTTTTGCAACTCACAATGGGACACACATTAACCATCCTCACATTGGATGGATGGATGGACACAGATCTGTCCATGTGCTGTTTTCATTGCAATAAGGTACTTCCTTACTATGCCATTGTCAACAGATACTGGTTTCTGTAGACAACAGACGTATATATTCGTCATTTCTATGGTGCCCTTAGGGGGAAGGGCAGCAGCATTGCCATGTTTATGGGATCCTTACAGCAGACTCTTCAAGCAGAGGATACTACAGCAGTGCAATGTTTTAGTCCACCGTATCCACCGTGTGTAGCGAGGATAATGCTGGTGGGTGGGATTCAGATTCTTTACACCCCATTGCAGTGTGTCTGTAGAGGTGTACGGATGCTAGCAGTGTAAATGAACAATGCTTGCTGTAGAGTGTGAGTGGATACTAGTCTTTCTTCTTTCTATAATGATTTGGAGGGGGTTGCAGTTGGAACTGTTTTACCCCTCTCTATTGAGGAGGAAGATACATGAATCAGGAGATAGGAGATCTGTCTTTTGGTGTTTAATGGGTCTGCCACTGGGAACTGACAGTGATTACTGTAGGTAGCAGATGTGTGCTATCCTTTCATTAATAGCAGTGACAATGTTTGACTGTCACTCACACGAGTGAGTGACAGTAGTTGGACGGACGTCAGATCAGCATGAGTGTAGGAGTGGAGAGTGGAACAGCCATGAATTTCTTTACTCCAAAAGTAGGTAACAAGGATGACACGGCAGGCAGTGCTGTCACCAGATCCAATCCATAGCCCTGTACCTTAAGAGGTTTAGTAATTTTAAGAGACAGGACTTTTTTCTAGTTTTCCACAGGTTCCGGACACCCAGCACTCATGCTTACAGAAAGAGAGAGAACACATACTGCACTCTAGTGTTTGTTTAACATATAATTTACAGGTATTGGGTCAACATCATGTTTGCAATAAATAAATGCATGGATGAATACACGACTGTACGTGGCTGTGTGGTGCATAGTTTTGGGAAATGTTTTTTTGTGGTGTCGAAGTAATGTTGGGCCGTTTTCTAAGGTTGAAGGCACTTGTGTTGGGTGGAGATTATTGAGACTAAGCTTTTCCTTAATAAGTGGAGGAGGAGGGCTTGATAAGTGGAGGGGTGTGGGTGGGGGCAGAGGGGGATAACGGTGGCCAAGCATTTCTGCAGTCATTCATTAAGAATTAATGTAAATTATGTTTGCACTGCTGGGTTAGAACACCTGTGAATCTTGAATGGATTTAGGGGGGAATTGTGGTCCTTAGATAAAGAGACACGGATGCCATGTCACCTGAACCAACGAAGGTTACATTGTTCAATTGTAACCTATGCGGTTTGATAATGACATAAAGTTTGAACAGAATGTTGCTGTGTGAACTGGAGCCTGTTCTCATAACAGTGACCAGCTTATCCTCCACAGTAATGGCTTTCAATGAGTAGCCAGGCGATGGGACACCTGAGCTTATATTCCTTGGAACTATGTGGTGGGAGTGAGGGGTGTGTGCTAGACTCTGCTTAAGCCAAGACAGAACCAGGTTGCCTAAGAGGGATTTGAGAGTAGAGGAGCAGACAGAAAGGAAGAGCATAATTGGTGCACGTACCTGGAGCTGTTGATGTCCCAACTTGTCCTGGGCCTTTAAAAGGAAAACCAAAGGTGTGAACAATGTAAATGAAACCTTGTGGGAGTATATTTAAAATAGAATTCCCTAGAATCTGTAATTGCACAGGGCATATTAGTATCCGATAGTAGCCAAATATGTTTTAATTCCCTGAGTTTTCAAAGCAGCACATTATATTTGGGATTGTGAGCCTGGTGTACAACATGACTCACATATTTTCAGGGATTGGTAAAGCTCTTGACCTGTGAACACCATAGTTTACATCAAATTAAAATCCTAAATAGTGTTTCCTCCACTTCATTCCCAAGAAAATAGTGTCCATTTAAATAAAGTGTCACTTTTCCAAATAACAATGTGGATAAAAGAAAGGATTCTGCCGTGAGTGGACTCCTAATATCAGGGCATGTTAGTTTGCTGATTCTATTCTATTTCAATGTTATAATTTCGTGCTTTTGTGACTTTAATACAGCAATATATTTTTGCCTTCAAAGTGTAAGCTTCTACCCTGAACCTAAACCTTGAGGATAAATTGCCTTGCCAATCCTACCAAACATTCTTGTATTTACGTGCAAGCTAGAAACCAATAGTGTCCAACAATTTCAAGTTTTATACAAATTCGTGTTATGCCGTTTTTTAATAGAAAAGTGATTTGTGTTGTAGTGAGATTTACTCTAAGAAAAATGTTCTGTTTGCTTAAATTTGATTCCCAAATACAATGTATATGTTTATATCGGAGAGTACTTTATTATTTTATCAAGAATAGTTATTCATATTTGCTTTTACGAGTATCAATGTTTGTGTGTATTGTGAATGTAAACATTAGCATGATAATAGAAACTTGCGCTTAGAAACTGGTCTCCGGTATTAAACGCGTTATAAAAGAACAATTATAATTATAATTAAAATTACAGGCAGGCTGCATTTTCTTTCTGTAGACAACCTGCCTGTATTTATGTGGAATAGTACGGGTAACTTCTCGAGCATTAAAAGTAAGGGGACCACATTCCATTTCTTGATTTAAAAAAGCTCAAATAAAACATAATATTCATAATAAAAGCAGCCTGTTTTGTGTACCAGATTGTGGGGGTAGATTTGTTGTTTTGGGGGTATATGACCGGTGACATTTCTCTGTAAAATAATGTATTCTTATATATGCCATTGATTGAAGTCATTACAGTATTTGCTCTCCTGACTCCTGCGGTATTGGCTTTCCTACCATCTCAGGGCTCTCCCCCTCCTGTGTCATTGTCACCATTGTTCCCACCATCACGCCATCCATTGCCTAATTTGTAATAAAAATAAGTGCCAGGGCCAACAAATCCTGGCTCACTAAGGCCGGCCATGGCGGCCTGGGTCAGTGCTAGATAGACCCACCACCAGCCCATCAATGAAAGCACCACGCCTGGTGCAATGAGCAGAATACAAATACCACAACAAAGATGGGGGATACAGATTAGAGGTCCCATTTCTGTAAGAAGTGTTGCCATGAGTGCACCAAGAAACAAATTGTCATGTGCTATATGCCAGAGCTCCCTATTGCTATACATGAAGCAGTGCCATCACCAATTAAGCCATGAGTACTGATTCTTTGAAGTGTGCGCGCTGAGAATTAAATTACTCTGAGTAGCTCACCATTTCGAAATATTAGGGACTGGGCCTGGCAATTTTTACATGTTACTCGAGAGATGGAAGGGTAGTATAAATCATAGGTACACCGCACCACAAGTTCTTTTAATTTTTACAGGGTGTACCTTTACTTCAAAGGCTCAAGAAACGCATCCCTGACGTCTTTCTCCTGAGTCAAATATAGAATCAGCTCAGGCCGGATATTCAAGCACTGCCTGTTTCCCAAGTCAGAGCTAGGCAGACACACACATAGACACAGCATCTGTGGCTATGCAGGTTGTTAAGGAGCTCAGGTTGAAAACACATTTCAGTGGCAGACCCTTTCATATGCATGATGGAACATTTCAAACTCAAAGTGAGCTAAAAAAACACCAGTTACCTTGCAAATCTGTGATAGTTAAAATGAGCAACACAAAGTGCACATTTAAAGATTTGTTTATATCATGATGTCTACTATCTTGATATACAAAACAGTAAAGTTTCTTTAAGTCACTAATCAGATGTTTTCAACACCATGAATAACAACATACTGGACGTTTGTGACAAAGAATCTGCAAATCTATCTTTGTTTATTACAAAACTTCTTTATTACATGTCTTATATCACTGAAAGTACTGTAGGGTTAACTAGATGTTTCAGGTTTTCATTATCTTCCATTCTGGGACTTGTAGTTTACCATTCAGGGTGCGAAAATGAAAGCCACAATGATATTCTTTTGGCTTAACATGTTAAGGATGCAAATGCTGTCATGTGGATTTATTATACAATTCTTTTTTTGTAAGTAAACTCTATAAGACATTATTACTGTAGACCTTGAACTCCAACTATTTGAGCCAAAGTTTGTGATCCTGGTCAGACCCCCCAAAGCTCAAGATCCCCCCAACCCAATCTCTCTGACCATCCTACTCCCTTAGTTTTGGATGCAGGCAGCCAGAGTACCATTAGTAGCTTTTTTCCACTTCCACGCATGCACAGTGAGATTGAAGAAGTTGCCTGGCTTTAAGTTATTCAACCACATAAGTCTTTATTGTATATCGTGTATATTTTATAACTACGGATGCTATGTAAGCCTTTATTGTATATATTGTATCTCTTGTAACTATGTAAGCTTTGCATTTTCTTACTGCGCCCTGTTACTTACGGGTCTGGCGCGCAATAAAAGTGAACAAACAAACAAACAAACTTGAAATGAGACTCCGGAGTAGTGGAGGACTGCTGCTCCCAACTGCTTCAAGCCAAGGTGACCAAACTAAAGGCTCAGTTAGCTGCCGGCCACGTCTGCTCTGCCACTGCCTGCCCATGCTCACCAGCCAGGGTTTGTCCAAAACTCACTGAGTATGCTCACCCCTGCCTGGCTGACAGGCACGGACAGTCACGCACACACGTTCAGAATGTGGGTGACCTTGCTGACCCGGTGTGTGACACAGCACCTCAGCGTCGTAAGAAAAAAAGAAACTAGTGCACTGCTTGGAGCATTGCTTACTGGGCAGCGCAGCCAGCAGCAGTTTTAAATTCATTAGGCTTTTGGCACAAGGGTACCAACATTACTTACATAAGTAAGTACATTTTACTGCTACTACTGTCATTATGTAAAACACGGGTCGGGTCCTCCAGGCCAGTTGACTAACTTATCAAAAGTTACTCAACTGGCCTGAAGGACTCGATCTGCCACAGCATCCATGCCATGGGCCTGGTCCCCCGGACCGACCGCAATCATTGCTACATATTGCTGGTCCGGGAGACAGCAATGAGCATTTAATTGCTTGGCCGCCATCGGGCCTGTACAGAGCCGCTGCTGCAGTGCAGCAGCAATGCAGCAGCGGAGGGTCAGTGGTACCTAGGTGATTTTCTCCACTCCTCCCCCAAACAAAGTGCCAACACGGCAGCCGCACAGCATGCCTCGTTGTTGCCATTTTATTTTATTTGTTGAAGATCTGAGTGTCTTCTCCCCAGCGGAGCACCGGGGGGAGTCAGATCTCCAGTAAAAAAAAAAAAAAATAGTTCCAACAAAGAGTACCAGTGTTGGCCACTGGCACACACTCGATAAGAAACAAAATGAACAGGGTCAGAGATCCCTCATGAACACACTCCACTCAGATATACAATGAATGCCTTGGTATCAGTTAGTTATACTCTGGGTTTACTCAGACTTTACTATACATCATGGCAGGGTGCTCATTGTTTATACATGACGAACACAGTACCACGGTAGGCCGTGGCAAAATGAAAGGACACTATATCAATTGGTCCTGAACAAAATAGTGGCAAGATTTCTGATTTCATGATGTGCTCGCAGTGGAGCCACGGTAACAATGCGTGTGTATGCACGCGATCACGTCTAGTGTGCTGGATGGGCGATGCGTCTGCAGGGTCTGGAGCTTCCAGCTGAACGCGCTGCAGGCGGCGAGATGGTTAACGTGGCATATCTTCTGCCGCAGCATCATCTGCAGGAATAGGCAGATTGTCTGTGTGCCTAATCTCGAGAATGCTCATAAACTGTGCTTCCCCTACTTCTGGTTCCAAGTAGGAGGGTAAGAGATCCACAGTCACTGATAGAGATCCACCCGTTCTTAATTACAGTCAAACGTGTTCCATTGCCATTTTCTCTGTGTAGTGGTCAGCTTATTACGCTGTATTTCAATAAGTTCAGTCAAGTCCTGGATCATTTTATTCCAGTCTTCTGCCTCAAATAACTTTAATGGAAACTTGAAATTTTGAATCACACAGGACAATAATTTTAGAGGCAGTCTTGTCAATGTGCACAACAGTTTCCTTTCATGTCCCCCACTGTTGAGTGATTATTAAGTGCTCAACAAAAGGCCATCAAGTCTTTACACCTGGGGCCTGATTCATCAAAAACGGACTTTCCACACTTTTATGGTGCAAAACTCCTTTTCTCAATTCATGGATCAGACGTTGCGTGACTTTGCACTACTTTGATTGGGTCCTTCATGACTTTTCATGGTGTTGAGTGCTTTGCACGACACACCACGGAAAGTGTGAGACGGGCCCGTGCTAACAAATAAACAGGGGGCAGAACATGCATTTTACCTATTTTGTGCACAAAATGAGGAATAACAAGGAATAACATGGGTGTGTTGAGGGACATGCCACACAAATAAATCACACGCCCAGTCAAGTGCAATACTAACCGAATTCATGGATTACAATGTGAAACTTCACCTCAGGAAAAGTCACATGCAAACCTTGTGATCTTACCGCCACATGATAGGAGACACAAAGTACAACACTCAGAAGAACCAACACGCAAAAGAAACATATATAAAGAATGCAATGCACACCATTAAAACATCGCTCTACCAGGATAAATCTAACTATGGTGGCAGCAATCGTACATGTCCATAGAAGGAGGAAGAGGTTGGTGTTAGGGAGAATTCTCTGTTTAGGCTGAATTTCCTAACCTAGTGAGTCCCCCAGCAGCTTTGCTGGATTTCTGGGGTTTCTTTTTTTCTCCTGCCAAGAGTGAGACTCTTTTACCCTCACTCTTGGGCATGATTTGAGTGTGTTTCTTTGAATCTAGATGTGTTTAATGGGCTATGGGGTCTTTTACTCCATAGGGCTACATGTGTTTTTGTGATATGTGTTACACAGCACCCTCAGTGCAGTGACACAGGGGTGTCTTAGTGACCCCCCAGTATAGACTCCATACCCTGGGACTGACTACTGTCTCCCAGGGCATGTAAAGTAACCATTGACTTTACTAGTCTTAAATATTGAACAGAACCAGTACAAACCATCATATTGTGGACGTACTGGCTGGGGCAATTCGATTGCCCCAGGGTCTGTTAGTCGAGGGGGCACGTCTCCGTCCCCCCTGATCGAGTTTTGGCTGGTGGCAGTGGATACTACTTTTTATATTCAACCGCGAATATTTTCCTATGGAATTTCCCATTGTTTTCGGCTACTATCTTTATTTAATTATTTACGGTAGCCTCGAACATACCGCCATTTTTTTTAATTAATATGAATTCTCCGGTTGGTATTTTTTGCCAAAACTTGATTCTAAAATGGCGTTTGTGTTCTCTTCTGTGACTCCAACCCAAGTCGAGCCTGTTGTTCCACTTTTTGGCGGGCTTCACACAGAAGACCTCCAAAGTGGTGCCACTCTGTCTGGGGTACTTAGGAGGGGTGGAGGGAAATTTAGGCACCCTGGACTGAGTTGCCTAGGCAACTCAAGTCGCACTCCATCCTGATTGGCCCAAGTGGTGAGCCGGCCGGCTCACCACTTAGCATGTTTGAGTGACAGCTAGGCTGAGTGAATGGGGGTTTGCTGCATAAAAGCAGGGCTTTCGGGACTGGAACTTCAGAAGTCGCCACAGGACCTAAGAATCCGACGAGGGAGAAGCTGAGCCGACCTGCCACGACACCACCACCGGTGGAGCCCTGCTGGACTGCCTCACCACTTTTCCCAACGACAGAGGAGATCTCCCGCCGGAGAGTCTTCTTCCTTTGACTGGTGGGATAACCAGTTTCACCGTCTTTTCGCTTTCCCGACGTACCTTGTGGCCACCTTGCCCGTGCCAAGCACCCCCGGCAACCGGGATACCAAGTTTTACCACGACCACGAAACCAAGGTACCACCTTTAACCGGAAAACTCTGCGGCTGGTTTCTTCCCTGGTAGTGCAACAACCTTCATCTTTCCTCCAAGTCGAGATCTTCTCTTCCCCTGGACGACAACGCAACATGCACCCACTACCAGGAACAACTGCCACCGCTGGAGGATCCTTCCCACTTAAGGTACCGTCTCCCGCCTGGCTTCCCTTGCTACCAACTGTACGGGGTAGATTTAGCCTTCGGCTTTTGAACTTGGGTTAGCCTGGGACACCTTGGCTAAACTTTTCTAAGCCTCTTTAAACTCTTCTTGAGCCCTCTGCAAGACTTTCTAAGCCTAGTGTAACTGTGTGATCTTGGGCGCATTTGTGCTCTGCTCTCTCTAAGAGTGGGCCCAGCCTTTGGACTTTGGCTCACCAGTGACTTTTTGCTCTCTGCCTTGCTAACAGTGTTCCTGAATCATAGAGTGGTGTACCTCTTCATATTCTGTCTTTTTCCCTCCCTTTCTCACAAACTTATTAGAGTGCAATCTAGTTAAGCGCTCACCTCCGTATGAAAATAAGTGGTGTTTTACTGTGATTTATCTAATAGGGAAAAAGGGGTGTATATATCATAATAGTAACTGTGTTTAGGATACGTTTACAATAAGAGTGCTGGAGTGTTTCAACTGTGTGTTTTTAAATAAATAATTATATACTTTGATACCAAAGCTCTGGTCAGTGTTTGCTTGCATTATTGTATCTGAGTGCCTATTGAGTATACTTTGCATACTGCCTTACTCTTCTTGAGGGAAGTCTGATTGCTCAGCCACAGCTACCAGGTAAATATGGGTGGTACAGACTGCTACCAAGTGGGTTTACTGCCAACACCTGTAGTGTTGCATTGTTCCCTAAGGGAACTGCACAGGTTTCTGCCTAACACTGGTGTACAGCGGTGGGATTTGTATTGAGTATACACTTTAGAGTGCTTTAGGATACCTTAGTGCAACTAACCACAAAGCTTAGCACTGAAAAAGTAATCTTTCTAACATGTCAACTATGGAAACTTATAGTCAAGAGTCCCTTGCTACATAAACTGCTGATTGTTTAAGAGTATTGTGTAAGCATAAGAACCTCCTGACTAAAGGCAAACAAATGGAGTTAATAGAAAGGTTGTTAGCTAACCAAAGTCTGGATGATGGGTCTGAGGAACCTAACATGCCAGAAAATGTAGATAACGGTATAGAAATTGATATTGATCCAAATGTTGATAATTTTGAGGAAGAGTCAGAAGAGGAGGGTGAGGCTGCTGTGACTGTCCCCCCTAGGCCTCTGTCTGCTCTACCTGCTGTACCTACTGGGCCTTTACCAAGTCCCACACTAAGTCCTCAATATCTCGAATTAGAGAAAATGAAACTTGAACTAGAGTTCAAGAGGCTGAATACTCTGGCTGAACAGAGACATCAGGAAATGAATCAAGAACTGAGGCTAAGGGAAATGGAGCTCAAGCATGAGCTAGAAATGAAGAAATGATCTGTCGAAAATGCTTCTCTCTGGCTCCTCTAGAAGTTCCAGTCCTAAAAGACCCTGGATGCCTAATGAATTGGTTGGTATGTATGAGCCTAAGTTGGATGTGTTGGATTGGTTGTCTCTGTTTGAATATAATCATGGGCTCCAGAACATCACAGGAAATGACTTGCTCACCTGGTTGTTCTCTAGGCTTCCCCCTGTTGCAACTGATGTGGTAATGGAGTTGGGGGAGGAGGATAGAAAAGAGTATGAATGTGTAAAACTAGCTTTGATAGCTAGGTTTGGGAAGACCCCTTCCCAGTATCTTAAGAGGTTTGGGACCCTCAAAAAGCATGATGGTACCCCTTGGGCTACCTGAGTGAGTGAAGGGTTGAAAAACCTAGAGGGATGGATTAAGGGTTACAAAGTGAACACTTATGAAGGTATGAAGAATCTTTTTATGTTGGAGTCAATTTATGATGCCTGCTCTCCCGAGCTCAGACAGCACTTGGCTGATTCAAAGGAATTAGATTCCCGAAAGCTAGATAAGGCTGCTGACTTGTGGGTTGCCAACAGGGCCACTCACAAGGATTCTGGGGTAACTCAGAAAAAGGATGAGGGGAAACAGCCTAAAAAGGACTCCAAAGAGAATTCTAATACTGCAAATTCCAAAGAGGGCCCCAAACAAAACCAGAAGGGTAAGCCACCAGGGAAGCCACAGCATAATAGTGTCTCCTCTGGTGCCAAACCAGAGGGAGGTCAGAACAAGCCTCCATTCCAGAAGGCATTTGGAAAATGCTTTGTTTGTGGCTCTACTGACCATATGAAAGGAGATCCCAGGTGCAAGGGTAAACCTTCAGGGATCCAACTTGCCTCCTTAGCCTTCGCTCCAGAAGAGGAAGTCCCTATGGCAAGTGGAAACTTTCTACTGCTGGCTGATGAACCCATTGGAGTCTCAGCCAGTGTTTCTTTAGTCTCTCTGGGGTTGTGGGAACAACAGAATTTAGATGTGTATAATTCTATCCCAGATAATACTAAAGAGTATTATACAGACAGTGTCCAGGTGAATGGTCAGGAGACTCCTGCCATTAGAGACACTGGGGCCAGCATAACTGTGGTGGATGATTCATTTTTCAAGGCAGAGGATGTTGCTAAGGCACCCAGCTGCCTCACCAAGTTAGCTGGAGGGCCTGTGCAGATATGTCCCCAGTTACCAGTTCTCATCCAGTGTAATGACATGGCTGTAAAAATACCTGTCAGTGTACAATGTGAAGTGCCAGGTAGGGTTCTGTTGGGTAATGACCTAAAAGCTCTTGGAGTTGTGTCATATACCCCCAGACCACCTAGTAAAAGGTTACAGGAGCTCACAAAACCTGCAAGAGAGAAAACCCTGAGAGGGTTATCTCAGGAGATGATGACAGAGATCACTCCTTTACCACTGGAGCAACTCACTGCAGTAACTACCAGATCAGGAGCAAAGGGGCAACCCAAGACTCCTAGGAAGAAGTCAGCAGCATCCACTCCAGTGCTTCCAACAGTTACACCTGTAACTCCACCTCCAGCTGAAGCTGAGAGGGAGGTACAACCCTGTATGGTTGAACTAGACTCTGAAGAAGAGCTAGTGGGAGGCCAAGAACTTATTCGAGATCTAGACCCTGAGGACCATCCTGAGCTGCAGTCTTTACTGGTAGAAGGTGGACCCAGCAGGGCAGCTTTCCGTAAGGGACAAAGAGAATGTCCAACTCTGGAGGATCTCTGCCTGCAGGCAGCTGCTCAGGCTGATGGGCAAACTGAGTTTGAACCTGGAGACAACAAACGCCTTGTAGTACCTCAAGAAAACAGACAACAGTTCTTGCACTTAGCCCACGAGATTCCTGTAACGCTCACCTGGCTCCCACGGAGGCGCTGGTCTGGTCTGGGTTGCTGTGGCCTCTTCAAGCGTGATGCGCATAATTCGGACCACCGATTGAACAGGACCCCCAAATCTTGCTTGTCTGGCCCGTAGGAATATCCTTCTTATGGTTTGGAAGGATGAACTCTCCATCCTGCTTCTGATGCAGGGGCGTGCGTTCGTCCAGTTACTTCACTGGTTTTCAGAATGGCGCTGGCAAATCCACTTGACTTTACTGAGCGATACTCACTGGTGACTGTCTGCCAGTCAAAAGTAGAGGATACCGAATGTCAGAAAATGTGAGAACCCATATTAAAGGGGAGGTCAAGAAGATGCTTGATCTCGGGGTAATAGAACCCTCTACTAGTCCATGGTCTAGCCCAGTGGTGTTAGTACCAAAGGCAGGATCCAAATACTTGAGATTCTGTGTGGACTATAGAGCTCTTAATGCAGTCACCAAGACTGATGCCCACCCTTTACCCAGGACAGATGAGTTGGTGGATAAACTTGGTGCAGCCAAGTACCGCAGCACATTTGACCTTACGTCAGGCTATTGGCAAATAGTCTTGACACACCATGCCAAGGAGAAAACTGCATTTTCCACCCCAGTTGGCGTGTACCAATTTAAGGTCATGCCTTTTGGATTAAAAAAATGCACCTGCTACATTCCAAAGGATGGTGAACCAAGTTCTAGCTTGGATGGAGGACTTCTGCATGGCATACTTGGATGACATTGCAGTCTTCTGCCACTTCTAGGACATGTTTTGCAGGCTCTTGGACAGGCCAATTTGACTATCAAGGCAAGTAAATGCCAGATAGGTCAAAGTAAGGTGGTCTACCTTGGGCATGAGGTAGGAGGTGGTTAAATAAGGCCTTTCCTCAGCAATATTGAAGCTGTGCAAAATTGGACAACACCTACTACTCAAACCCAAGTGAGAGCCTTCCTAGGCCTCACTGGGTATTACAGGAATTTCATTGAGAACTATGGGACCATAGCTTCTCCACTGAATGTAATCTCTTCTCCGAAATTCCCTAAAAAGGTCAAATGGAATGAGGAGTGCAATCAGGCTTTTGAAAAACTGAAGAAAGCTCTTTGCCAAGCTCCAGTATTGAGAGCTCCTGACTACCACCAAACTTTCATTGTACAAACTGATGCTTCCAATGTAGGTATAGGTGCAGTTCTAAGCCAAATGGATGTGAAGGGTAGGGAGCACCCCATTTGCTTCATCAGCCGTAAGCTGAAGGATCCTGAAACAAGGTGGGCAACAATAGAAAGAGAATGCTTTGCTATTGTGTGGGCACTGAAGAAGTTTAGGCCATACTTGTATGGTTCTACTTTTGTCATTCAGACTGACCACCAACCCTTGAGATGGTTAATGCAAATGAAAGGAGAAAATCCAAAACTATTGAGATGGTCAATCTGCCTGCAAGGGTTCGATTTCACCATTGAGCACGGGTCAGGGTGTCACCATCAAAATACTGATGGACTCTCTAGGATGTATGTCATCGACTAGAGGTATGAGGTTCATCCAGGAGTGGATTAAATCCTCCTGTCCCTTAGTCTGGGGGGGGAGGGGCGAGTGATAGGGAGAATTCTTTGTTTAGGCTGAATTTCCTAACCTAGTGAGTCCCCCAGCAGCTTTGCTGGATTTCTGGGGTTTATTTTATTCTCCTGCCAAGAGTGAGACTCTTTTACCCTCATTCTTGGGCATGATTTGAGTGTGTTTCTTTGAATCTAGATGTGTTTAATGGGCTAGGGGGTCTTTTACTCCATAGGGCTACATGTGTTTTTGTGATATGTGTTACACAGCACCCTCAGTGCAGTGACACAGGGGTGTCTTAGTGAGCCCCCAGTATAGACTCCATACCCTGGGACTGACTACTGTCTCCCAGGGCATGTAAAGTCACCATTGACTTTACTAGTCTTAAATTCTGAACAGAACCAGTACAAACCATCATATTGTGGACGTACTGGCTGGGGCAATTCGATTGCCACAGGGTCTGTTAGTCGAGGGGGCACGTCTCCGTCCCCCCTGATTGAGTTTTGGCTGGTGGCAGTGGATACTACTTTTTATATTCAACCGCGAATATTTTCCTACGGAATTTCCCATTGTTTTAGGCTACTATCTTTATTTAGTTATTTACGGTAGCCTCGAACATACCGCTGGTTATTAAATTAATATTAATTCTCCGGTTGGTATTTTTTGCCAAAATTTGATTCTAAAATGGCGTTTGTGTTCTCTTCTGTGACTCCAACCCAAGTCGAGCCTGTTGTTCCACTTTTTGGCGGGCTTCACACAGAAGACCTCCAAAATGGTGCCACTCTGTCTGGGGTACTTAGGAGGGGTGGAGGGAAATTTAGGCACCCTGGACTGAGTTGCCTAGGCAACTCAAGTCGCACTCCATCCTGATTGGCCCAAGTGGTGAGCCGGCCGGCTCACCACTTAGCATGTTTGAGTGACAGATAGGCTGAGTGAATGGGGGTTTGCTGCATAAAAGCAGGGCTTTGGGGACTGGAACTTCAGAAGTCGCCACAGGACCTAAGAATCCGATGAGGGAAAGCTGAGCCGACCAGCCACGACACCACCACCGGTGGAGCCCTGCTGGACTGCCTCACCACTTTTCCCAACGACAGAGGAGATCTCCCATCTTCCTTTGACTGGTGGGGATAACCAGTTTCACTGTCTTTTCGCTTTCCCGACGTACCTCGTGGCCGCCTTGCCCGTGCCAAGCACCCCGGCAACCGGGATATCACGTTTTACCACAACCGCGAAACCAAGGTACCACCTTTAACCGGAAAACTCTGCGGGTGGTTTCTTCCCTGGTAGTGCAACGACCTTCATCTTTCCTCCAAGTCGAGATCTTCTCTTCCCCTGGACGACAACGCAACTTGAACCCACTACAGGAACAACTGCCACCGCTGGAGGATCCTTCCCACTTAAGGTACCGTGTCCCACCTGGCTTCCCTTGCTACCGACTGTACGGGGTAGATTTAGCCCCCGGCTTTCGAACCTGGGTTAGCCTGGGACACCTTGGCTAAACTTTTCTAAGCCTCTCTAAACTCTTCTTGAGCCCTCTGCAAGACTTTCTAAGCCTAGTGTAACTGTGTGATCTTGGGCGCATTTGTGCTCTGCTCTCTCTAAGAGTGGGCCCAGCCTTTGGACTTTGGCTCACCGGTGACTTTTTGCTCTCTGCCTTGTAACAGTGTTCCTGAATCATAGAGTGGTGTACCCCTTCATATTCTGTCTTTTTCCCTCCCTTTCTCACAAACTTATTAGAGTGCAATCTAGTTAAGCGCTCACCTCTGTATGAAAATAAGTGGTGTTTTAATGTGATTTATCTAATAGGGAAAAAGGGGTGTATATATCATAATAGTAACTGTGTTTAGGATAAGTTTACAATAATAGTGCTGGAGTGTTTCAACTGTGTGTTTTTAAATAAATAATTATATACTTTGATACCAAAGCTCTGGTCAGTGTTTCCTTGCATTATTGTATCTGAGTGCCTATTTATTATACTTTGCATACTGCCTAACTCTTCTTGAGGGAAGTCTGACTGCTCAGCCACAGCTACCAGGTAAATCTGGGTGGTACAGACTGCTACCAAGTGGGTTTACTGCCAACACCTGTAGTCTTAAATCTTTTGCAGTGTTCCCTAAGGGAACTGCACAGGTTTCTGCCTAAAAGATGGTGAAGGCCAGGATGTTCCACCCATGTACGATACTCTTTGGGATGCCTGACAACAAGGTATAATCTAGGTAGAGATTTCCTCCCCATGTCATCATAGACCTGGTCAGAAAGGGGGAGGAAGAACGTGCATCACCCACCATCTGCTCCCATGCCCTCAAACCCCTTAAGAAGGGGCTGACAGCTCTACATTTCTTAGCCACTGTCCCTTTTCAGTGCACCACTGCCATTGTTGGTGGCATATTGCAGTCCATGCAGTCCCAGTGTCTACACCAGGTATTGAGCTGCATCACATCACATGTGCATAGGCCCCATATACATTCCCCGCACACTGCAGGCAAAGCAGAGAGTGTTCCAGGAGTTTCATGCCATAGCACACTTCACACGGGTCCTCAGAGCCATTGATTGCATGCATATCGTGCTACAGCCCTCCCCCTGCCGAGCAACTGAGCACATTTACCAGAACCGGAAGCATTGGCATTCAATCAATGTGCAGGTCATCTGTGACGCAAACAGAGTCATCATACATGTCAATGCACATTTCCCTGGAAACACACATGATAGCTAGATTTACTGCCACTCACCACTATACTAGGCCCTGGCATCGGGAACCTTTGGCAACACCTGGGTCATTGGTGAGTGTCAACTATCACACACATGCATGCAGTCATGTGATACACTGAATAACAGACCATGACAATGAATGCAAACAACAACCATTTACACATTTGCATGGAACAGTTCCTAACTGCTCTCACCATTCCTGCTCATGCCATTCCGGGATCCCGCCAAAATAGCCGAGATAAAGTATAATGCAGCACACATAGCCACTAGGGGCATAGTGGGGTGGACATTCAGGGTGCTCAAGTCATGTTTCTGCTCTCTTCGCCACTCTGGCTGCATAGTGCCATATGCCCTACCAGTAGTATGCAAAATAATTATGGGAGCTTGTGCCTTCACAATGTTGCCACATGGCATGGCATAACAGTTGAGATGCAGGAGGGACATTGCCCTCAGCCACAGGCATGACCCATGCCCTTGTCCAGCCAAAGGGCACAGGGACAGAATGCATGCAATCTGCTCGTACAAACCTACTTCACAGAAATGCCAGCCCCTGTGGCGCACACACAATGAACACTATAACTCGGAGAGACTGGAGGTACTTTTTTACCGACCACTTATAAACAGCCCTCCAATAGACTTTGATTCAAACAATACATCATGTTTAAAGGGTCACTCACTTCCCCACTATCCCTTCTTGGTTATTCCTCTCTTCTATGTTTTATGATCATTATATTGTCATATATCACACCAGCTTTTTATCAAAAATAGCAAGTTATTTATTTTTCTTAAAACACATCATGTAAAACATTTTTCAACACTCTTCTTTTTTTCTTTTTGTTCAATTGTGAGCAAAATCAATACAATTGGTTGACAAACAAACATATATGTCAATACTTTTCAATTTCATTGTGCACATCCAAACATTTGTAGTAATGCATTTTTTGACAATTTTTTCAAGATAAAAATATCATGAGGATCTGTTGTTTGCTCCCCTCTGTCATCGAGAGGTGCCTCCCAGTCCCAAAACCACTTTACTCTGTATTACTATCACCCATGCTTACTTTCAAACTGCATTCAAACCATACCCGGCATGTTTCATTCCTTACACACTTTCATACCACTAACAAGGAAATTCTTCAGGGGTAAAAACTTCTTTCTACCACATTTCATTCAGATGTGCAATTTTGTTTGTCTTCTTTTTTAGAGTTCTTTCTATGGATCCACTATGAATGAGGTTCCATTTGCCATTCACTGAGGTCCAACAATCAAACGGATAGCTAAAGGAAGCAAGAGAAGGGATATTCAAATGTTAATGTTCGAATCACCTCCAGGTTTGCGTTTCTATTACATATAACCTACTGTCCTTATTAACAGTGTTAAGGAGTAACATTTTTTAACTAGCTCCTTATGCACATCGATTGCAACACTATATTTCTCCATTTCAATGCACACAAGCTACAAGTCACATGTTTCCTGACCCGGTATCTTCTAGTCTATGGCTCCAATTGATCTCAAAATCAGTACGCCAACTGGCTGGCTTATTGCCAGTCTCTGCCTTATCTAGGTATTCTTTCGCATATAATTACCTTGATCCTGTTAGATGTTACTTTATCTATCTTCTTAGTGTATCACCTTCAACTCTAGGATACTTTGCTATATCCACCTCGATAGCTAGTTCCCGAATACCATCTGGGAAATTCCTCCCTGCTCTTCCACTATTTAAAGCAATACATAAGTGATTATTATCAACATTTTCCTTTTGTTTCAAATCCATTAGTTATTATTGTATTTATTAGTTTTCTGCATCTTGTCCGTTTAGGTCTGCTCGTACTGACCTGCTTTATTGGTGTATTAATCCGATTCACAATGCTGTGTTGGGCTCAAGACTTCTGGGCTCTTACTGCCTACTGTTCGACCAGCACTGTGTTAGCCAATCCTTCTTTTGTCCCGTATACTTCAGCTTCTATTTGTCTACGGTTAAAGGGATATCACAGCATTAAGTATTGTTGTTTATACCCTATGTACCTCCGGCCAGTCTCTGATATACCTAACTGACTCCACAGATTAAGGTTCATTTATCTTACCTGTAGCTATTCTCCTCTGTCTTACTCCATTCGGTGTCCTTGATTTCGGTTTCACCTTCGTTTGTCCGGGGCTCTCCCTCGTTCACAGATGCTGCTCTCATCTCTTCCCATGTCCTGCCGTTTGTGTTCTCCTCTGTTTTTTTTCAAATAAAAATGACCAGCTTTTTATACTTTTAGACTGACCATGTGATCCACTTGTCATGTGATTTGTTGACGCTGTGTACGTCACTCCCCTTCTTTATAGACTCGTTGGCATTCCTGTGTTAGCCTTCGGCCCCTTAGTCTTCCGTCTCGGGGGCTCTGCAATCGCAAGTCGGGAAGCCGCGGAGGAAGCACAACGCTCCAAGCCCGAACACGCGGCGTCCATGGATTCCACCGCCTCCACGCGGAGTCCCCGCGCCGCATCACTCCTCATTCACTACGGCACTGCCCTCCGCGGACCACAGTGTCCCCCGCTCACGTCTGGTAAGCACAGGGACATGTTGGGAGTACCTATAGAGGCTTTGTGTAGCTCTATATTCATTCCATGCAGTTAGATTTCTGTGGAGTTTCCAATATTCGTCTTTTGCCTCATTGCGGGCTACTTGTCCATGTTGGAAAGTCAGTTTATTAATACTCCTTCAATTTGCATCAGAGTCTTTAGTATATGTTTATCTTCTCTTTTGGACTGCCCGATATTAAGAGGGGCATAACTTTGTCCATCTTCTACTGCGGTGGTGATCGTACCCTTTATAGAGTTTGTTGTTATTTAACTTTATCACCTCTTGTAGTTAGCCGTGTAGTCCCTATCTTAACCGGGTTGACAAAATCTCACTCTGTTCTCTCATTAAGGCCTACCTCTGTACTTTTCATTAGGAAGATCAATTCTCTCTCTTTTCTGGCTAATTTTCTTCTATCCAGGTTCGAGTCACACAATGAAGCCACATCCCTGGTGCCCTTTCATGACAAATTTGGGCCAACTTACCTTGCCCATAACAACACCCCGAGAATGTGTTTCTGGGAGATGCAAACAGTGTCTGTCCATAGCCATAGAATAAACTTCACCAACCACTGACACAGTCTTAGCAATGGGAAACAACAGTATACATGTAGCTCACACAAAAGCACAGAACACAATCAATGAAATCCCCTACCACATTCACATGTTCACCACCAAGAATAGTGCACACATACCTCCAACACACAGGAGAATACAAGTTGGAAGGCAAAACATATAAAGGAAGCAGTAACTAACACCTTTCAAAACTACCCTGGCCACATTAGGTGCGTCTCACAACAATAAACAGGTGGTGTGGCCACCCCATTCCATGACAAAAATGTAGATCACAATAAACATCTACATTTAAATAGTCATACAGACTAGTTCAGTTCAAGAAATATGCCATCTCACCTCACATCTTTCCCCTTGTGATCCTGCTCCAGCTGTACCCAGTCATGTAACCTTGCTCCCCTCTGTAGGTGTCCAAACCAGCCAACAGTGACAAGTTGTTAAGTGCAGGCATCCTACAGCCCTGTGTCCTTGCATGGCAACGACCATCTGCCCTAGCGGAAAGCCTCAGTAGAGAAAAATAACAGATGGTCAGAGAAGGTGACACATCGATGCACCCAATGACACTGCACCCTGTGCCACCCTGAGTGCAATGCAACAGCTGCATGCAATGACTTGCAGCCACCCATCACCATGTCTCCCCTGCACCCATGCAGCCAGAGCTGCTCACCTCAGGCCAACACAATAAAAAAAAACACCCCACACAGTGACAGCATCCCCAACCACAACACCTGAACTGCCTGCCCCCCTGACTGCTATACTGTGAAGGACTAGGTCTTCCTTCCTTCCTTCAGAACTGGCGAACTGGCTTTGAGAGAACTCCCGAATAGAGTTCAACAAGAGGTTGGCAACCCTATATCTTCCTGGAAGCCTTCCCAATGACTCGATTTGGCTTATCCTGATTAACGTGGCATCAGGACAGTGCAGGAAATACTGGCAGGGGAGCCAAAGATGGAATATCCAGGATGAAGGAAGACAACCTTCTCAGCAATTGCAGTGAAGACAGGATCTGGTAGAGCGCAGCTGGGCAAACAGGCAGCAGTCAGAGAGGAAGGCAGAGCACAGAGGCAAAAGGAAGAAAAGAGGCAAGCAGACAAGAGAAAGGAAGGAGAAACATATATCAATGAGACTAGTAGACAAAAGTGAGCTGGGAACAGGCAAGAGAAAGGGAAGGCAAAGCTCAGAGAGACTGGACTGAATGGGACACAATGAGCTGGTTATAGAAGAAAGCATTGAAATGCACTGTGCAGCTGTCAAAAAGTGTCTAGAATGCTGCTGATGTACCGTGCATGGTATGCATCATCATGGCTAACAACAACACCTGGCCCATGGTGAGTGCCTGGTGTCCGGGGGTGGGACCTCCACCCTGTTGCAGTAGGACAACCATGGCAACCCTCACATGGCCTGCAATGCTGTGCCGGGTGTGAAGTTGTCTGGAGTTCGCACATTAACACAGAGCAGAATTGGCAGGAGTGAACCACCATCGTGGGTAGACATGACAGGAAAAGGTGAATGAATAGGCTTACCACGGCAGGCATGACCCATACAAAAACTGCAAGCAATGACTTGCCAGCCTCCCATCAAACTGTCTCCCCCACACCCATGGAGCCAGACTTGCTCACCTCAGGCCAGTGCAATGGAAAAACACCCCACACAATGTCAGCCTCCTAGCACCCGATGGCACAGCACACTGTGCCCCCCTGCATGCCATGCAACAACTGCAAGCAATGACTCACCAGCCTCCCATCACCATGTCTCCCCCGCACCCATGCAGCCAGACCTGGTCATCTCAGTCCAACGCAATGAAAAACACCCCACACAGTGACAGCATCCATGCATTCAATATCACTGCACCCTGTGCCCCCTGAGTGGCGTGCAGCAACAGAAAACAATGACTCACCAGCCTCCAATCACCATGTCTTTCAGCACCCATGCAGCCAGACCTGCTCACTTCAGGACAACGGAATGAAAAACATCCCACACAGTGACAGCATCCCTGCACCAAATGAAAACCACACCCTGTGCCCCCCTGAGTGCCATGCAACAACTGCAAGCAATGACTCATCAGACACCCATCACATGTCTCCCATGCACCCATGACACCACACACAGTGAGAGCATCCCTGCAACCAATGACACTGCACCTTGTGTCCCTCTGAGTGCCCTGAACATATTTGCACAAGGTACACACCTGGCTCACATCCACAGCATTTCACCAGAAAGAACATTCTCAGCTTGCAGCCTTGAGGTGTCCTGTATGGAGCAAGGTAACTTGATTGCCATGGTCCACCCAGTGCCAACAACTGGAATGCCACATCAAAGAGTGTGGCCCTCATTACGACACCGGCGCTAAACCATGGCGCTATTAGCACCATGGTTGGTGCCGGTGTTGTAACGGGTCTGCCATGGTTCAATGGGGAATTACCACCCCATTCCAAGGTTGGCGGGGCAGTAATTCCATGAACCATGGCCCTTCCCCATTCCCATTTTCGCCCCATAGGGCTCTATGGGAATGGGGAAGGCGCTAAGTACGGTACCGCAAATTGCGGTACCGTACTTAGCACCAAGGTCCCTTTGCGGGTCCCTACTTTAACGGCTGGTCTAGACCAGCTGTTCCGGTCGGGTGCCGCAAAGGGACCTCGTAGTAAGGCGCTAAGTGTTTAACGGCGCCGCAGCCTTTTACGGCGCCGTTAAACACTTAGCACCAGGGTCGTAATGAGGCCCTGTGAGTACAAATGAATCCAACAAAATCTGAACTCATTGTCTGAATAATAACTGGCAGTGAAGCAAACAAATGACCACAAGAGCATATTATGCACTCTGGGCATAGGGTCAATCTGCCCTGGGATGCGGGCTATCGATTGCAGGCATACATGTAATTCACACCCACTGTCAGGTGTCACATGTCCCTTGGATGCTGGGGAGGGAAAGGGACACCATGTGAGGAAGTGAAGGTCTGGGGAGGGGAAGTACAAGCGGGGGAAGTGATGTGAAGGATACGAGAGGGGAAGAGGGAGAGAGGAGACAGCGCCAAGAATACTAAGCTGCAGAACGGAGAGAGAGAGAGAGAGAGAGAGAGAGAGAGAGATTGGGGAGCAGGAATGTGTTTGGATGGTGGGGAGATGAGGAGAGAGATGGGCTATTAGAGTGGCTGAGGGCTGAGAGAAGGTGGCAAAGAGAGGAATACAGACACAGAAAGACAGGGAAAGAAGGCAGCAGGGGTAGAGAGCTTGTAGGTACACTGATTGAAAAATAGCACATGCTGGGTGTGAAGAAGGACAAGAAGGTTTGGGGGTTAAGGGAAGACTGGGAAGCCAAGGTAACCCACCTAAGGGGACTCCCCAGCTTCCCATTACCAAATCAACATGGTCAACCCACCAGAAAGAGACCCATGTCCTCAAAATCCACGCAAATAAGGTTGTGCCTTCCCCATTCCAGACTCCTCACCACCGACCAACCCCCCCAGTGAGCACCACAGATCATGGACAGGTCATCACTCCCCAGTTGTTGCTACACCCTCAAACATATCTCACACCTTGGACAAGCTATTCCGAGGAAGGGGAAGGGAATCATAGGGTATAGTGTAAACACTTGCAGCGACAACGGAGGAACAGAATCTGTGGGGAAGGGGTGATGTTCCACATGCATGTGCCTACAATGTACAGACACATAGGGCCTCATTACACGGTAGGTGGTAAGGGTTTACCGGTACCGGTAAGGGCACCGGTACCGGTAAACCCTTACCACCTTACTACGAGGTCCCTTTACAGGACCCGATCTTAACGGCTGGTGTAGACCAGCCGTTAAAGTTGTGACCCGCAAAGGGACTTGGTGCTAATTATGGTACCGCAATTTGCGGTACCGTAATTAGCTCCTTCGCCATTCCCATTGAGCCCTATGGGGCAAAAAAGGGAATGGGGAAGGGCCATGGAGAAAGGGGGAATTACCGCCCTGCCAACCTTGGAATGGGGTGGTAATTCCCCTTTCCTCCATGGCGGTACCGGTATGGTACCGGCGGCAACCATGGTGCTAATAGCACCATGGTTTACCGCATTCCGTGTAATGAGTCCCATACAGTGCAGTCACTGACAGTGCTGTATTTGAACAATAAGTCATGGAACAAAAGTCATGCAATATATTGAAGAGGGGGGTAACATCCTGAAAAACAACACTAAACACAAAGTGACTTGTATGGGGAACACAGGTAAAGTCTGTCATGAAGTCACATGTTCAAACCAGTAAGAGCCTAGATGGTCCAAGTCTGCTAAACTGGTCCTGTGGGGTGCAGGGAGACATACGGCCAGGACGCCCTGCCGTCTGTGTGCAAGTGAGCTGATCTACACCCCTTTGCCAGGCACTCTGCTGGCATAAACAATCCAGACTCCTGAAAACCAACACAGCCATGACATGTAGTGCAACACTCCCAACATTGAATGGTGTGTGGCCGATGTCCTGCCTGGGGGAAGCAAAGATCCTGGTTCGTTGTACCATACGTAATGAAAAGGTGAAAAGTTGGCCAATCACTTGGCCAATGCTGAGTGGGAGGGAGTATAAGAGTGTGGGACCCTTGCTGGAGGAAGAGGCATGTGAAATTCAGGTTCAATTGAGGGAAGGGAGCACAAGGAGTAGTGCAGAGTCTGATGTGAGTCATCTATAGTGTCGTCAGGCTGTGAGCCAGTGTTGAACGAAGTCAAGTCACATCTCGTGGAGGGCCCAGTTGTTGATGCAAATGCCATGAAGTTGGTGCATTGGACAATGGGAAGTTATTGGAGCACATGGAGTGCATGAGCCATGTGCACCCTTGGGGGGAGTGCAAGGATGAGGAAGGCTGCATTGTTCAGGATCTGTAGTAGCTCACTGAGATGATAGGCAGGGCTGTACACATAAATGTAACAAGAAATGTCTACACAGGAGTGGATAATTGCCAACATTGATATGACTCTGTGAGAGTACGATAGCCAAGTGAATTATCATTCAAGGATGTGGAGGTGTAGATGACAGGATCAACAAGCAGTGTCCATATGGTGACAGAGTGTTCAGTCATAATCCATGGTTCATCACAGTTACTTCACTGAGTTGGATGCTGTGGTAGTGTGGACTAGGGAGCACAGCCAGGTGTTGGCTTGGTGGAAGAGTGCAGTGTCACTGAAAACATAATTCTGCTCCCAACAGTACACATGAGGAGGTGGCTAGCTGCCATGCAGTTTTTCAAAATCTGTGTTTCATAAGGCAAGGTCCTGATGGGGAGCAGCCAAGGTCTTGTTGATCTGCGAATGGATGTGTGTCTAAGACATGTAGTTGTAGCAGGACAGGTCATTTGAGCGGATAAGGGTGTGGAGTGGGCTTAGGCACAGGTAGAAGAGTAGGGTGGACAGGGAGTATGCCTGTAGGAGCCCGTAGGAGACATGTGGGAGAGGAGAAGGGAGGTGGGAAGAATACTTGAGAACGGTCAGCGTGGCAAGAGGTGAATAATCACAATGCAGAGTCCATGATGCCCATAGATTGGAGTCTGAGAATGAGGATGCTGTTCTTCCATGTGCCAACAACTGCCAATGGCTCAAGGGGGGTGAGTGCCGCACAGTCTCCTGAGTCTGCTGTCCTTTCAGAAGTGCAACCAGAAACCCAGTACACATGCATGTATGATGAAGGGGACATACCTTACCTGCCGGCAGAGCTGTCCTGATGTGATTACCTCATCACCTCCACTGAACACTGTTCCTCCACATTTGTGAATGCAAGGCCACTGTCTGGCAGAGGGCATGGAGACTAGGGAGGTGAAAGGATGCTGGGGGGGACCTCACAAGGAGTACAGTCAATGGATGAGTCTGGATCCCTGCAACAACCAACATGGGACATTGGATTTCACCAGCTATATGAGTAAATCATGCATATGAACAACAATGTTTTGTGTGATGTGAACCTGTATGTGTGATCCTGTTGCAGTCAAGTGAATCATGGCAGTTGACACCACTGCCAATGTGTAGTCCTTCAGTCATACAGGCCTAGAGAGGGCAACAACACACCTCTCAAGGTTTTCATGAGAAAAGAAAAATCTGTCTATCCCGGACATGGTGAAAAATAAACAAAAAACGGTCCATCTTGGACAGGGGATAACATATGTCCAGCCTGGATGGGGTGGGGAGGTGTGTGTCCATGTCCACATGAGTGCATAGAATAAAGTCAACACAAATCCTAAACAATAGAAACAACCTCTCTGGGCTCCTGGCAATCAGGGCACAGGTTGTAGAGGTGCCATCCTGCGGTTGATCCTCATCCTGCAAGGGTGTCCTTTTGTAATGGCTTTGAAGGTGGAGAATGGTGTTCTAGATGGTTGTCCAAAGCAATGATAGAGGTTAAGATTCATTCTAAACCTTCCAACCATCACCTCTTGTGTTTTGCTATAGTCCCTTTGAGTGGAATGGGTATTTCCAGACATGGGTCCTGTGCCTGCTGGGCCTAGAGACCCAAACTACTCCTCAGTGATGAGGCCCAACAAGGGCCTAAAATGTTTGGCCATGCTCGTTGTCTGGTGCAGAAGGGACGTAACCAGGCAATTCAGGCTGGTCAGCCCCTATTGGGGTGGGACAAAGCATGATTTGCTTATGGTCTTTCCCATTTTGTAATGGCTTAGCAGGTGAAGAACAGTGGTCTGTAGGGTTGCCCAGAGCAATGCCAGAGGTTAAGATTAATTCTAAACCTTCCAGCAATCCCTTCTTGTGGTTTGCTTCATTGGCTAGGGCCACCCATGATAGAGATGCATTCACCAGCATCCAATGGCAGAGAGGTCACAATTAACTTCCTCCCAAGTGGCCACATAGCCTGCATGTGCGCTCACCCATGACACATCATTTCTCTGGGATAGCGTCTGCCTCAAGCCATCCATCTCCTTGTGAAGCTGGGACATGGTAGCTGAATGTTCCTCATACAATGAAGCCCTCAAGCTCCCCATCTCACAGTGATTGGAGTCTCTAGATGCCAACATTTCCTGCTTCATGGCTTCTTTATGTGCCACTGCATCTGTTTGCAGGAAGTCCTGCATAGACTTCAGATCAACCCATCGGCCCTTGATGTTGGCCTCCACGCCCAGTTTGTGGGAGAGACTTTAGGACCGCTTCTCAGCATACTGTTTATTCTCCAGGCTTTCCAACAGTCGCTGCTGACGTTGCTGAGAGGCCAGATGGTGTGAATCCTAGGCTGCTGCTGTGATGTTCTCAGCCAGGTGATACATGTCTCTGGCAATGTCATGCAACATGTCACCCTGTCGGATGGCCGCACATAGCATCTGCTGCTCCCACTCTGTCTCTCCAACACACACACATTCACCACATTTGCAGGGCCAGTGGCGGTAGGATGCTGGGGTCAAGGCCCATCGTGGTGGGATACCATGTCCTTGGCTGCAAGTCTGCAACCCTCCATTGACAACAGTCCCTGAACCTGATTCCAACTCAGATGAAGGCAATCTTGCAGCTGTAACCACCGTGGACGTAGGGCTTTCCACTAACTGGACCTGTCAGTCAAGGCTCACCTCCTCTGACTCATCTGCCCCATATGGACTGCCCATATGGATTGTGGCATCCTCCATGTCCCTCAATGTGTCCTCCACACCTGGTTCAGCAGCCTCACTTGCAGAATCAGAAGAGTGGAAAACCCGAATGAGGATTGCCTGTAGCACCAGTGGATTTTTATGGCGTACGACACCCTGGAGACCACTGGTGGTATGTAATACGACAGCTCCCTCTTCAACATTTAGAAGCATGTGTAGCTTGCCAAAGATGCAAATGTGCATTACAAAGCATACAGACACAAAATGGCCAGGCACACATACACCACACATTTTGACTGGGCACACTGTGAGCTGTACGCCACAGATGAAAAGCATTCACTGACATGCACATTCATGGCTGGGCATATAAGGCAGTGCAACATGGCATGGTCTGCTGGTGCAAGGATAGATAAATACACCCGGACATGAGTGGCAGTGATACACCTCAGTGGAAGGATGGAGGTCTGTGCATCATCATTGATCCCATACCCAATGCAGACATGTTCATGTGGCAACATGTGGAAATGTGACCTGCCCATATTATGCTCCAGATTTCATGCAGGGATATGTGGTGTCATGATATCCCCAAACACCATTGCAACATTGCTCCCCTGCCAGCTATGTGGCTGGTCACAGTCACATGCCTTGCAAATATGTGTGAGGAGACTGAGACATGGAACCATGAAAGGCGCGCTTACACAGTCACTGCTCCATTGACACTCCATATGTGTAATGTGCTACACAGAGACAATTGACCACCCACATGTTGTCCCATCAGGAAGACACCTCATGCGTCTATGCACAGACATTATTGTTTATTCACGTCCACCGGGCAGCAGGGCCAGGTAATGGGTGACTGTAAAAACATGCACACAATTTTGTGATACTGCGTGAGTCATGATTGTTACACCCAATGGACGATACACATGCAAGACACTGTGAATGTGTACAGTCACATGTGTGCTGCATGCCATTGCCACATAAACAAGCAGCACCATTTCATGGTCCATGCATAGGTGGCGACTTCCTAGGGAGCAGAGCTCAAGGCGCACAGGGGTGGCCATGGGAAATTTTAGACCCAGACAGCTGACTATTAGTACACCTCCGGTAAGAAATCATGCATTCCTATTAATCAAATAAAGGTGTGCATATTGAGAACACAGGCACTGAGATGCCTTTGATACACACACCCTCTGGGATGCACCCCCAAACCCCAGTGTCCATCTCATGCTCTTAGTGCTGACAGAGCCTTTGAATTGGAGACAATTCATGACTGATGGCACATGTATGAAACTTTTGTTTTTAAAACCCAGGGATAAGTACTGAACATGGGGTATATTCATTTTGAAGGGGAGCACAAACCATCAGTTAGCTGACCAAATTTACACATTCTTTCAAGAAAAATAACATGACACACCGAAAAAGATCAATTTGATGTACTTCATTTCCACGTCTTGTCATTTGACGCATGAACACTGTTCTTGAATATCATTTCATAGCTACATAGGGCACATGACTGAGAAAGTTAACTGTGATTAGTGCTTTGGGACATGGAGTACATGCATCCCCTCACCATCAATATACTCTCCATCCTCTCAAGATGCCAACCACTGCCAGATGGCTCATCAATGTGACTTTGCACCTTGATAAGGACAGCAGGGTCCATTGTGTAACTGTGCAGATCGTAGTCCCTGTGCAGTCAATGCTGTGATATTGTAAAAGCAAGGAAATATCGAGGCTGAGTACCACAAAAGGAAATTCACCAGACATGGGCTATAAAGATTCACAGATCTTTAATACTGCGCAGTTACAAAGAAACACAGATCTGATACAGATATCTATCTGGCTCTCGACACCCTGCAATGAGTACCAGCCCGTCAGAGTGAGGAGGGAGAGAGCTGGACATCTAAACATTTACATTTTTATACATTTCCTACAATATTGTCCAGCCCCTCTACAGGTTAATAATCTGCGGTCTAGAGTTTGTGCCGAGCTCACATATAGCTCATACAATAATATGCACATGGATTACATAGCTTTGTGTTTCCAACAAGTTACAATGGCAAAGTGTATTCCTGGATTTAGCAGTGAGCCTTAGTACATATCCCTTCACAATGTAGTTCTGCCAGTGTCCACGCTCGACATTTACATAACATTGTCCTCGATGTGTATTCGTGGATGAAGCTTATTAGTGCAGACAATCCTGGGACAACAAGTCATGCTTGGGGCAAGGCCTCATTACCTAGTCTAAATAGTCGGCCCTCGGACAGTCTAACCATTAACAAAGGCTCAAAGGTCGGGAAGGCTCGTTGCAAGTTAGAAACACAGTGCACCATTTTAGAACAGAGAATCACATACGGACAGAAATCAAAATGGCAGATGATTCTAAAATGGCAGCAAAGTCGATCTAAAATTCGAACTTTGCAACGCGGTTTTCTTCACAGAGCGACTAGGCTTAGGCCAATATAAATCAGAAGGAGGCACGGTATGACATATGCAGATCAAACTAGTGTGCCATACTGTCCTGACACTTGAACACATGAATCAATCACAGAAGTTCCCTCAAATTGAACCTCCACTGGGCTAAACACCCTTACTACATGACAACACTCTGATATTCACAGGCTGCGGGCCAGCACTAAGAAGAGATGCTATTGCCAGCTCTGTCAAACAAAGCATGGTCCTGCTCCTTTGCGCAGGAATTACCCCTGAGGCATACGCAATGGTGAGGAGGCAGTGGCTGGGGAAATGCGGACCCTACAAAACCTATCAGAAGCTTGTTTTGTTCAAAATGCTTCATCAGCTCATTAATGCTCAGGCTAATGTTTGTAAGTTAAACAATCCTTCCCTACATGTGTACCTCCTGTTTGGGTGTTTCTTGTGGGGCAGGGTGGATAGCTCAGGGGCAAAGTACTCACATTGGAAGTAAGACAACCCAGTCCCCGGGGCCGTGCTTAGAAACCCCTGGGTATTAAGCGTGTTATTAATAACATAGGAGCAGTGATAGATTGGAACACCATGGCCTTATTCAGGAAAATAATCCTACCACACCCCCCGCAAATCTTCAGAATTATAAACGAAGAACTCAAGGGGGGAAAAAGAAAACTCATTAATGAATGGTCAACCAAATGTAGAGGGAAACTATTGGATCTAGGGTGCTCAGAAGAAGAACTAATAGGAGACCCAGCAAAAGGGAAAGTTGGGAGACCAAGATTGGATTGAAACTCAAGAAACTGCTTCATCATACAAACTGATGGAAAATCTCCCATGGGCATACAAGAAAAGAAACCAATTGGCAAGCTACCTGGTGACATTTCGGAATAAGTTGTACTGGGACGTATTCCTAAAATTGAGATTGAACTTGCTCCACACAAATGAGATCCTCGAAAAAAGAGGTTTTGTTGAATTTAACCATTGCCGTTTTTGTAAAACAAGGGGAAAGGAAGAGAATCTTGAGCATCTAATACTGGACTGTAAAGAACTGAGGATGATTGGAAACTCATTCCTGGAACCTCTGTGGGTTAATCACCAAACTCTAACTAGAGATGTATGGTGGTCATTTCTGTTCAATGGAGAGAATCTGGCCACTGTAATGGCAGTGGCAGCATTCATGAACAAGATCCTCCCATTTGGGAAACAACAGAATTGAATGAATAAATAAAAATTCTGAACCACAAAGGGTTTTCCCACAGAAATAACAATGGAATGATGAACCTGTCCACAGCAAAGGAACTGAAGTCTATCTACGCAAAGGTGGAAGGAAACAATTGTAATTCTAAAGACAGTGGAGCAATTTAGGTTTTTTTTTTAATGTTTTATGTGTCATGTGACAGATTTGAATGTGACATACCATATCATACCTGTTCCGCTCGATGAACATTATTCACAAAATATGTTTCTGTTTTGGTGACTGGGCATGCTCAGACTGAAACCCAGCCTAACCACATCTGCAAATCTCCTGAAATAAGGAGCTACAGAACCCTCATACCCCATCTGAGTAGGCAATGTTGCTGCCATTTCATTCCATAGCCCAATTAAATTGCATTTCTGGATAGGTTATGTATGTTGAATGGTTACAGGCATTGCAATGTTAGGGTGTGTGTTGTGGACAGTGATCTTACCACCAAGCCATGTGTCTATCATGTATTCTCTGATTCAGACTTACAACCTTTTCATCACTGAATGGATGTGATCATTGTTTCAAATCCAAAATGCACATTGATTTGATGCAAAGCAGACATGAAAACTCATTGGTGCTATTCACCCCTTAGCAAAACAATGAGAGATGAAGCACACCCTTTCTTTTTGTGCGTGTATAAGAACACTACGTATAATCTTTAGTCATATTAGAGCTCCTAAGGCTCATGAACTCTTATTAGGTTTAAAGGGTGCGGGGGAGAAAACAAATGACTCTGGTATCAAAAGTCAACGAAATCATGAACACAATAGAATTGGTAATACGAACGCCCGTCCCCTGCATACCATAAAGTAATGGAAAAGGTGGTTTTCCAATCAAAATTAAGTTTCTTTGATAGTTTAGTGGTTTCACAATATAGGAAGTCAAAAGATGAAAGGTAGGTACATCAAATATAATTGTTTTTCAAAATAACTGGATAACAGTAGTTCATTCACTTCGTTAATATTTGTATTTTTACATTTCAAAAAAGCAGAAAGGCAGAGAAAACTTTTTTGCAAGTGAGTTCCATTCACTCAAGAATCAACTGACAAAAATAAGCTGATAATTATTCTTCAAAAAACACTTCAAAATTAAATCGCTTAATTGTATACAGAGCTCTACGTGTTTCGAGAGGTTGTGCCTCTCTTCTTCAGGAGCAAAATTAGTTCAGAAGTATACAAAGAATATTCTCAAAACAACTTTTTCAGGTTCAAAAATCTTTCTTGGTGTATGGTGCCATTTCGTTGTGAGATCATGGAAACGTCACCTATTGGCGTCAATGTTCATTTTCTGGTAATAATCTGTAAATGATATAATTTACATATTAATGATAATATGAAGTGAATATAGTGATTACTGAATACAACATCAGTATTGTAAGTACCTGTGTATAGGTGAAGTTGGTCTTCTTGCTTATCCAATACTAGCACACTCAAAATATCCCCAATGATTCCTTATTTTATGAAACCTGCATATGTGTCCCCTAGAATGGTAAGTGTGTACATTATGAGTATGCATATTTATAACTCGATTATTCAGTAAATTAAGCTAGCAGTCATGGCGAGAAAACTCACCATTGAGATGTCTGCAGTGTTCCCAAAGGATGTATTTGCCGTCTCTGTGTCGGACTCAGAGTTCCGTCTGTGAAGATTAGTAAGGCATTAGAGTAGGGAAATATAATGTTATCTATGCAATGTGCTGTAGATATTACTGAGTTTACCTGTGTAGTTCTAAAGAGTACACGCTAACCGGGAGAATTTTGCCATTTCTCTCGTGTCTTCGACAAATGAACTTATTGCTAGGCAACGGTTACAAGATGTAATCATGTGACTCTATACTCGCGGTCATGTGATCAATTGGAATTGTGGGATCCGTAGTTCCAAGTCTTATAATCACAGCGTTTGTTCAATACAGATCACAAACATGAATTAGTTGCTGTAAATTTACCAATGTGCTTCAGGTAAATTAGGCTCATAGAAAAAGGGCTGTTGCACTGCAGTTACAAAATGAAATCACGCACTCCATATTCGCGGTCATGTGAGATAATCGAATTGTAGGAACCGTAGTTCCAAGTCATAAAATCACAACGTGTGCTTAATACGAATCACCAAAATTTATTGGTTACTGCACATTAATCATTTTTCTTCAGTTAAGTTGGGCTCACATGGACGGTAGTCAATTGTTGAGTGGACTTATGGGAACAGTAGTCGCAATATCTTAAATCAGAATTCTATACTTCAAATTCCAAACCATTCCGACCGAAATAATACCCTAATCTATTGTGCAACCATAGTTACCTCATTAAGGATGTTTAAGCGATGCTTAATATGTATAGTGTGTTCCTTGATGTCGTAAAACATACTATAGACATGCCCAAAAGTCGAGGTGACGATATAAGCATTCTACTTTCAAAAAACAAATATCGCCTGTTTTAGGATGTCGCTAATGATTGAATGTTATGGCCATTTAGGTAATGCCATTACAATTGTCTTACATAATGTTCTTGTTAATTCAGATGGTCATTCCATTATATCACAACGTCATTTTCAGATGTACCATTTATTTTGACAATAATAACAATCTCATAGTGGTCATAGGCCACTTACATTACTATCCAGTTCCAACTGCATTGATGTCATGCCTTTGTGGGACAAACTAAAGTGCTTTCTTGTCATTTCATTTTGCAGTCTGTGATTATATTCTGATGTCATTGATAGAAGAGTTATTCAGTCATTCCACATGTTCATTAATCAATGTTGGACAATTTTTGATACATAAAAATATCGGTTTGTGTGCACACAATTGTTATTATCTTAATTACAATACTGGCGTATGTCACATTTGCTTCAGTGTACAATTCAACAGTATATATTACTACACAGCCATTTTCTGTCTTTTAGCAAGCTCATAAGAATACAATCCAAGAGAACTCCTCATTTATCCGTCTAGGTTCAAGGGCTTCTAGCTTATGGACCCAGAACATCTCTCTACATGCTAGTATCTGCTGTAGATTGCCTCCTCTCGGTGGCCGTGGAAGGGCAGGGACTGGCCACCAGACCCAGGCACACACCCCAGTCATTCACCATTGTGGTAGAATTGGCTGGGAGAGCGCCAGTACCATCAGGCGAGGCTGCTGATGGTAAGTCCCAGGAGGTAATTGTGGTGGGGGACACCACAGCAGCTGTGGAACAGGGTGCTGAGACACAGGGATCTTCAAGGGCCAGAAGACTATCTGGAGTTATCAGGGATGATGGAGGAGGAGGCAATTGCAGTCCAGCCAATGGGGTCTGGTGGGGGCATCCAGGAGGGTGTTTAGACTGCACCCCTGGCTGAGAGACATGAGGATGTGCAATCCACTGTGGAGGTTTCTGCACAACCTCCTCTCTGTGGTCCATCTGCTGGGGCAGTGACCACCTTCGTGGATGCCTCCACCCTAGCCAAGGCCCTCTTTGAGACCAAGGGGGCCAGCCGAGATGTGGTGCAGACCTGAGAGGCTGATCTCGTGAGGCAGACCACACCAATTCATGATTCTGTTTCAGCTACTCGCGATGAGCTGGCTCAGCAGTCACTTCTTGAGTGAGCTGGCAACTGCAGTGCTCTTGGGTGGCCTATGTGCACTGACACATGCAACTGCCCCCTGCCCCACTTCCTCATCTGTGCCCCAGTCATCCTCCAGTGTGCCTCCCATGCCACATACCACAACCGCCGCCTGTTCACCAGTCCCACAAACACCACCCAGTCTGATTGTGCCAACGTACCTGCCTCAGGAGGAAGTCCTAAGTACGCCACATGAGATGGCCACTGTGCCTGCACAGGCATCGAGACAGGAACAGGCAGTTGAGGGACAGCTGGTACTTCAGGCTAGTGTGGGTTCTGTGCGCACCCAAAAAGTGTCATCCAGTCAGAGGGGGTACCTATGCAGCTTACACACTGCCAGACAGAAGCAGATGAGGAGCGTGAGGAGGTAGTTGATGCAGGGCCATTCCACCCAGAAGAGGAAAATCAGGCAACACATGGAAAACATCTAGCAGAAGAAAAAGGAGGCGGCTGAATCAGATGGTGTGTGTCAGAGCACATTATGTGAAGCAGCAGATAGGGGAGAGGCAGCGCGCTAGGGAGGCAACCATTGCCAGGACCAGAGTGGAGGTGGCCGAGAGGCAGGCAATGAGGTGAGCAGCCATCCTGGAAGGATGCCGGTGTGGAGGAGAGGAGTGATGGTTGAGGACCTGCAAGCCCTCCAAGAAAGAACAGAGGCCCACCTCCAGGCGGAGGATGAGGAGAGTGACTCTGCCCTGGTGGAAGCAGTGAAAGACATTTGAACCTGCTGCCTGTGCATAAAGTTCTAAGTGTTAGGTTTTAATTTATTATTTATTCATGCATTTGTAGAACACGCTAAACCCTAGGGCATCAAGGCACTGGTGTGTATAATTAAAGCAAACATGGTAATTAATGTAAACAGTTACTTAATAGCATGAACTGTCGACTTGTCCATGTGATTCATTATGGCATGTACGGTACATTGTCTTTAGAACACAAGATCACAATAACAATGCATTTGCAGAGAAAAGCAGAGTCTTAAATTGTTTCCCGAACACCCAGAAAGATTGTTCGGCTCTGAGTGTTGGTGGTGAATGAGTTTCAAGTCTTAGCCGCTATAACCGTGAAACTAGAACCCCCGCTCTCCTACTCCTGAAGCATGGGGTAGTGAGTTCATTAGCATATATGGAGTGGGTAGGTGTATTCAAATTTTTTTTGTACATTTCTGTTAAATATAACTGGGGGCTTTGTTGGTAAGGCATTTGTGTGTGAAGGCTAAGCTCATGAATTGGTAGCCATTGCACCTTTTTCTTTACCGCAGAGATGTGATTACGCTCTGGGATGTTCAGAGCTATCCTGAGGCGTTATTTTGAATGATTTGTAATTTGTCCAGGTAGCGCTGTGAGGTTCCTCCAAAGAGGGCATTGCAATAGTCCAGTCACGAAAACTATAAGGGTTCTAGAAATGGACACGGAGTTTTCAGCTGTGAGGAATGGTCTGCATGAGTTGATTAGCTTGGAGGTGTGCACGGCAGATGACGCGATTGTGTTGATTGATTGATTGATTGATTGTTTATTTATAAGGTCCTATACACAATGTGTTTCAAAGCGCTTCAAGGCATGGAGGGAACATGGGACAATACAGTGACATTCTTACAAGTCCTTGATACATTCAGAATGTGAAAATTAACTATCATAATCAGTATGTCAACATTTCAAATAGTGGAAGTGCTAGAGACAATGATGAGTAGGGGAGTGGGGTGGAGGGAGAATGAGACAGACAAGCGGCTACATTACTATGTCTAACGACAATTGAGGTAGTGCCGGAATTTAATAAGAGGAGTGGGGGGGGTAGGGTGGTTGGAGTAAAGGGAGAAGGAGAAGAACAAAACAAGCGACTATCATACTAGGCCTTAACCTATCTGGTTAATGAAGATAGTCACCTAAGGTTTTTACATCATTGGAGACCTGTAGTTTGATACTGTTGATAGAAATGGATTTGAAGGATGGATTTAGCTTAGGCAAGGTGTTTGGAGTTCCTACTAGCAGAATTTCCATCTAATTGTCATTTAGACACAGACCATGGGTTGGCATTCTGGATGGATGGTGTAATCGACTGATTGAAGGTTTTCATTGTCAGTGTGGTATTACCCAGTCGGTGGGAGAAGGATCTGCATATCATCTTCATAGTTTGAGTATGAAATACCTTTTTCGCCAGGGCAATCAAAAGAGGGGTTTGTAAATATATTGTAGAGGGTCGGTGATATCCATGAGACCTGAGGGACTCTGCAAGTGACCAGGGCTGGTGGGGCTGCAGCGCTAGCTGAGAAGACTCTCATTGATCCGTCAGATAGAAATGAGGAGATCCAGGTGATAGCCTCTGGGGTAAAGTGAGTTGCTGAGGCCAGATGATGGCAGAGAACTTGGTGGTCCACCAGGTCAAATGCGTCAGAGAGGTCTAGCAGCAAAAGGAGGGCAGGTTTACCGGTATCCTTCATTTCATCCAATTGATTCTTAAAATCCAGCTGGGCAGTTTCTGTACCGAACCTTGGGCGGAATCCAGATTGGCGCAGACCCAGGATGTTGTTACTTTCTAAGAAGCTCTGGACCTGAAGATAGGCTGTGTAGGATTGTTTAGCGTGTTTTGGGAGCACAGAGCACAGCACCACTGCACAGGATCAATGTATAGCATGTTTTTGAAGTGCAGCACCACTGCATGGGTTTGGTGCATTGCTATAAGGTGGTACAGCAAGGCATGTGTTGCCAGTGCAACCTATGGACATGTAAATGAAAACAGGCTATGCAGTCAAAAACGATTTCTACATATAAAATGCAAATAATTTTTTTTCACAGTTAAAAGCATATATTTTTTTTACCTGAAATTCCTCTGTTGCAGGAGACACATTTGAGGATTAATGAACTAACCTCATTAACAAAAAACTAACATGCTAACTCATTAATAAAATAATGTGTTCTCCAGTGCAAAATGGATGGAAAAGACAGGCTCTGAAAGTCATTTTAAACGCGCATTCAGATTTTTTTTTCTTTTTGCTGCTCTGTGCTGCTCTGTCCACAGTATTTGCAGGAAGCAAAGACTCGAATATCAGGAAATCAGTTATGTTACAGTTGCTTACTGTAAAAGATTTCTATTGTGTCCAGGAGGAGGATAGAACATGAGGGATTCTTATTGGACAAGCATCGTATTAGAGGCTGTAACCAGGTTTTCTTGTAGAATCTGGGGGAAGGAGAGAGGCAGAATACATTTTAGACAGATCGGAGAAAGACCTGACCGGTAGCTGTGGAGTTCCTGATTGAAAAAGCAGATCCCAGCTGCACTGCTGCAGAGACTGGGGATCCCAGACAATAATCCCTGGTTTGAGTAACGGCTGATGCCTGTTCTCACTGGGGGTGCTTGAAGAGGAAATTGCCACATCCAGAAGGCGACCAGCCGAAGAATTTCACAGATTGAACAGATTAGGTAATTATACATTGCAAAGTACGGGGGCAGTGTGCGTGAATGCGAAACTATTCAGTCAGTGTAGAAGAAAGAATTCCAGTGTCTTATCAACAGGTTTAATGTTTTGACTGCTCTCGTCGCCCTTTTCTCATTTTGTTACAGATAATGTTGACTGTGCTATTTCATTTATTTCTGTAAAAAGAGTAAGATCGTGTTTAAATGCAACTTTTATAATACACAAAAATATCTGAAAGCCGACGGGTAGTGTGTTTTATTTTCTCTTTCCTTTGTGCATTTACCATTACAGTGCTGATGATGTGGGGAGATGTTTAGACAGTGCAATTGTCATTTTTAAGGTAGCTAAAAATAAGACTTGGCTGCAGCTGTGTGCACGATTTCATTCAGTATGAGCAATTATAAATAACTCTGTGTGTGAAATAGCCTGCTGAAGCTAAATGAGTCAGCAGAAATAGAGACCCGGGACATAGTCACTGTTGTATATAAAATAGTGAGTGTACCACATGTTAGCTCGCTGTTGTAAATAATTCAGTGAGAATTGCCCATGGTGGCACACTCAAAATGAAAATGTGGTATTTCTGAAATGTAGGCCTGAGGTCTCTCTAGTGATCACACGAACAATCTAAACAAAAATAAGGGGTTCTGGATATTGGGGCCGCAAATAAAACAAAGGAATTATGCTCACCAAAAATACCACCAACCACGCATACCAACCACGCATACCAACCACGAATAGCAACCGCACATACCAACAAATGTATACCATCTAAATATGTCTGTGTACTGAAATAATGCATATCCACTGTATTATTATTATACATAACCCAATCTGAATACAAGGAGTGATTGTTGCTAAATTATTTTTTCCGGCGGTAAGAAAATACCGCCAGGCCCCAAATCTACACAAAATACCCAACAGCTGCCCGGTAAATGATTCTCAAGAGAAATGGGACTGCCATGATGGGACAGTAGTTAGTGGGAATATTGGGGTCAGAAGGTTATTTATTTATTTTTTTAGATGGAGGACCCAAGCATCATTGAGGGAAGGTGGAACTGAACATGAAGTGAAGGAGTCATTGATCAAGGACGCAATGAAAGGTGCTAGTGGTTCAGCGGAGTCCTTGATAACGGTAGCTGGACAGATGTCTCACTGGCACTGGGAGGGTTTGAGGCTATTGACAATTTAGATAGCCTCAAGATCCGAGATAGGTTGAAACCTGAAGTGGGGAAGATTTTGTAGGTGGGATTGTGGTACAGCACGTGAGGTAGTGACCTTGCCCAAAGAGATTTGATTGTCGAGGATTTTTTTTGGAGCATTTCAATTTTCTGTAGCAAGGCATCTTGTATGTTCGTGCACCAAGTGGTGTCTTGTATGCATTTGGAAGGAGTTGGGGAGGGTGTGTCAAGCTCTCGCAATATGGCAAAGAGCTCCCTAGAACTCGAATTTGCTTTTTCTATTCTAGTTTTGTAAGAAACTCTTTTATCATGAGGTATGGCCATCTTGTAGGCTCTGGCTGCCTGCATGAAACAGTCTTTGTTAGGCTTAGAAGGTGAGTGCCCCCAAGTTATTTCGGCTTGGTGTTTCAATAGCTGGAGGGCTCTGAGGTCGACGGAGAACCATCCGCTGTTATGAAAGAAAGCTTTGGCTATCTGCTGGGTAAGTGGGGCCAGAGAGTTGTATTGTATTGTTTTCATTTATTTGTATAGCGCATCGAGCCCTGGGGCAACTGAGTGCTGATGGCCTGAGTGAGAGCAAGGTTATATCAGTTGACCAAGGTGGCTGGGTCATTGCTTAACAAGTGTGCATCAATTAGGTCATCCAGCAGGGGAGGTTGCAGACTTTGGTGATGTTTTTGATACTGAGTGTGGCTGTAGGTAGGAGTGGGGAGCTGCTGGAGGAGGGAGGACAGTCAGGGGAAGAGTGAAAGTAATGATGTTTAGGTCAGTCGATGGACAAGGCTGGTTGCTGCTTACGTCAATGTTGCAGTACAGATCAGCAATCCATCCAAGAGTTCTGCCTTTAGAGTGCATGGGTTATTGACCCTCTTTATGAAGCCTAATGCTTTGAAAGAGCCAGCTAAAGAGAGCACGTTCTAGTCAGATTGGTCATTGAAACCGAGTATGAAATCTCCCAGGATGATAGATTTGGATGATGATTTGTGGGAGGATAGGGGGTGCAGGATGTCCTCCTCAAAGGAATGGGTGGGGCCTGGTGTGCGGGAGACTGCATGAATGGAAACTGTGGATGTGTGTGAGAGGCTAGGTTTGGTAGTAAGGATTTCTCCAGAGGTGAAGGCAATGGACCTTTATTTTATTTTCATCCTTGGACATTCGAACCGCCCCCATATTTCATCATTTTAGTGTGAATATTTTGAATACAAGTTTATGATTCTTGATAACACACATGTTGCAGTCTCTTTGCCCATGTGCAAAATCAGTTTTTCCATGTTATACAAATGCATTTCTTCTATGACTGTCACATGGGATGGAAACCATAAGCAGAGGACTGGTATCATGTGAGGGTAGGTGGCCATCAACTGTCTAAACACATACATTATAGGTTGACAACCAAAAAAAGTTCTGACACCCACCAGAATCTGCACTCAAAGATTTTGCAGTCTGAGAAATCCAAAAATATATTTGTTTATTTTATTTTCACTAATAAAGAATTTCACATAAACATGATTTAATACAACACGATAAAAAGTGCATAAGTGCCAACGTGCCAATCATCTTCATAATTACGTACATACAAACCTTTAACTTATCAAACCACACACATTCACACATGGTCAGGCAAACTTATCATCCCTCCAAAAAAAAGGGAACATGCTAAAAGCAGCAACAACGTACTGCAACAATGTGCAAAAACATCTAACATAAAGTGCAGCAATATGTAGATAAATTACATCCACATATGGGGATCAAAAAAACATGTGGTCCATGAATAACTTCCTCATGTCAAGATCCAGGAATATGGTCGACTAGCGGAGGTCTTCAATTCTGACACAGTAAAGAGAAAAGAACTCAAATTCAACTTTCATAGTTTTGCAAATGCCGTCCTTTGCTAGTTTCGACTTTCAGAGGATTTAATCTTAATCTCCCATAGTATTCATCAGGACCAAGCAGAGTGATGACATGCACCTATGTAGTAAACAAAAACACACAGAAAACATATATGTATCACTAAAAAATGTGTGTGCACTCAGACTCCAAATTTTAGGTTGAGAACTGAAAGTTGTGATCAAGAACAATTACAACATATGTAACATACCTCCGCGAATGAATCACGCAGGATATGTTCTAAATTTGATTGCTTCAGGAAGAATGACAACACAACCAGGAATGGAATAGAGCCTGGAAAACATAATAAATGTGGAATCACTCAATGTACAACTACCTATGAACAGGCTCATCACACCAATAAGGTTAAGCAAACCAGCACCATTCATACTTTACAATCCTTATGTCTAACTTAAAGAATAATAATAAGGGGGCTCCATGTAGATGAACAGTTTCATATCTTCTAAAAAACTTCAAGGAACACAATGATGAAGATCATAAAAAACACAATCTTCATCTAAGCCGGAACCATTGCAGGCCGGTGCAATGATATCTCCAAATGAATTTGTCTTAGAAAAACACAGAAGGTGAACATAATCACCGACTACCTGCTCTCATATCATGCTGCACATCTGCCACTCAAATGCTGCATATTCACAGTGAGGCTGCAGATTCTTGAATGGGTACGTTCCCAAAGAACAGGTCAATGGGCTGTGTTTGTTCTTGCAGAGGGACACCTGTGGACTATTTTTTGATTGTTTAATGGACTTAGGTTTAGTCACCCTAAGTTTCCTAGGCTCATCCAGAAGTGGACCCATGCTCAAGGTGCTCAGAGAGGCAAAGCTCTACCTCACTGATGAGGCCCAACAAGGCTGAAACACGTGTATGGGGTTGCTGTTGGTACTCTTGTTCAGAAAGGAATTGCCATAGAATTTCAGTGCTGGACTGCCCATGTGGGCGGAACAAAGACTGATATTCAAATGGATATTTCCCATCTGTGAAAGGTACAGTTAGCTAAAGTGTGGCTGCGGACTCTTGAGTGGGTACCTTCCCAAAGAACAGGTCAATGGGCTGTGTTCGTTCTCGCAGAGGGGCGCCTATGGACTATTTTTTGATTGCATATTCACATGATTGATTATTCTGTCTGGCTGTACACATTATCTGTCTCCTTGACTTGCTCTCTCTCTGACAGCCTTCACATCACACAACCACAAGTTTGTTCTACTTGTGTTACTTATAGTGGCTTTGCCAGATATACAGTCTTTAGAATGAAAAATAAATAATGAATGGAATTTATAACAAAAATAAATAATGAAAAAAATAACGAAAATATATGTGGGGGTGAAGGAAAGGGTTACATCTTGTGGGGAAGCGGTTGGGATGGGTTTTTAGCTGGGGTAAACTGGCATTTGGACGGGGGACCCTCACCTCCAATGAAGAGGAAAAATTGTTATTTTTTGTTGTTATTTTTGTTTCTTTATAGATTCATTCATTATTAATTAATTTGTTAATAAGACATGGAACCCTTTGCCACCCCTGCCTACTTACCTGACTACCTTCCTTGCTTCCTTTCCATAGGCTACTTAACAAACACGCATTGCATATGACTCAGTACAATCTGTGATGTCTCAGACTTGGGTCCACAGTAAATAAGGGTACCTGCACACTAAGGTCCTCCAGTTAAGGATCAAGAGAAAGAACAAAAATTGACCTTAGCTATGGGGTTGGAAAGATAGATCTTACATACTAAGTAAATACTAAAACAGATTTATTTCTACATTATCATATATAGTTTGCTTGTAAAAAAAACATATTCATTCCATAATTCAACATCATATACTTCATTCCACCATACACATACATACACATTCTTTCACCTCGACATAGCTTCTACATTTAACATGGGTTATCAAAATCATAAAACCCTTACAAAACACAAAAATTCATTAGTTCTTCACACCCTTCACAAATACAAGTGTGTTGATCTGTTATATAGCACAGCTTATCAAAAATCCCTACACGTGTTTCGGTCGTATAAGGGCTGTTCATGTAACCTTGTATTAACCCCACCTTCTTCAGGACGATCAACGGGGCGTCAATGTCGCCTCGCCCTTACACAATAGTCTAGTGGAAGATGTCTTCAAACAACACTAAAAAGAACAAAAACAATACACCCTAATTAACAATCCAACCTCCTCAATTTAAACACAAGGCACACATTAATTGTGCTGTATAATACTTTCATACTCCTACAGAATCACACTCACCTCCAATGAAAGTTTGTGAAGGTAGTGTGAGTCATGGAACTAATCCTTAGTTCTCCAGTGAGTTTGCCCAAATATCATCAGAGCCTGTAAAAGAAAGGGGCACAGGGTAATCTCCCCCTTAGTATCAATTGTAGTCCCATAATTATTACCTGGTTGTGCATATAATGGATATCCGCACCTACTTCCGTTTTTTTCACACCCCGTGTTAGATGCCGAAGTAGTCTTGTATCTGCTTTTAGACAACGCAGTCATTGATGTGGATGTTTCACTCGATATTACCCTTCATATATCGTCAGCTGCACTGCCGACTACTGGAGAGAAAAAAGGATGGATAAAACGCTTGTTCAGTCCCTTGCGAACTATAGCATGATTGTCAAGTGTTATCAAACGAAACCCTGCTATTTAAAACTTACTTGCATGTCACAACATCCCATTTAGGATACTGGTGTTGCCATGTTGATCACAAAGCTGTCCTTATTTCAAATCTTCCGCCCAATATAGCTGGGAGTCCTTAGACTTCAGTCCATTACTCTGCACACAGCCCTAGATAAATGGAAAAAACAAAGATCACAGTTTGTATGATCCAGTCTAACTGTGACCGCTGGAAGAATCCCGTGGGCAGCAAAAGTCGGAAAAGTCACCATGCAAAACCTAGCAAACATTTAACATGCCAAAGAGACTTAATTGATAGAAAATCGGCACAGGAGACCGATTGTGTCAGCTATATACTGCCTACTAGAGCCCCTGTTAATTTATACCACATTTTTCCTCAAACCTTTTGTGTTACAAATGCCAGTTTATGTCAAAGACACAACTGACATGGTAAAAAATGTTCAGGAGATCAGAATTGAGGATAACGATATTCTAGTGACAATGGACGTAGAGTCCTTATATACATCAATTCCATAAATGGAATATCTAGATGTATTAGGCAAATGTTTGGACCAATGGACTAGGCCACTTATTCCACCCATTGGCTTTATCCCAGAAAGCATGAGTCTGGCAATGTCAGAAAATTGTTTCCTCTTTAAACAGCAACTCTATAAGCAATTAAAATGAGTTAGCATGGGTGCCACATTTGCACCTGATGTGGCGAACTTGTACATGGCCAACATTGAAAGTGTATATATCTTGGGCCAAGACAATGCACTGAAAAATTATGTTATGTAGATCAACTTGTCATATGGAAGCTCTATATCGACGACGGAACTGCACAAAAAAAGAAGAATTTGCTGACCATGCATCTAAATTGCAAGTAAGACTGATGGAGAGGGGGTACCCCAAAAAAATGGTAAAAGGAAACTTCAAAAGGGCAGCCAATACCTGCAGGGATGTGTGTTTTACCCCTAGTGCAAAACTTGTGAACAACCGATTGGTGTGTGTTAACACGTAATCCTATAAGTAATAAAATTAAGAAGAGCATTAGTAAGAATTGGCATCTCAAACAACCAGGAAGTTTGGGGGAAAAAACGATGTTCACCTTCGATCGAAACATGAACCTTAGGCAGAAACTAGTGCATACTTACATGAATATTGAGAAAAGCCAAACAGTCTTAAACTAATGGGGCTTACCTCCGATCATTGGTCACTACAAGTGTGGCAACTGCGTAGCCTGCACCTTTATAGAAACCAGACATTATTTCAATCATTGCACAATCAAATGGCAATTAGGAAGACATACAAATTGCTTAACCAAGAACGCAATTTATATTATCTCCTGCCCGTGTAACCTGATCTACGTGGGAAAAACCACAAGACAGATTCATCAGAGGATTTCAGAGCATACATCTTGCATTAAAACAAGGCGCAGGACAAACCTCTTGTTGACCATTTTGTCAGAGCCTGGCATACAGACCAGGATGTGAAGTGGTTTGAGTTACAAACTGTAAGGGTTCAAACAAGGGGATGAGACATTGTCATGAGGTTACACAGGATTGAACAAAAGTGGATCTGTTTTTTAGACACTGTGAGACATGGTCTTAACATGTCAATGGAATGGAAAACATTGATATGTGAACATTGCCACAGCCCTTCCCCCTTTTTGTGACATGATCATACCCACATCACCATGTGTGTACAGTTTATACTACGAGTTTGTCACCTGAGCTTTTTGCCAATCACATATAAGATTGGTTTTTCATGATGTGATGGTTAATCTTAGTAAAGAAGAGACATCTCCATCCCTTAGTATTTGTAAGTGGAGTAGTTAGGCATTTTTAATTGTCTTTGTACCCATTCATCTTTTGACATGTTCCTCTGGGAGACACGTAATGTGATAAACCCTAAATATGATGTGTTAATATCACCCCACAAAAGGATTGAGAATTTCAAACTTATGTGTGCATGGGTGGCTGATTAAGATGTTGCTCACCATGAAGGGGTATATTTAGTATAGAGACCATTTAGGCATCGCCTCTGACTGAAGAGAGACTGATCTCCTATCCGTCCTTTTGTAAGCAGAGGAGAATTCTGTCCATGAGCAAATGCGCATTTGCACCTATGTAGATTCCGATTGGGACTGCAGAATCATTGTGAAGTGCCGACTTCATGCGGTTCACATCAGTTCTTGTAGGTTGTATGGACTACTACTCCCACAATACACCAGTGAAACAAGTCGCTGTGCAATATTGCGGGGCAGTATTACCCCTTTGGACCCAACTAGATGTTGGATGCTCATATTTTCTGATGAATATGACACTACAAGAGGTACAGAGATTTATGTCTTGTTGTATCTCTTCCGTGTTTTTGTTTATGTCCACCTGGTGTGGCACTGAGTCCCATTTTTATGCCCATGGTCAGTCCGTGCCATTTTTGTGGGTACTCTTGGGCAGAATGCAAGCCGTCCATTTCACTTTGAGTCATGAAGGAGGCCGCATCGCTCTCGACTGGACCCCTGGTAAGCATGTTGTTTTTATCAATCAGACCTGTGTCATTAGCTCGATTCCGCACTGGATTGAGTACCATTCCTTAGCTGTACAGAGTGTTGATATCTCCGTAGAAGGAAGGTTTTTCTGATCCAAGGTCCCCTGGAGCTAGGGACATGGCATGAGACCACTATAAAGAAAGGTTCTTTAGCACAATTAAGTCTCTTTGGCATGTTAAATGTTTGCTAGGTTTTGCATTGTGACTTTTCTGACTTTTGCTGCCCACAGGATTCTTCCAGCGGTCACAGTTAGACAGGATCGTAAAGTCTGTGATCTTTGTTTTTTCAATTGTTCTGTCTATGGCTGAGTGCAGTATAACAGACCATATGTCTATGCACTCCACGCTATACTGGGAGGAAGATTTGAAATAAGGACAGCTTTGTGATAGACATGGCAACACCAGTATCCTAAACGAGGTATTGTGCCAAATAAGTAAATTTTAAATAGCAGGCTTTCCTGCAAATTATTTTATAAGAATTGACAATCATCCTATAACTAGCAAGGGACTGAACAAACGTTTTATCCGTCCTTTTTTCCCTCCAGTAGTCGGCAGTGCAGCTGACGATATATATGAAGGGTAATATCGAGTGAAACATCCACATCAAGGGCTGCGTTGTCTAAAAGCAGATACAACACTACTTCTGCATCTAACACGGGGTGCGGAAAAACCAAAAGAAAATGCGGATATCCATTATAGGGACAACCAGGTAATAATTACGGAATTACACTTGATACTGAGAGGGAGCTTACCCTGTGCCCCTGTCTTTTACAGGCTCTGCTGATATTTGGTCAAACTCACTGGAGTACTAAGGATTAGTTCCATGACTCACACTACCTCCACAAACTTTCATTGGACGTGAGTGTGATTCTGTATGAGTACGAAAGTAGTATACAGCACAATTAATGTGTGCCTTGTGTTTAAATTGAGGAAGTTGGATTGTTAATTAGGGTGTATTGTTTGTTCTTTTTAGTGTTGTTTGAAGACATCTTCCACTGAACTATTTTGTAAGGGTGAGGCGACATTGACACCTCGTCGCCCGTCCTGAAGAAGGTTGGGATAATGCAACACTACATGAGCAGCCCTATTACCAACCAAAACACGTGTAGACATTGTAGATAAACTGTGCTATCTAACAGATCAACACACTTGTATTTGTGAAGGGTGTGAAGAGCTAATGCTTTTTTGTGTACTGTTTAAATATATGTGTTTTTGTATTTACTGAGTGTGTAAGAAATATCTGTTCAACCCCATAGCTAAGGTCCATTTTATTTCTTTCTCAGACTTGGGTCCTCCAAGGGCATTCACCTATAGCGCTTTGAGGCCATTGCACTGGCACATGAGCATAATAATACTTGACATTGCATTGCTATATCACAGGTTCATGGTGTGGTCAAAGTGTAGTTGTTGACACGTTGTGCTGGCCTGTTGATGTGCAACTGAGTGTGATGTACCAGGTAGTGCTGCAAGTGGCTACGGACCTGGATTCTGAAGCAGCACTCCCAGTTTTTCATGAGGAGGATATGTGGCTGGTGTACTTTAAGTTGTAAGCAGGGCAGAAGAGTTGAGATAAGTTGTTTTTCAACATTGGACTGGTAAGGGTGTAATCTAGCAGGGCCTTCCTGGGGTAGTGGGCAGAGGTGAGTGGGGGTGATGGGAGGAGGTTAGACTAGCAGGGCATGCCTGGGGGTTGTGGAAGAGATCGGGAGGGTGCAGGTAGGGGGGTGCAATGACAGGGGACTGGCTGCGGGCGAAACGGAGGTCAGGGGTGTGTGGGGAGGAGGGTGTACTGGCAGGGAACAGCCTGGGGGCGGTGACAGAACTCAGGGGTTGTGTAGAGGGGGGTTTACTGGCAGGGTTCTGCCTGGGGTTACGACAGAGGTCAGGGGGTCCGATGAGGGGGTGTACTGGCAAGGGACTGCCTGGAGCTTGTGGCAGAAGTCAGGGGTGGGTGGGAGTGGGTGTCAAGACTTGAGGGGGCTGCTATGACTTAGGGGTGTGGGTCAGCAGTTTAGGTGCCTTGAAACTAGGGGTGACAGTCAGCAGTTTGACTGGGGATCTGCCTTTAGTTGCCTGGGGCCAGTCTTCATTTTCGATGCAGTGCTGCCTTGAGTTGGGTGGGAACTGTATGCAGTTTTGCCTCAGTGCTGCCTTGCGCTATGGGGGGACAGTCTGCAGTTTTGCCGGGGTGTTGCCTTGAGTTATAGGGTGACGCGACGCAGTTTAGCCAGGATGCTGGATGGTGGGGCAAAGGCCGGCACAAAGGTTATTAGTTGGCAATGGTTTTTCTTTGAGTGGGGTGTGTTGTGGGCGTTTATGCGCAACTCCATTTTTGTAGCGCCTCAGGTTACTTTGCATTTATAAATCCATGAATATGCAGAATGTGCAAAAAAGTCTTATGCGCAAGTAGGAGCAAAGCCGTTTTAGGCCCTAAGTACTTTGCATGGTCTTTTCTCGGTATTGGGCCCCAAGAGTGGTATGTGGACCTGCATTGAAAGCCATGGCCTGGTGAGCTTTCACAGCTTTCTAGAATGCTTCGTTCGAGGAGTATTACTTCTGTGGAATGTGGCAGAATACAATCAGCCTCATTTATAAATGACATTGCAAGGGCTGGATGTGGTGAAACAAAATCAGTTCTATTTTTACAGAAATGTTGCCCAACATTTGACCTGAGGAATGCTCCAAGATTCGTAGTCAAGCTCTCCTGCATAAGATCCCTGAAATGTTCAATGCATGTCATAAAGTCTGCCTGCAATAAACCTAAACCGCGTTCCTTCCATTCCCTTGCTTTTTTTTAGCTGGTATATTTTCAGACCCGGAATGCATTCCGTGATCTTTGCCCTGTTTGCCTTACGTATGTGTTTCATGAAAAGGTCATTTTGCAACACAAAGCTGCATGTTTTCCAAATAGATTTATTTAAGGTTATCGTGTCACACAGATGCACATATAATTTTCAACCACGTATGAATAAATCATGAAATACACAACAATAAAACTAAGTTGTGTTTTGTAACTCTCGACTGTGCAACGTTCAGTTTTAAAATATCTACCACACATTATACATTTTCAACTGGGGGAGGTGTTAAAGATGGATGTAATAAGACATTCATTGTTCACAACACGTAATGATTCATTTAGCTACTAGGTATATAATTTAGTTATCTTCACAGGCATTTAGAAGCAATTTTCTCATCGTTTAAATTATTGATGACCATCAGAGGTCATTTTTTACACACGAGAAATGACCAGTCTCTATATTGAAATATTTATGCAAATCCAGATAGAAACATTCTATTATAAATTTCATTTTGCAGTAGCAAGAACCTAATTCAATTATCCTGTACAGGCTCCCTCAGGAGTGAAACAGCACACATTGTCACCGTGTGAGCTATTTCATTGTTCTGTCCGTTTTGTACAGATCAAAGACTTACTTTTATTTAATTATTTGTTTTGGAACATGCATTTGCAAAGCCTGTTTGAACAGTATAAGGAAAAGAGTACATTCTTTTGAATCGCCTACATAAATTGAAGTAATAGAAAATAATTAAAATGTTCCAAACATTGAGAGCAAACCATCTACCAGCTGGTATAATGCATGGCCTTCCAAAGTCACGCTTCTCAGATGGCAGTGATACAATGATCATGGAGATGAAAAGCAGCATTGATCGTCATTTCTTCACACATAACAGCATCACACGTGCCTAATCACATTTTTTTAAATGTCTTTGCCTGCGTGTGCTATCTGTAAGAACAGGATGCACACAGGCGAATTGTCAGCCGTAGTGCTCTTCTCTCTACATATTTTGTGGTCGCAAGAGATTTGGCAGATATCCGTGATCTTTCAGTGTGGTTTGCATGGAAGCGCTGCAAGCATTGATTACACTCTGTGGATTTCTTATGTATTAGTTCTACTATCAGGATTCAAATAAATGTGTGCGTGCCACATTCCACATGTGTGAATCCATGCGTGCGTGCTGCGTGCGTGGGTGACTGTGGTATAATAAATGTGGAATCAGTCAGCCGTGGTTGACAACTTTATTTGTCAAAGTAATAACTTGCAATGGCCCTCATTACGACCCTGGCGGAAATCGAAAAACGATGGCGGAAATGCAATACCGCCATCGAATAGCGCTCGGTGCGACTATGACCCGTCACCGCAAAGTACGAAGCCATTAGCGACACCGTAGTGAACGCCAACGCTAACTGCACCAAGCACGCGCGCGCGCGCCATGCCAAACCGCAAACACCACCATGGCGCAAGGGTACGCCAATTCCGACCCTAGCGGACATGTACCTAACGCCATCAGGCATGGCGTAATGTACCATTCCGCCATGGCGAGAAGTACGGCATCGCGAATCAACCGTAAACGGCCCCACTGAGTGCCTGTACACCGCTCCCTGCCCACAAAGTACAACTCCCCGTAGGTGCAATGAAGTCACAATGCAACCATTGAAATGTACAAGTCACCCATGCATGCCAACGAACAAAAGAAACACAAGAGGGGCCAATGGGAGCTGCAGGGCACAGATGGCACGAATACAGAAGCCATCCCAATGGACATGACCACAGTCCCCCACCAAGAAACGCACGCAAACACAGGCACCTGTGACCAGCAATATTCAGAAAATCACATCATTCCACCAGTCCACCTGGCTGACCGGCATCTGTTACACAAAACCCAATCCCCCGCCCCTGAGCATGACAACATTCAAACTGTCATATAGGCAGCCCCCATCCCTGACCTCACGGGCTTAGTAGGCAAACGCGCCCAGTACAGTACCACGCAACTAAACCCCGAAGCTGGAACCCAATGCAGATCTCCTCACAATACATCGCCCCCCAAATAGGCATATGCCACATCACTTGCAAAGAAAAACGCTACACGGGCCAAATCAGAATAGAAATTTATGCACATCAAAGTCACCAAGCCCATACAGCCATCAGGCCATGAACTCCAAAACACTAATCACCATTGTGGGCTGCATCCGCAAGAAATGACCAGCCACTACTTGTGTGTCGCCCTGTTCCCCCATGGTACACAGAGCCACATTCACGTACGAAAAGGCAACATGGAAGCGCACAGAACCGCAGGGCCGTCCCAATGGGGAGGCACTAGTCCAGCTGAAAGGCCGAAATGTTGCTCCGAGCCACCAGTACTGCGTAAGGGCATGTGGGCCATTGGCGATCGTCCCATAAGACCGTAATGCTGCTCCACTGATTAACACGAAGCAGCAGGTGTCGGGAGTAAAATCCATCTGCAGGAGTGGCATACAGATGGCAGTGGCAAAAGGGGAGGAGATACCTGTCAACCAAAAGAAAAGAAAAAGAACAGAATGGCCATCAGAACTACATCCGAACAACTCACTTCAATGATCACACGAAATCCACAGCCATATGCATGCTAGCCCACTCAAAAGGATCATCACCACCCCAAAACCACTTGCGACTCATAACCATCTATATCGAGGTGCAAACACCATCACAAACGAGTGTACCTGTGCATGCGTCTGTCAAAACAGAATCCATCAGATGGGAATGTTAACGTGCATGGACACAAGTGTCTGAGGGCGCCTCGAGACAGGGAGGGCTCAACAAGGCCAGAAAGACGATGGTCCCACTATGGCAGCCCTGCATCACATAGCGTAGGGGAGGCGGATAGATCCCAAGAAGCCCTGTACATGGCAAACTCTGTATCAAATCACCTGCCCATGCATCCATTCATCATTCCCTCATCCCGGGATCAAAACGCCTGAATAATTACTCACATAACATTAGAAACATCCATTGAGTCTGTGCGTTATGCAGCCTGCAAAATCCACAGTGCCCCAGCCCGTAATTCCAGTGTTGTGAAGTAACATGTATTTGGGAACGGCCGGCCTCATCGCCCACGTAGCTATTGCGCATCCCAAACTATTCATATCAATCATTGCTCCCTCGCCATGGGCCCTGTCTCAAGGACATTGAACAATAGAACGTTATATTTGCAGTCAGACCTGTGGGCATCTCCTCGCCGCTAGCTGGAAACCGAAAGCGCCGCCCTTCGAATTCCTCATTTGCAACACCACGTCGGAAAGGCATCTGTGGCCGTTTGAAATCACTAATCATTCCATCGAGTGCGGCTGTGTGTGAAAATGGCAACTGCCTTCACCCACGAATGGGACGCCCCGCCCGTCGTTGCAACTCGGTACAGTGATGCATGAGGGCCCACCGTTACTCGAGTACTACGTTCCACTGACCCTTCACAAGTCTGTTCGCGACTGCACAGATAGTATGGGAAACAATGGGACCACAGCAGAATGAACATATCAACCAATCTTACACGGCCATCGGGTACAAATACATGATAGCAATAGCAAGATACCATTCCCCGAATTGCAGCGTTGTGCGCGTGACGTGCTCGGCCAAAGGGGAGAGCAGTTTGCACAGGTGGAATGAATCACCACAGGTGGAGGCCATACAGCCTGAAAACACATAAATTGCACAGCCAGTCTCCTCCCACAACCACACCGAAATGCTACCGGCAGGACTCGCGATGTTGGCCCTGGGGGACCTGATAGCACTGCAAGTGCTCCAACTCCAAGAAGAAGACGAACACCAACTACAACCAGCAGCACGGAGGAGACGCAGGAGGAGGAGGAGGCCAAGGCAGGGCCAGCAAGGCCCACCAGCACAGCCACTACCACCACGCAGGCAGCCCGCAATCCCACGCCTCCGAGCACATCCGTTCAACCTCACTGATGAGCAGATCCACACCCTCTACCGTCTGGACCGGGACACCATAGCCGCCATTGTGGACATGACACAGGCTGACCTTGTCAGCATGATAGATAGCCCAACCGCCATCCCACCCCTACTGAAGGTGGTGTCTGTACTCCACTTCCTGGCCACAGGCACCTACCAGCACACAGTCGGACAGTTGCATGGCATTTCTCAGCCACTGTTCTCACGGACACTATTGCAAGTGCTCGATGCCCTCCTGCAGCACGCAGACGACTACATCTCCCTACCACGCTCGGAGCAGGAAATTACAAACACGAAAGTGGGATTCCATGCACTTGCCGGCATACCGGGTTGCATTGGTGCCATCGACTGCACCCATGTTGAATTGGTCGTCCCACATGCCATGGAGGCCCAGTACCGCAACCGAAAACAATTTCATTCCCTGAATGTACAAATGGTGTGTGACTCCAACAGGATCATTACACATTGTTGTGCCAGATTCCCTGGATCAACCCATGATTCTATGGTCTTGAGGAACTCTACAATACCACGCTACATGGAGCGACACGCAGGGAACAGATCCTGGCTACTCGGTGAGTCTCATTACATGCATGATGATGTGGGGTATGTGAATTGGCAATGACCTGGCAGGAAGGGGGGGGGGTGCGTACGTATCAATGGCATTCCACATCATACGTTTCTCGTCCACATACAGGTGATGCTGGATATCCACTGAAGAGATGGCTCCTCACACCAGTCCGGAACCCACGGGACCAGCATGAGGAGGACTACAACCATGCCCACTCACGTACCCGTGTAGTCATAGAACAGGCATTCGGCCTACTGAAGGGCCGTTTCCGCTGCCTCAGCAGGTCTGGCGGGGCACTCCTGTACCGCCATGAGAAGGTTGCAAAGATGGTGATGGCATGTGTCATGCTCCACAACATGTGCGTACGTAGAAATGTGCCCATGCCCCCTGACGCAGAACTGCAAGCACCTGAAGATGGTCATGATGAGGGTGGGGATGTGGCAGCACCTCATGGAGTCTGCGAGGCACCGGAGGCCCGTGACATTCGTCAGCATCTCATTGATGTATGCTTCTAGCACTCACGCCTGGTGGCTGATACATGGACACGGGACTCGTGGCACTGCGTGTGTCTGGGACATGCACAATATGGACTGTACGCCTATGATGGCCTAGTACACAAAGATCAATGTCCACACATCTCATTGGTTGATCGTGCACTTTTTATGGCATATGTGATGTCATGTTGAACACCCTATCGACCCGCCACCCAAGTGAGCCCAACACACCCCCTCCACCCTCCTACCTCCCCCCCGAACACCAGTGTCCAAAGATGCTCATTGTCAGTGGGCTGTCGCTATTGCATGCCCCCTCTGCGGGTATCAGGGGCACCCCTGCCTGTGGAGCGCAGGTTCCTTCCAGATCTACGTTGGGGGCTGCCCTGGACGGAACTTGCAACGGATGATGTGTCTGCCTGCTCACGTCCATGCATGTCCCTAAGGGTTTGCGAGAGCTCAGTGAGCACACGGCGCACTGCGGCAAGTTCGGCACATACGTCCTTGGCCGTCGCATGCAGTTCCCCCCTGAGGCTCTCGGTGCTTCTCTCCATTTGGACTCTCAGGCTCTCGGTGCTACTCTCCATTTGGACTCTCAGGCTCTCGGTGCTACTCTCCATTTGGACTCTCAGGCTCTCGGTGCTACTCTCGATTTGTGCCCTAAGTGTCTCAGTTGATGTTTCTATGTCTGCCTTAGTGCCCCCACATTCATCAGCATGGTCCTTGAGGAGCGTGGCCAGTTGCTGCTGTTGTTCGATCAACTGGTCGAGGGACTGTTGCCTCTGCTGGGCCATGGCCATTTGCGGGGGTGTCACAGAGGGGCTGTTGTCCTCATGTTGCCTTGCCACAGGGCTTGTGGGGGATGGCCAGTCGTCGTCTTGTGGGTGCCCCTGCGTGGTATCCTCATGTTGTACGGGATGGGACAGACAGGGGGATTGGGACAGGTCATGGATGGATCTGACTTCGGCATCCCCGTTTTCTGTGTCCGAGCATGCTGCCATCAATGGGGTGTCACCTATGGTGCTGCTGCCACCAGAGGCAGTGCCTTCTGTGGCATCCATTGGGGGGACCTGTGGTGGTGGTGTTGTGGGCATGCTGGCTGCTGGGGTGCCTGTTGATGTTCCCTCCTCTGTGCTGCCACCTGATTTGTGCTGCTGCCGTGTCTTGATGCGTGCAGCTGAGGTGGAGGGTCTCTGGCCGTTGGTCTTGGCCCTCTTTGCAGGTGTGCTGGTAGGGGTGTCCTGTAGCTCGTCGTTTGGATCGGACCCTGTGGTGGAGTAAAGGAGGGCGAGGGTTATTGATGGGTCTGTGGGAATTGGAATGGCATTGTATCACATGCATTGGGGTGGTACCTGAGGGTGATTTGGGTCGGGGCCTTGGAGGTGCTTTTATTTGTGTGTGGAGTGAGGGTGCAGTTGTTTGGCAGCCTGCAGTTAGGGTGTGCCTGCTGCACGTGTAGTGCGTGTATTAGGGGTTTTTAATTATTTATGTATTTATTGTGGGTTTTAACGTGCGCTATCAGGCCGATGTGTGTGGACGTTCTCCTGGACATGTGTTTCTGTTGCACTATGTGGACGCATGGTACTTCACATGGATGGACTGTGTGGATTTGGCATTGTTTTATCTGGCCCACCTACCTGAATCTTCGGATGTCTGCACTCCTTTCTCCATCCCTCCGACTCCCTCTATGCTCTCCATTCCGATGGTGGAGGCACAGATTTCTTCCCAGGGGGTCAACTTGATGGGTGATTCAGGACCTCCCCCGGTGGCTGTGGCAATGTTGCGGTTGGCAGAGAGTATGCTGCGGACGCGTATCCGCAGGTCGTCCCATCGCTTGCGGCATTGCTGTGGGGTGCGGGGTGCGGTCCCCACTGCACTTACCCGCTGTGCCACCAGAGCCCATATGGCCTTCTTGTTTGCAAGTGCCGTCCTGGTCATTTGCGTGCAGAAGACGACGGCAGCATTCTCCTGGAGGGTCTCTGTTAGCACGGTGAGTTCCTCACGGGAGAAGTGGACCTGCCGCTTGCGGTCGCACGCTTTCTTCGCTACTTTTCCCATTTTTCTTGGTTTCGCTAGGGTGGTTGACGGGTTGGGGTGTGTTTCAGGGTAGTGATTTTAGTGGTTGTGTGGTTTTAGTGTATTTATAGGTGTACGCCGGGATGTTTCCCGTTCCGGGCCCATGTTTTAACTTCCGTTTCCGTATATTTCCGGGCACCGTACTTTCCGGTAGGCGCACACTGCGGTGACCGCTAAGAGGGGTGGCGGTATTGCACCTAGGGCGCCGTACGGCGGCGGTGTGGGCCGTTTTGGGGTCATTTCCGCCATCGCGGACTTTGCACTTCCGCCATGCCGTGGTGCTCGTGCCCGATGGGTCGGAATGGGCCGCACTTTGCTCCTTCGTGCAATGGCGGAAACGCTATTTACGCTGTGGCGCTCCGGTCAGTCGCTTTCCGCCAGGGTCGTAATGAGGGCCAATGAACAGAGAACAAGGTTCCTTGAATGTCCATAAGCAAGGAAGTCTATAGGGTGCTGGACAACAGTGTCCTGGGCTGCCCTCATGCACAAGGGCAGTCTTAGGTCTCTGATCAGGAGGAGCACCGGGAGCTGGACCTGCTCCATTGCTCTGGCGCCTTCATGAATCTTCCTTCACGCCTTTCGCGGCTACCCATCACTCCCCCGCTCAAAATCTTGCAAGATTACGCAACCTCGTAATCTCGCAAGGTCCCTACACACCTCCCTTTGATAACCAACCAAAGCTTACTCCATTGCAAAGTCATCATACTTCAATGGTCTTCTGTGTTCTCTTCGCGGACGATCTTCCTTCCTACCACCAGCGTCCTGTGCTTGACTCTCTTCTTGGGATGTTTCCCACGCCTCTCTTTCTATCTCTCTCTGATTTCTCTCACAGATATTTCTAGTTCTCGCTCTATATTGGCATCCCTGTCAGGGCTTCTACAAGGTGTGCTTTCCTCTTGGTTTCTTTTTGTTGTGCGATGCTTCTCAGAAATAGCCACACGCTCCATGTTCTATGTGTGGCCATCCTCTGTGCAAATGTGATTCGTCCCTCTGTGGATGACTGAACTTTGAGCGTCTCGTTTGGTCTTTACACGGTAGGCATATTTTGATCAAGTTACCTTCTTTGCCTTCACAACTTTGGGTCGTTCTTCTTTGATCACTCTGATCTCTTCACCTGTGCATTGCTGTTTTATAATCTCCACACCACTTCTGTCATGTCTACTTCATCATCTTCTTTTACTCTGGCCAACCACGGTGGTACTAATGTGGATGCTGCTCTGCCCCCCTCAGCATTCGAAATGGCGACACTGGAGTAATGCGGTTGGTGGTTAATCTGTGGGCCTCAATGGCCTCTTTGACTGTTTTGAGGTGATCCATACCAGAAGCTGTTGCCAACTGGATGGCCCCATTGATGAACCTATTTGCTCTCTCCACTAGACCATTTGCCTGGGGATGGTACAGCACAGCTTTCATGTATGTATGTATGTATGTATGTATGTATGTATGTATGTATGGTATGCATGTATGTATTTGTAAGTTTGTTTGGTGTATACTCTCGAGCGAGAGACTGGGCAAAACAATATTGCATCTGGGCCCAAATGGAAGAAAAAAAGCAGACAAAATGAAGACCAGCTATTAGCAAAGGCTTTTTAGATGAAGAGGTGGGTTTTTAGTTTTTTCCTAAACTCAAGCAGAGTCTTTGTGTTACGCAGTTCAATTGGTAAGGCATTCCAAGCTCTTGGTCCTGCATAAGAAAAGCGTTGGTCACCCCATGTGACCGAATTTGAATGGGGAACCACCAGAAGCTGTTGATTGGAGGAATGCAAGCAACGTTCAGGTTGGTAGGTCAACATTTTAGAAACCAAATATCTCGGGGCCTTCCCTTGGATGCACCTGAAAACCAAACAGAGGGTCTTGAACAAAATCCTGTGGCACAGGCAACCAATGTAGATCTTGCTGAGGTTGCATGATATGTGAGCTGCATGACAGTGACAAAATCTGCATAATAGCTGAGTTATGTGCAACGTGTAGGCGCTGAATCTGCTTTTTTGAGACTCCTATAAGCAAGGCATTACAGTAGTCGAGCCCTGAATTAACCAATGCCCCAACCACCAAGGGGCAATCTTTGGGTAAAATCAGTGGTAGTAGAGGCATTTAAGGTCTAAGTTGGTAATATATCGATTTCACTTTTTCGTTAACCTGCAGATTACAACTCAGATCTCCCAGCCAAGTGCAACCTGCATTTTTTACTTTTGAGGCAAATGATGTAGAGGCCTCAAAAAGCTCAGGCCAAGGCACACGTGCTAATATTGTAGCCAATTTCTTCTTGTGGCCAAACAGGATAATCTCTGTTTTCTTTAGATTTAACTGGAGCTTGTTGGCAGCCATCCAGCTCTTGATTTTGCTTGCACATGCGAGTTCTTTCTGCATGGCTGCCAAAGGTTCATTCATCCGCACATAAATCTGTTTGTCGTTGGCATACGAATGATAAAAAAGACCAAAATGGGCGAAGATTTCCAACAAGGGGCGAATGTAGATATTGAAAAGCAATGGTGATAATGAAGAGCATTGAGGGACTCCATATTTGACATTATTCAAGTCTGAGATAAAAGATTTGAGTTTTACCTGTTGGAATCGAACATGTAAAAAAGAAGTCAACCACTTCAAAGCAGCTTCGGAGACTTGGTCTGTGGCAGAGAGTCTTGAGATGAGTAGTTCAAAATCAACTTTATCAAAGGCAGCCGAGAGGCCCAGCATGACCAGCATACTAATTTCACCCTCATCGGCTGCCTTGAGAATGTCATCCCAGACTGTTAATAGTGTGGTCTATGTCCCATGACCTGGCCTAAAGCCAGATTGGTACAGGTCCAGGATGCCCTGGTCCTCCAGGAAATCCTGAAATTGAATTGTAACAATCTTTTCCAAAAATGGTTGCCAACCATGGTAAATCTGCAACTGGACGATAGTTTGAGTGCAATTAGGGACTAGTGTATTTTTCTTCAATAGGGGTGTAATAAATTACTTCCTTAGTTACCTTGGAATACAACCCTGTGTTAATGAGGCATTTACAATGGCCAGCACAGGTACATTCAGAATTTCCACATGTCTCCTGGCTAAGTAAGCAGGAATTAAATCATAATTGTGATATGTAGGTTTTTATTTGGAAACGAGGTTACTAATCAGGCCCAACTCCACAAGTTTAAATTCAAACTTTGGACGAGTCAGATCTGGCCCAGCCCTCTGGCTAGAATTCAGATGGTCATTGGATACAGATATTGTTTCCAGTTGTATATTGGCTTGAATCTGGTCAATCTTTTCTGTAAAGAAAATATTGAAATCATTGGCCAGAGATAAGGAAGGAGAGAGTGTCAGAGTGGTACAAGGTGGAGAGCTAAAGTTTTTTTACCATTTCAAATAGAGCATTTGGTCTATTTAAATTGACTTCTATGTGTTTTGCAAACAGCCTGCTTTTGCCCTAATTATGCCTTTCTTGTACTTTTTTAAAGCTGCTTTTACCTCCAATAAATCAGCAGAGGATCTAGATTTTAACCATAATGTCTCCCTGTGATGATAATAATCCTTTTTCATCATCCTCAATGATTTATCGAACCATTGATTATTCCTGCAATTAGATTTTTGTGTGCAGCTAATAGGGGCTAGTTTGTCACAGTTTGACTGTAAGCAGGTAGAAAGGCTGGTATAAAGTTCTTCACACCGTAGGTTGGCCGAGCCAACCAAAAAGCCTTCCATTATATCTGAGCTGCTAATAGTGTCCTTTTTTTTCTTACTGCAAGCTGCATACTATAATTACTGGCTTATCCACTTTGTTTTAATTCTTTTGGTATGGTCTGATTTATGTTTTGTTTGTGCATGAATTACTCCATTTCCCCATGAAACTAGCTGCGCTCTGTTAATGACTCCAATCAAGCATTCCCACTAAGTCAGTGCCTTGTCTGGGATTGCTCAAGGGAAGCCCTTATTTATATATTTTTATGACAAGTTATAATCTGGATGATGAACCCTTGTATAACGCCCCTCTCTTAGAATCCCCCTGACCCCACTGAGCCAAGAAGTAGGTTTGTTTTGTAAATTAAAAAGGTTTATTTGAAAAATTAAACAATAGATATATATCACACTTATATAATAAATTAATATTTGATATCATACTTAGACATATGACAGTGATCAACAATGGATGATGTTATACTAGCACACTGGTTTAATTACTTAGGAGTAGTATAGAGGATACGGTAGCTGAGAATGCTTTATGGTTTCAAGGAGATGCAAAGATGAATAAAAGGCAGTACAGAAATAAACTTGATATTATTTCAGAAAAGATAACATGATCACTTTTTCTCTGACAATTCACTCCCCCCTATGCAATGTAAGGAGATGGAAGCAACAAACACAGTCTTCAGGAATACAATCACAGTACAATATGAATTCAGTTCCCCCCTAGCAAGCTTATAGCACCAGGGATGATTTTGGAACACAGGCGAAAGACTTTCAGGTGATTTGTAAGGGAGTGAAATATGCTAAAATTGATTTTAATTCTCTCTAGAGGTTCAGGGTGAGTGAGAGATACTTTAAATCAGTTCAGGTCCACGCTAACAATGATTAATGAGGGATTATCAGGTTGAAAACGGATTTCAGTAATGGAAGCAAAGGACAGATCTTTCTACACGTGGTTGAAATGAAGCAAAATGTCAAATCGCGGCACTTTTTTTCAAGTGCGTTGAGCGCAATTACGGAGGCGCTATATGGACTAGCAAGTCGGTTTAGAGCTTGTTGGAAAGCTGGGAATCTTAGCTTTACAATTTCGTTCCTAGGATGCACGGTTCCAAAGATACAGATGATTTTGTAAATTTGAAAGGAATGGCCTTGTCACGGATCTGGTCAACAAGTTTAGCTGCAGTTCTCTCTGCTCGGCGGGTCAATCAGGCACCGGTTCTGTTCACAGCGGTCCGGTCTGGTCTGGGTCTCTGGTTCTGCTGGTCTTGATCAAGTGGATTCTGGATACCGCACTGCTTTCTGGGCACTGGTTCTGTTCTGGATACACAGGACTCTTAGCATGCAGCTATTGTGTTGGGTCCAGCAGGCTGCAGGGAAGTCCCCTCCCTCTCAATCAACAGGGCCATGTTATGTCCTGCCTCCTGGTGTGGGCCTCTGAGGTGAGAAGGTTTCCCAGCCTCTTGGACTGTTAATTGAATCAGACTGTCTTCTGGGAACCTCGGGGTGTTAAGAATTTCCATTACCCAGCAAGGCTTTGAAGTCCAGGCTGGCTCATGTTCCTTTGTCAGGTACTGAAATACAGTTCTCCTGTCAGAGTTTAGACCGCTAGCGCCAGTTAGTGTCCAATGCCGGTACTGCATCTATTTTTTTTAGGAGTTGTCTTGAATTAATTCCATTTCAAAAAGGGGATTTTACTTGATAGTATATGATCCTTGCTTAACATTGTTTTGATAGGAATCCTTGCAGTAGAGTGGTGATGTCGAACACCCAACAAGAAGGTTGAATATTTAGAGTGGTCTTGTAAGCCATGATTTTAGCAAATTTTTCACATCAAGAAAATGAATTCCCAACATCTCTGGGTTGCTTTTGGCAATCAGCATTGCCTTTCCAAATGGTTTCAGGCTACTGTGTGTGTAGCCCAATGGTGGTTTTAGGCAGTGCTCTCCTGTGCTCACAAACATAGGCAAAAATGGGTGGCAGCCTATTCTTCATGTTTCCCTGTGCACTTTCTGGGGAGTTCTGGCCATCATGATGTTTTCAATGCCAGTAATGCACAGTTTTGTGGTAGGGCTTGGAGGCAGGGGTAAAAACATCCCACAGCTCCATTGTCCGTGAATAAGTCTTTGGGGAGGCCTTCCCTCTGAAAAATGGATGTGAAGACTTCTATGACCGTGGCTGTAGTAATGTTGGTGACAAACTCTGCTTCTACAGATTTTGACAGGTCATCTACCATCACTATACCATACCGATGCTCTGGAGCCATAGCCTCCAATGGTCCTATGAAGTACAACCCCACTTTGTGCCATACAGCTTCTGGGATCCCTGTGGGAATCATCAGGGCTTGTCTGGTCTTCAAGCGTTTGTCACTATTGAGAGACTCGTGGCATCTCTCAATCATGGAGCGTATTTCCTGGTCCATGTCAGGCCACCAGTACACCTCTCTTACCCATCGCCGTGTCATGGTGTTTACTAAATGCCCTGAGTGGGCTCTGCACAGGATGACTCTTTTCATTCCCACTAGCAGTATTACTTGGTCCCCCTTGATGAGCAATCCTTCCACCTCTGAGATTTCTTCCGCCACTTTCCAATACAGGATCACGCCTTCTGTTATGGCCCTTTCTTCTGGCCATCCAGTCCTGACCCACTCTCTAAGTCTCACCATGGTGGGGTCTTTACCATCCTTTTCATTCCAGTGTTCTTCACTCAAGTCCAGAAATTCAGGACCCCTGAGGTCTTGAATGAACGCTACTATGCATTAATCTTGCAGAAACGTGGTGGCCATCTCTTAGTTTCCCAGTAACCTTGACATTCAGTCCGCCTGGGCATTTCTCCAACTGGCTATGTGGGTTATTTCAAATTTGTATTTCCTGGATCTTGACCACAATGTGTGCCAACTGGGGTGTTGACAACTTTGTTCCCACTGGATTGAACATATGAATGAGGGGCTTATGGTCGGTGACCCGTTTGAACTTAGTGCCCCATACATAAGTCCCGGCACAGGCTAATATCTCTTTCTCCACTGCAGAGTTATTCTTCTCAGCCGCAGACAGGGCTTGAGAGGTGAATGCCACTATGTGTTCAGTATCTCCTTTCTTCTTGGTGAGTACGGCACCTAAACCACATGCACTAGCATCTGTGGTGATGACTGTGTTCCACACTGGATTGAACAGCTATAGGCACAGTGCTTCCACTATCTGTCCCTTTATGTTCTCTACAGCCTCCTTCTGGGCTTCAAACCAAGTGAACTCTGCACCTTTTTTTAGTAGACTTCTCAGTGGCGTTGTGATTTCCGAAAAATTGGGGATGGATTTGTGTAATATTCTTCAAGTCCTAAAAACAACCTCACTTCCTTCGTGTTAGTTGGTTTCGGAGCCATGACAATGGCTTGCACCAGGTTTTGTTTGGGGTTTATACCTGGGGAGGAAATCTTGAACCCCAGATATTTGACCTCCTTTGCCCTCAGGATGCTCTTTTTGTATCTCAACTTGACTCCGGCATCCTGTAGTTTGGTGAGGACCTTTTTGAAAATGACATCATGGGTGTGTTCATCTGCGGCATAGACCAGTATATCGTCCTGGAAGTAGGACAGGTTTCCTATGTTGCGCAGTAGTAAGTCCATCATGCGCTGAAACACTGAGGCTGCCGACGACAAACAACAAACTGAAAGGAATCTTTGCGAAACAGTGTGTGCCAAACGGGGTGATGAATGCTGTGAGTGGTTTGGATTCTTTATGAAGATGAATCTGATGATATGCATCCCTCATATCCAGCTTGGAAAACACTCTGGCTTCCTTCATCATGAGGATGAATTAATTTATGCTGCGGAGGGAGTCGCTGTCTGAGATGACTTCTAAGTTGAGGCTGCGGAGGTCTACACAGAGCCTCAAGCTTCTTGATAAGTATGATGGGGCTCAGTCACTGTGAGGCTTTTTTCCTCTTCAATGGTGCCCTCCTTCACCATTTTGTTGTGCTTGGTTCTAAGTATGTCCCTGGCAGTCGCTGGCACCAGCCGTACATTATGCTTAACAGGGATTGCATTTGCTTTGAGCATCATCTTGTGTACAAAGTTCTTGATTTTCCCTGTCCCTTCTGAAATAGTTTGGGAAAGTCTTCTTTCACTACGAGCACCCCGCCATTATTGACTGTTCAAATTTGATCTTCAGTGCTGGGATCTAATTTGATCTTGAGCTTGGCTTGGTCGTCCCACCTTAGGGCTGCTAGGCCTTCTTGTGTGAAGTATACTCTCGTGGTGGTCTCTCTTCCCTTGAACTCCACTGTTACATTGATACACCCTAGTAGGTCTACTGACGCACCTCCAAATACGGTGAATCTGTGGTGTGTGCTGAGGACTTCAACCGTTTCAGTGCCAATCATTTCTTTTCAGTTCGAATTGGCCATGACTCTCATCTCCATGGCGTTCACCCTGATTGCGCAGTCGGGCTTTTCCCTTGTGGCTCGTGAGCTGTTAACCATTGACACTGGGTATCCCTCCTCATTCAGAAGAGTAGTCCCCCTATATGTTCTGTTCCGCATTAATGTTCGTAACTTTCTTATTTCACCACCTGCGTACCAGTGAAAAGTGTTTGATTCTCTTGCACACAGAGCTTTCCGTGTCTCTCGCTGGACATTCCCTGTCGTTGGCTGAGGGTTTGTTGCTGGTGCTGGTGCATATGTGACACTGTAGTGGTTCCTTCCACCCGCATTTCCCTTCTCTTGCATCAGTCGCTTGTTTCTCCCTTTTGTTCCAAAAGGCGATTGCTTGGACCTCTGCTGGGCTGGAGCTTCCTGCATACCCTTTCCGTCGCCTTGCGGTTTCTTCCACAGCCCTTACAATCTGAATGGCCTTTTCCAGATGGAGTTCCTTCTCTAAAATACATTTGACTTGCACTTTTCTGCTATTGGTATGGACTGTTAACATGTCGCAGATCAATCCCTCTCCATTATTGCCAAAGTTAAACAGTGCAGCGAGTTCAAGCAGCTTGGTAATCTAGTAATCTACGGGTTCTGATGCTTCTTTCTTGCGACTATAGAAACGTATCCTGTGCAGCACAATATTTTGTTTGCTGGCAAAGCGCTTAATAATTCGTCTGTCATTCTCATCCATCCCTGCTTCGGGCGTAACCCCTCCAAACACTCTTTGACCTTCCACACCCAGCGTGTTTAATAACATAGCTCTGGCCTTGCCGCTCTGTACCCCGCACCTCCTAGTGCTTAAGTCGTGAACAGGGGATGCCATTGTGGCCATGGAATTGCAGGACTTGGTGTTTGAAAAAACCACAGGGCGGTGTTGCTCCTTGCATGGCGCTGCACAGGTTCTCTTCTTGATCCTTGTCGCCGATATGTGGTATAATAAATGAGGAATCAGCCAGCCATGGTTGACAACTTTATTTGTCAAAGTAATAAGTTGCAATTAACAGAGGACAAGGTCCCTACAGTGACCAATAGAACTGTTCAAATGTCTGCTGATTTTCTGTTCAAATAAAAAAATTGGCATCATGAAATGAGGTCCACTGGGCTCATAGAGGCTTCCTTTACATCTGCATTATTGCTACATGAGCAGGTACATTTAAGTGCTTTGATTTGGTTCAGTGATATCACCACAAATACATGAATATATCTGTTTTTGTTCGAGAACTGATCTGTATCACTAACGTAATGTTGACAATAAACAGTAATTAGCAACGTGCTTTATCTAAAGTACTAGTTGAATAGAGTTTATACAAGGTTCAGATTTGGGATTTGCATTTCTGCCAAATGTTTTCATTTAGGAAGCATCCCACTGACCCTTGAATTAGTCATATGCATGCTTGCAGTGTTTGCTTCTCAGGACACCTGCTATTAACACTTTTGCCTTTTGCTGGCAAGGACGCAGGTATTAGGCACCCGGAGGAGCTTGCTGGGGCTACCATACCTTCTCCCACACTTCCTTGCTGAGGCCACGCCCCCAGGACCATAAGACCCTGCACGGCACCCACACGGTGATGCCCGCAGCACGGGTGTGGGTGTTACGTGCCTGCAGGGGATTTTTGGGGCTAACAGACGTTTTCCTGCACTTTCTCACTGATGCCATGCCCCCACGACCATAAGGACCCCAGACAGCACCCGCAGGGTGAAGCCCGCGGCAAGGGCGCAGGTTTTAGGTGCCTGCATGCGCTTGCTGGGACTAAAAGACCTTTTTCCACACATCCATGCTGAGATCATGCCCTCAGGACCATAAAAACCCTGCATGACACCCACAGGGTGAAGCCCGCTGCAAAGGTGCAGATGTTAGGCATCTGCAGGGGCCTGCTTGGGCTAACTGACATTTTCCCACACTTCCTCGCTGAGGCCATGCCCCCTGGCCCATAAGGGTGAAGCCTGTGGCAAGAGCATGGTTGTTAGGCACCTGCTGGGGCTTACTGGGGCTAACTGACCTTCTACTGCAAGGTCCTCATGAGGCCACACCCCCAGGACCATAAGTGTGACGTCTCATGAAGGCAGCAACTGTGGCACATGGAAAGGGGACACAGGGATCATGGGAGAAGGAAACGAGCAGGAAGGGAAGGGACAGTTATGTAGGAGTAAGAGGACGAATAAAAGCGTACGTAGTAATCCTCCTTGTGTGTCCATCTTTTCCTTACCTGCATGCTGCATGAAGCAAGGCCGTGTGGGCTAGTACTGGTGAGACCTATAAGAGGTCATACGTTAGACTGGCGACGAGTGGGTTGACCGACGTGTGTCGGGTCCCTGTGAGGCATGAAGCTGGTAACTGCAATGGAAGAGCTGTGGGGGAGGATCTTGTGGGTGTGGCAGTCCTGGTAGCCCTTCCTCTGGTCCCTGCAAGGCGTAAAGCCTGGTAACTGCAGCGGAAGTGCTGTGGCAGAGGATCTTGTAGGAATGGTGGTCCCGCTAGACCTGCCTCATTATCTGGGTGTCAGAGAATGCTGAAGAGGCCCAGGAGGCGGTCCAAGCCTGGAGGCTAGGGCCTGGAATGCACACATATGCGCACAACTAAGTTCTCAGTCACAGTAGCCCACGTGCGAGGACCAGGAAGCCTGTACCATTCCAACATAAACTGCATTTCCTATGGAGCACAACAAAAACACCCATGTGATACCTGCCTGAGTGTCGCGGAGGAGACATTTCAGGACCCAGCACAACGAAGAAGGCGTGCATGGCTGCTACAGGTCAGTCAACCTATGAGACCCCTGCAAGGATCTCCCAGCCACAAACGTCAAAGGCCCCACCACACACCAGGGAGATGTCATCTAGTAGCACTGTAGACTGTCGCCCTCACCTAATCCCAGCCAGAAAAAGGGGAAAGCAGCACCTGGCCCATCCCACATCCATCACTGCACATTCCTAAGGGACATATTTCTTCTCCCATCCCCAAGGGCAACTACAGTTACCTGTCGAAAATGTCTGAAGAAGAGAACTGACAGTGCCGATCACTCCAGCAGCAGCTCTACCTTTAAGACAATCTCATCACACAACTACCCACGCACTTCGATCTGTCGGAAACCAGCAGTTTAGGTCCCAGATAGAGAAGGTGGATGAGGGACTTCGAGGTATACATAAAAGCCATCGGGCCCCTTGAAGTGGACAAGAAACACAGCCTTCTGACACTATCCATAGGCACCAACGTATGAGACATCATAGACGAATTCCCAACTGTGACAATGGATAACTATACCAATCTCAAGACAGCTCTCACCGACTATTTCACACCACACACCAACGTAGACTACAAAAGACATTTTGTTCACACCACCAAGCAAATAAAAGGGCAATCAATGGACATTTATGTAATGCGGCTACGCATAAAACTAAAACATTGTGACTTTAAGAATTATTCAAATCAGATCATAGTAGGGTGTGAGTGGGCTGACTTTAGGAAGAGATTGTTACAAAATCCACAATCCCTAGAAGAAATACTACTCCTAGCACGGTAAGATGCAGCCTTGGCACTGCAAGTGCAGGGTCTAAGTGACATCATAATCTCACATGGAAAGGCCGAGAACATCCACAACGTAGAAATGGCACAATCAAACAAAGGCAACGGTGAACCATTTTGCTACAGGTGTTGATATGAATTCCCCCATGAGGGCTCATGCTCAACCATCGGACAACAATGCTCGACGTGTGGGGGAGACAACCATTTCAAAGCTGTATGCTGCACGTACCACAGCCAAGCAAGAGGCAAAGGTAATGGTGGAAGACCATCACAGGGCAGAGAGAGACCAATGCAAAGTCCACCAGGGACCTCAAGCCAACCCTAAGAGCCACCTCACTGAAGACACAGACACAAGAGAAAAGAATGGAAAACACAAGAAAGGACCTCAGGAGAGTGGAGATCAAGCAAATCAACAACAACCAGGCCTAGGAGAAGACCCAAGAGATATGTTTGATACCTAGTTGAGAAATCACAAACAGAAAGTAGATCCAGTGCATCTTCAGAAGAAGGCAGAAGGATAAAAGAAAGCCCTTGAGAGGAATCACAGAAGAGAGGTTATCTCTATGCACTGGGAAATCCAACAGCAAAAGAACAGAGCCCAGTCTTACTCCTATAGATAAACAACATGGTGGCTGAATTCTTAGTAGACACAGGAGCCACAGTATATGTTATAAGTGAAGAAGTTTACAACAACTTGCCACATGCCCGCACCTCCGACCGGCAGAGGTACACATCTACCCGTACGGGTAAAAATCCCACCACCCTGCATGGGCTACTTCATGGCGCAGTGCAGGTACAAAGCACAAACAAAGAAAATACCCATGCATGTCCTAGAAGCTGCAACGGATAGCGGTTGCATCTTAAGCTTCAAAGCCGCAATAGACATGGGCCTCATACATGTGCTCAACAGACTCATGGCCCACAAATATCTGGAGACATCCGTAAACTCTTACCATCACTGTTCAAGGGTCTGGGCAAACTCAAGGACCGGCAGATCGACCTACACATTGACCCAATAGTACCGCTGATAGCTCAACACTACTGTGGCATTCCTGTAAACATACAAAGACAGGAGGAACTATACAAGCTACTAGACACAGACATCATAGAGCCAGCATGAGGCCCCACACCATGGGTATCAACCATTGTTCTAGTGCCAAAAAGGAACTAATCTGAAATCAGAGTATATGTGGACATGCGATGACCAAACAAAGCCATACTGAGGGAATGTCGTCAAGCCCCTCACATTAACGACATGATACATTCACAAAATTGGACCTTAGCAAAGGATGCCACCACCTTAAATTGAGCAAGGACTCACAGTATATCACCACGTTTGTCACCCACCCAGGTCTTCAAAGGATACAAATGTCTCCATTTTGGTGTGTCCTCGGCCGCCGCAATCTTCCAGGCAGAAATACATAACGTCATAAAGCATATTCCAAATTGCTTAAATTACAGTGACGATGTCTTGATTTTTGGACAAGATCAGGAACAGCATGATAACATCCTCAATTGAGTATGCATGGCACTGGAAGAAGTTCACCTCACACTAAATAAAGAGAAGTGTGAATTCAGCAAACACACCCTTCGATTCTTCGGACATTTATTTATATGCCAAC